>NC_134206.1:120965174-121268205 GCF_965140235.1 Caretta caretta | reverse complement strand
AGATAAATCATCCAGAATGTCAACATTTTGTACACCATGTGGCTGATGGGCAGAGCTGACCTAGGGGCTGTCATTCTGGAAGGTGTTCATGACTGTTCATGAGTGCTGTCAGCCGTTTTTGTTGTTTTGATCTATAGATGATTACAGAGTAGGTTAAATTTGATGGGTTTACTAACCAAGTATGGGGGGCCCTATGGGTCCCCCATTTCCCCCTTCTGATTTTCCATCAAAATCAATACGGTTCTGCCCACTGATGGCTAGAACATTTCTTGGAATATTGGAATTGATCAGGGTGATGCTGTATGATGGAAATATGACCATTTATAGCATTAATATTGCCACTGTTAGACAATTGTAACAAAACGTATCAGGTAAGGTGTCAATGGAAAAGTGATGATTCACTAAAGATGATTATCCATGTATCACCACTGTACCTGAAGTTATGAATAGTGGCTATATAGCTATATCCCAAAAGCATTTGTTCCTAGGGTAACACCTATCAGGTAGAATCCACATTGAAGTCCAACAGCTTTGTGTTGATGGCCCCCCAAAGACAATTCTCTCTCTCACAGTGGGCCATAGAAGAACTGTCCAGCCCATCATGTCATCCTGTGGACACTTTAGCCTCCAAGTGGCCAGTGGCTGCCCCTGTGAGCCAGCAAGCGATGTAAGGGCACGCGGCCTGCTAATATGACATGGTTATGTGACTCTGGATTCCATCTTGTGCTTGTACTTTGCCATGAACTATGCTGGGGGTTTGTTTGGGATAGTAAAATTCCATCCACATGCAGAGGATATAAAAGACCCCTGAATCATCTCCATGGTGCCTCTTTCCTGCTCTGATTCTCTAGACTATGGACTTACAACTCTAAGGAGCATTCCAATCTCTGGACTGAGGGACAGTCCAATCTTTTGGAAGTTCCCGGCGACTTTACAAGTCAGCAGACTGTATCATCACAAGAACTTTGCAATGATTGTATATATATGATCTATTAACCATTTTAAACTCTCTTCTTCTTTTTTCTTATAAATAAACCTTTAGCTTTAGTTACGAAAGGATTGGCAGCAGTGTGACTGTTGGGTAAGATCTGAGTTGACCTGGCTCTGTGACTGATCTCTTGAAATCAGAAGAACCCTTTGTTTGATGATCCTGGTTTTCAGTAACCATTCATCATAAAGTCTAGTGCCTGGGGTGAAATAAGGGCTGGGATGCCTTAGGAGACTGCATTTTTGACTTCTTGATAACCAGTGTGGTGAGACAGAAGTTTACATTTGTTACTGGCTTGTTACTGCCTTGCACCTAGTGTAGTCATTTACACTTGGACAAAGTGGGCATAAAGCACTGTCAACTCAGAGGTGTAGCATGTTACATCCACTTTGTCCAAGTGTAAATGACTACACTGTGTAGTCATTTACACAGTGTGCCAGACGCTGAAGAATCTGACTTCCTCTGCCTAGTTTGGTCTGGGCAATCTCCACCCCAGTTCAGGATCAGCTACAGCAATTGTACGGTTGGCACAGCTCTGCTGGGAACTTTGACACCCCACATGGGCACTGAGAAGCTTAGCTCACTCCTCCACAAGGGTTATGAAGTTGCTTCTAATTTGCAAAAGGATGTAGAGTTATAAAATGTGTTTCTTCACTTAGAACCAGAAATAAAGTAAGCCTCTTACTGCAGTAGAACCTCAGAGTTATGTTTGGCCAGCTTCATTAAGGTGACACTGAACGAGTTCACAAGAGGCAATATGTGTGATGTTTCTCCTACAGCCCCATAAAATTCATCAGGCGAAAGAAAGGAAAGAGTAACAGCTTCTTATTATGATTTCAGAGGCCACATTTGTTCCAACATGAAGCAAAATGGATTTTAGCACCCCAATGTATTAAAGAATCAAACTTTTATGGGCCACAGCTGTGCATGTCAGAGAGAGAAAGCATTAATGGAACAGTAACAACACAGAGATAGACATGGTTGAAGCTGAAAGCACTTTCATGCCACAGCTATTAAAATAAGCAGAGAATAATACAAGCTAAATGTAATGTCTCAACTGAAGAGCTGAGGAAGAGGAAGCCCTGAACTATTACGAGCATTAGACAGTACATTTCTGTGGCTGCAGTGGCAATGCTCAAGGTGCCTGGCTGATCTGTCAGGGAATCTGTTTTGCCTGGCAGAAGGGAAAGTTTTCAGTTCTCTGAATAATGATTATTACACTTTTCCTAGGGCAAGTCTACACTACAGCACTACATCGGTGCTGTAATTACTCAACCTGGGCAAGAAGCATAAGCTATGTTGGCGGGAGAACATCTCACACCCCTGAACAATGTAAGTTAGATCGACTTAAGCAGTAGTGTAGACCTGCCCCTAGTCTCCCCTGAACCAACTTATGGAGAATGACAGAACAGATAGGCATCTCACTGAGCACAGAACCTATCTTGTCAACTGCTTTTATTTGAAATTCAATAGATCTGAGACATAATGGCAAAACCACAATGGGTTGTCTAATCAGTGGGATTTAGAGCTGAGAGGAAGCTGGGGAATAAATAAACTGCATGTAAATAAAACTGCAGATAACACTAAAGATGAAATCCTGAGTTCAGTAAAGACCTTTTGCCATTAACTTCAGTGGAGACAAGTTTTCACATTATATTTGGAGGGCCTTCAAATGGCAGTGAGAACAGAGAAATAATGCAGGAAAACTAGACATATTCAGGACATGAGCAGAAAATACAAAAACAAGACTAAAGGGAGAAAAGCAAACTAATGCATTTGGGGGGAATAATCCAAAACACACCCAATGGGAGAGAGAGAAATCTGAGAAGTAGTAATGCTAAAAGAGGCTCAAGGGGAGGAACACAGCGTAGGGCACTAGCCATGAGTTTGCAATGCGATTTGTAGGGCCCTACTAAATTCATGGCTCATTGTGGTCAATTTAACAGTTTCAGATGTTCACATCTGAAATTTCACAGTGTTATAACCGTAGGGGTTCCGACCCAAAAAAGGGTTATGGGGGGCGGGTGTGTGTGTGACGGGATTCCCACCCTTACCTCTGCATTGCTGCTGGCAGCAGAGCTCCCTTCAGAGCTGGGCAGCTGGAGAGCGGTGGCTGCTAGCTGGGTGCCCAGCTCTACAGCCAGTGCTGGTGCCAGCAGCAGAACACAAGTGAGGGTCGCAGGGTCTCGGGGGCCATCACTTTGGAGGGGGAAGGATTGGGCAGGTGGGCAACCACCCGGTGCCCCATGGTCAGGGGAACATCGTGGTCCTCCCACCCCAGCCAGCCCAAGGCCCCTTTAGCCCCCAAGTGCTAGGCCCAGAGCTGGGGAGGGGAAGGGCAGTGAGTGCCCCAGCTGGGGGCTCCTACCATGGGCCGGGCTCCAGCTGCTAGTTCTGACAGAGCTGGGGAAGGATGGGACTTCCTCTGCAGGGACTGTTCCCAGAGCCGGGTTAGATCCACCTCCGGGTACGTCCCCTGGCAGAGCTGGATTAAGATATCCTGGGGCCCTGGGCTAGAGAAAGGCAGGGCCCCTCTCCACCCCTTCTGCCTGTGACCCCACCTCCGTTCTGCCCCTTCCACCTGTGGTCCCATCCACAGCCCCACCCCTTTCTGCCTCTTCCCCGGGGTGCCCCGGTTCCACCCAGGGTCCCCCCCATTCTGCCCTCCCCACTGCAGCCCTGTTTGCTCCTTTCTGCTCCCCGCCCCACTGTGGCCCCAAGTCCGGAGAAGCTCTGTCCTCGTCACGGCCCGCAGCAGGGAGTGAGACCGCCTCCAGTCCCAGGGCCACAGAGGGGGTTCTGGTGCTAGGGCTTTCCCTGCCACTCCTGTGCTTCTGCGAGGGACCAGGGTGAGGCTGCTGGGGCTTCACCACACCCACCCACACGGTGCTTCAGTGGAGAGTGGGATCAGGCATGGGGGCTTCCCCTGGCACCCTGTGGCTTCTGCCAGGGACTAAGCTGTGCAGCCAGGATTAAGCACTGTGCAGGCGCTCAGGGCTGCAGTGGGGAGAGATGGCTCTCCCCAAGCCCTGGACCTGCCACAGCACCCCTCCCCCAGCCCTGACACAGACCCAGCCCAACCCCGGACCTGCCATGGCCGGGGAAAAGGAGCCCCTCCCTTGGCCCAGCCTGGACCTGCCACAGCTGGGGGAGAGGCGCCCCGCCCCTGACCCAGCCCAGCCCTGCCAGGGATGGGGGAGGGGTGCCTCTCCTCTCCAGCCCAGGTGCTGCTGTGGGGAGGGAGCTGGGCAGGGGAGAGTCCTCTCTCCCCACCACAGCCCTGGAGAGCCCCATGGCACCCCAAACCCCTCATTCCCAGCCCCACCCCTGAGCCCACACCCTCAGCCAGAGTCCTCACGTCCCTGCACCCCAACCTTCTG
Source organism: Caretta caretta (assembly GCF_965140235.1). Classification (NCBI taxonomy): domain Eukaryota; kingdom Metazoa; phylum Chordata; order Testudines; family Cheloniidae; genus Caretta; species Caretta caretta. The sequence continues at coordinate 121,263,837 of NC_134206.1, read as the reverse complement.
CCCCAGCCCTGAGCCCCTCCCACACTTCAAATCCCTTGGCCCCCACCCCGCCACCTGAATTTTGTTATGTGCATCGATATGGAGCTGATGTGTGACACATCACCTCCATATTGGTGCACATAACAAAATTCTTTCCACACGTGGGTGGGAAAAATTAGAGGGAACACTGTCGCTGGGGGTGGGGGGCTTCCTTCATCCCCAGCAGATTCTGCTGGGGATGGGGTTGGGGACTGCTGGGGTGGAGGGAGCCTACCCTGTCCCACAGCTTCTGACGAGGTCGAGGGCTGCTGTGGGGGCCTTCCACTGCCCTGCCCCCCTGGTCCTGCTGCCACAGAGCAGGGTTGGGGCACGAGGGCTTCCCCCGCTCGGCATCCAGGACTCTGGGCTTCCAAATCCTGGCCGCAGATTTTTTCTGGGGTCCCTGGGCATGGGCCCCATAGGCCCAGTGGCTAATCCACCACTGTCCCTTGGCTGCAGGAAGCTCCATGTCTGCACTGCCTTCAGAGCTGGGCTTCCAGCCAGGAGCCACAGAGCTTCCTGAAGCCAGGGAATGTTCCTGGAGGTGGGTCTGATCTGGTCCTGGGAGTGGCCGCTGCAGGGGAAGAGGAAGTCCCGTCCCTCCCCAGTCCCACAGGTGCTAGCAGCAGGAGGTCAGCACACAGTAGGAGTGCCCTATCCCTACAATAGCCAGATTTCATGATCCATGAGGCATTTTTTCATGGGCATGAATTTGGTAGGGCCCTAGTGATGTGGCAGTAAAAATCCTCAATATAATTTTGCCTGCTAATGTGATTGCACCTGGGATGCTGCATTCAATTCAGGGCAGAAATTTACTAGAATGATAAGTGACAACCTGGAGCAAGTTCAGAGAAGAGCAAACAGAATGGTTAGGGGCCTGAAGGGGCTGTCTTGAGGAAAATTAAGAGTAAATCGTGTCTAGCTTAGCTCAATAATGATAAAGTGGTGCCATGGTAACAGATATCCAAAAGCTGTAAATTCCAAGAAGGCAGAGGAATTCTTTAGGCTGGCACGGGGGGGAGGAGGAGGTGTTATAACAGGAGTAATAAAATAAAATGAAGAGAAAGAAAACTGAGCCTTAATATCAGGAAAGGCCTCCTAACAGGAGCCAGGATCTTCCTCCCCTGCAGAAATACTTGCAGATGGAGATCTGGGTGGAGGATCAGAGCAGAAAAATCTGCTTCCCCCTCACAAAATTTTCCTCAAATGATTCAATAGGGGTTGGCCCCAGGCATTATAGGTAGCAGTTCTGCCCCAAAAGCCAGATGAAATCCCAGGGGATGGAGAATAGGCCCTCTATATAAAAGCAGAAAGCTTTGCGGGGGAGGATGCTATGTCTCTTCTCAGCTTTAATGGAGCCCTGTTGCCAGGACTGACTACCCCTTAGGGGTTTTCTTCATGCAAGGATTATCCCAGCATGGAAGGGATTAGGAACAAGTTAATGCAGTACAGTTAATATAACAGTTGTGGAGTGGAGAAACCATAGAAGAACTGCACTGAGAGCAAATTAAGCACCACTGAGTGCTCTACAAGGACTTTCCAATGACCACAGCACAGGAGAAAGGAATCATTTCGAGATCCGTGGCATTCAGGTACCTAGGTATTTCATATCATGTAACAGATTATATAGCCAAGACAGGCCTTTCCTATAGGTTCCTTCACATTGCTGTGAAAGAATATAGATTTTGGGTAGTCTGGATTTACTACATGTATTTAGTAGGTTACTAGGCTACCAAGGTAGATGGTGTGGACATAGCATAGTTAATTATTAATACAGATTTGTCTCCTCTTTCTGGAAGCGTCCATTACTTTACACATGATTCCTTCAACAAGAGCATAAACAACAATTAAATGTGTCAAGATCTATACATACCACATTAAAGATAATCTGAGCACAACTCGTAAGTAACATGTCGTCATCAGTACAAAAAAAGACCCAAATAGCAATCCAAAGTCTCTTCCTAAAAACAAGATAAAAGGTAACAATTTCCTATTTACAAGAAAATATTCCTTTAATTAACAACTCTAAAAGCCATTCTCTTGGAGTTCATATAAAAATAATCATGTGTGTGAGTGTTTTCACATATATAATATGTTTTTATATATATTTATGGCTTTCCATGCTGAAATATTCTAGATTAAATGAGAAATATAAATGAGCTATTAATTCTTTTTCTCCACTTCCTCAGTTTTTACAGACTCTTCCCCTCCATCAGATAAGGAATCACTACCATATTTCTTCACTTTGTTTTCCACTCTAGTGAGTCTCTGCTTTACTCTCAGTTGGGTTGAGTTGTATTCTGCCATGAGCCTAGCAAACCTAGTCTGTAGATTGTCCAGAGCGCTTTCAAGTCTTTCCACTTTTTCTTCCAAGTCTTTAGGGTCAGCTCCTGCTTTTGCTGCCTCCTCATCTATTAAATTGTCCTTCATCAGAATTTGCCGCCCTTTCTCTTCCAATGCCTTTTTGGCATCAGGATATTCAGTGAGGGCTTCCATCAAATCATCTTTGGACAAACAGAATAGATCGGAATAACCAATGCTCCTGATGTTGGCTGTCCTCCTGTTACCAGATTTGCTACCTTTGATGTTTAAGATGCTGATTTCACCAAAGTAGCTGCCATCGCTTAGGACAACAAACTGTGTTATGCCATCATCTGCCACCACAGCCAACTTCCCCTCCTTAATGATGTACATTTCTCTCCCAATATCCCCCTTTTTGCATATATAATCTCCAGGACTAAAGACTGTAGGTCTCAGCTTCAGCACCAGCTCAATAAGAAGCCCAGCTTCACAATCCTGGAAGATACGCACTTTCTTTAGCGTGTCCAGATGGACGTTAATAGCAATTTCAGCCTTAAGTTTGTCAGGAAGGTTTTTAAGAACTTCCTTCTCATCTACTGTTTTCTTGTTGGTCCAGAGGTAATCAAACCATTTAATGACCCTGGCCTCCAAATCCTTTGTCACCTTTCGGAAATGCATATACTGTTTTATGGAATCAACTTTGGCCTGGAACTCTGCCCTGGAGGCATTCATGTTTGAAATCATAGATCCTACGTTACCGACAATGGTAGCAAAGATCAGCACACCCACCAAGAAGTCAATGACCACAAAGAGATACTCTTCATCTTTCACCGGAGGCGGAGTTTCTCCAATTGTCGTCAGTGTCAGTGTTGACCAATACAAACAGTAAATATACTTTCTGGACAGACGTCCATATTCTGGATGGGTCACATTGGGATAGACCCAGGAGTCAGTTCCAAACCCAATAAGCTTTGAAATTGCAAAATATATACATGCATTCCAGTGGATGATGATAAGAATGTACAAGACAAGATTTCCAATCCGAAACATATTTGGATAGTTTGTCCTGGTTTCTGTGCGGTCAAAAAACTCAAATAGCCTGGCAAACCTCAGCAAGCGGTTAAACCGTAGTTCAGGGTAATTAAACCCTAGTTTTAAATATGCCAGGTCTGTTGGTAACAGAGAGAGTATATCCAATCTGAATTGTGCAGTTGTAGTGTAATGTTGTCTTAATTTCTTTTCATCTTGGACTAGTAAACCTTGTTCAAGAAAGCCTTAAGAGAATAAAAAAACAACAGTTTTTTGTTAGAATACATTACAAAGCTGGGCCACAAACCTACAATTAGTCAGAAACAGCCAGCAGCATATGACTGAAGGATTCTTATTTGCTTGCAAATACTGAAGACATTATTACATTTTAAACTTATCATAATATATATGGACATTAGTGTACTTTCCATAGGTTTCTGGTATATTTCATAACAAGATATTGTATAAGCTTTATATTTAGTAGTAGTAGAAAAATTACAAAAGCACAGAGTCCTCAACCATGACTGGGGCTCCATTGTGATAAGCATTCGATATACACTAAGAGACAGTACATGCCCCAAAGAGCTTACAGTATAAAGGCCCGCAAACTCACAGAGACAATCCTTTGGACCACTGAAACATGGAGCCCTAATGAAGTCAGTATAGCTCCATGTGGGTGTTGGTTCTATCTGTGCAGATCTCATTGCAGGATCAGGGTCCAAATAGATAAGCCACACCAGGAGTGGGAGCATTATTACCCCCTGATGTTCACAGCGATAAAGGACCAGATTCTGATACTCTTCCTCACGTTGAATAGCACTTTATTCCATGATTAGTCCCACTGAAGTCTATGGATTAAGATGCTCTTCAGTGTAAGGATAGCAAAATCAGTGTCTAAAGGTATGTCTACACTACAATTAGACAATTAGACACCCATGGCTGGACTTGCAGGGCTCATGCTAGGGGGCTGTTTAATTGCAGTGTAAACATTAGGGCTTGGACTGGGCTGGAGCCCAAGTTCTGGGACCCTCACCCCTCGCAGGACCCGATAGCCCATGATCCAGCCTGACCTCTACACTGCAAATAAACAGCCCCATGAGGACAAGCCCCATGAGCCTGAGTCAGCTGGCATAGGCCAGTCACAGGTTTTTAATAGCAGTGTGGACACACCCTAAGCGACCTGCTCCAGATCACACAGCAAGTCGGCAGCACAACTGGGAACTGCACTCTAGAAAGTTGCAATCTAGTGTTAGCCTTAACCACAAGACCAATACTCCTCTCCCGATTTAAGTGAATAACTTGGGCTTAGTGATGCAGACAAATACGTGACACAATATGAAAAAATAATCTATATTTTAAATATATTTATAGTACTTAAATATATAATATGAAATAGCTGATCAAATTCTGCTCCTTGGATACACAAAGGCCTCCCTTATTGACTTCAGCAGGAGCTTCCCACTTGTTTTCAATACTAAATGTACAAAGTTACATCAATATTAAGGTGTGGCTGCACAGTTAAAGATCACAAAAAGCCAGACAACCATTATGTTCCATCTGAAGTAATGCTTCAGACATGTTGTGCATCCAGTTTGTTTTATGGTATACAACATAAACAATAAGATATTAAGCTAAACATTTAAGCAGGAAAATAAGGAACTAGACACTACTATGTATGTGTAACATGGCTAAGCTCACATTCCTCTGGTTACCTCAACTTTTGTATTTTCTGACTTCTTATGATTTTAACTGCTCTAACTGAATGTGGCCTGAATGTAGTTTTTGCGTTTAATTTTCACAGTTTTGTTTGAAGAAAAGAGAAAGACATTGACCCTGTTTTAATCAGCCCCAGTTAGTTTTTGAAGCTCACGATAATTGAGGTGAAGAGGCACGGTAGGGGGTTAACCCTCTTATTGTTGGGCAGCTTTCTGCATGGCTGGGTTACAGAGCAGCAGCATGTCTCCTTTATGCTGTGATGGCTGTATCTTTGCAATAAAAAAGGATGGAAATTGATCCTGCAAACTCATGCTTAACTTTATTCATGTGACTAATTCCACTGACTTCAGTGGGACTACTCACATGTGTAATTGTCTGTAGGATCAGGGCTTTAAGGTTGTCAAATGAAATCTTAGAATACGCAGCATATAGTAGAATGCAACCAATATTTAGTGAGACCCTAACATAACAGCATAGATTTTTTTTTTTAATTATCCGTGATTTTCTTCTTGTACCAAAGATTAAGGTGGGGTAGTGTTTTTCTTTTTGGGGAGATGACTTTTTTTTTGTTTGTGTTTCAGTGAGACATTTACAATCTCTCAAAAAAATTATGAGTGAAAAAAAGAGCCAGTCATGGAAACTACTGGGTTGACATTTGGTCCATTAAAGTATACGTGAGATAGTCTTGATGTTGGTAATTTGAGTGACATCATTTGAAGATGGCTTTATGTAACTTTTTAAATGAAATCTTAATTAAAATTAATGCTCTAACCAGTCAGGGAAGATTTATTTATTTCCTACAGACCTTACAGAGCACTGGTCTGGGACTCAGGAGACCTGCCACTGGCCTGCTGGGTGACCTCAGTTAGGTCACTTTGCCTTTCATTGTCTCAGTTTCCCATCTGTAAAATGGAGATAAATGATACTGACCTTTGTAAAGTTCTGTGAAATCTACTGATGAGAAGTGTTATATAAAAGAGTTACGTATTATTATTACTCTCTGAACAACCAGTGCCAACTAGACTATTACAATGATTCACTGAGCATTTTCTACCAAAAATAAACACTTATAGATTCACACGGTCTAAGGCCAGAAGGGACCACTGTGATCATTTAGTTTGACCTCCCGTCTAGCACAGGCCATAGAACTTCCTCACAATAATTCCTACAGCAGATCTTTTAGAAAAATATCCAACCCTGATTTAAGAATAGACAGTGATGGCGAATCCACCACAACCCTTGGTAAATTGTTCCAGTGATTAATTACTCTTACGGTTAAAAATTTACACCTTATCTCCAATATCCAGCCATTGGATTGTGTTATACCTTTCTCTGCTCAATTGAACAGCCCATTATTAAATATTTGTTCCTCATGCAGATATTTATTGTGCATAAATGTGCATAAATGTAGTACGTAAATGTGATTCAGTTGTGGGTTTAAACACAATTATATCCCCCCTTCCTCCAAATACCCAACCAGCCAACGAGAAGTCAGGCCCAGATCATCAAAGGTACATAGCTGCCTAACTCCCAAACAATAGGAGTTAGGTGCCTAAATACCTTTGGTGATCTGGGCCTCAGTGTTTAGATACAATCAGTGGCCATGCTATAAGGTGCCTTAAGGTAATTATCTTACTTTATTGATTTTCTTCATGCAAAACCTGTATTTTGCAGATACAAATAAATATTTGACAAGATTCAACCCATGTAATATTCCCCTTTATTGGCTTCTTGCTCTTGGTTCATCTTTTGATCAGATCATTTATATATACAAATACTGACTTTTCTTTATACCAAAGATTACAGCAACATTTAAATTTTTAAGAAATATGAGAAAATGCAACCAACTTTAAAATCAGTGCAGTTGTGTACTGGGGAATGGGAGAACCTGAAAAGCCAGCTCTACTCTTACAGTAATAGGATTCCTCAGCAGTACAGCTGCAGGGCTATTTGTCAATTCTGAAAGACCTAGATTGCAACAGTGTTCCAAGGGGAACTACACACAATCAGAATCTAAGAAACACAGTTGAGTTGCGTAGTGGTTACTGAAGATGCAAGGAGAATACACATCCAGATGATTCTCAACTAGCCCCTGCAGGGGGAAAATCCTATTGATAGTACAGCAACACCTTTCCTGTATAGCAGCTTTTGGAAGGTTTTAGAAATGTACAAGTCATTTCTTCACAGCAAAGAGGATCACGTGCGAGGATCAGGGGATCTCCTCTTCTACTACACTGCACAATTGGCTACGTGCATTATGAATGATCAGATACCGGGTGCAGTGGGAAACAGGAGTACATGGGCCAGTGATCTGACCAGATAGGATAGTCTTATACACCTAATAAAAATATTGCTTGAGTCCCCTTGCAGTAAATTAGTGGTGCACACAGCAGCATTTTTTCAGCCCTTTTCATAGAAGGGTAATTCCTGTCTGTTAGGAATCTGCCACTACAGTGATCTGTAAAGCAGCCGCTGAAGTATTTGAGCTAAAAGGTTGTTATTGTTAGTACCATTTATATTTCAAACACAGGTCTTGGGTTGAGCGATGAGGAGTCTGTCTATCCATTATAAATCACCACAAAGTAACGTATTAAGTCTGAGTAGTTCAGGTTCAATCTGCCGGAAGTCAAAGTTATTTTAAATAATATTTATCACTTATATAGTACCGTCAAAGAACTGTACAGATGTTGACTGACTAATACTCCCAACACCATCTGGGGTAAGTGGTTAAGCATTATTTCCCTTATCTCACAGACTGCTGAAATATGGCAGAGAGATGAATGGCTTCCAGTCTCACGTTGATTCCTCCAGACCACCCTGTTGTCCTCTCCTTGTCAGCTGTACTTTGAATTAACCACTCCAGTGCTCTCTAAAGTATGTTCCTCCTTCCATGGCCCTGCACTCCTAGAATGGCCTTTTTCAATGACAGCACTTAAAAGAACACTTCCACATTCTACCACTTCACAAAAACCACTGCAGATGCCTGCACTGAAGTGACTAAATGACTCACAATAGCATTTCTGCAATCCCAACCCAGGACTGTTGAGTCAGCATTTTAGCTGTGGTTTGATAGCCTTACAATCCTAATCAGAATAGTCCCATGCAAAGTCTACGACTGCATTTGTATCCCTTGTGCAGTACTAATGAACTCCCATCTTCTCCTCAATTGTTAGAAATCACTGCAAAAGGGAATCTTTTGGGGTATGGTTGGCCTCTTGTGGAAATAAGGTGAAGCCAAATGAATCTAAGTCTTAAGGATATCTCAGATATCTATCTGAGATACACTGATTTGTTAAATAAGTTACTTGCTAAATTTAAACGATAAGGAGGCTACGAGTTTACTTTCTGCTGTGACTTGTTTAAAATGTCTCCCAAGGCAACAGCAGATTTTACCTCCCCCCTGCAACGGTGGTCACCATTTTACTGATGTCATTTGCTTGGTTGCACACAGCCGTTCTGGTTCCAACCCACTTCAAGAGGAAAGTTCTAAGCAGAGGCTTTCACAGCACTTTTGCAGGCAAACTGGCTCCGTCGCCTCATAGGATACTCTTTTTTACATAGAGAATAATTAGCCTGTAGAATTCATTGCCACAAACTATCATTAATGCCAAGACATTAGCAGGATTAAAAGACAGTACTCAACATTTATATAGATTAAAAAAAACCCACTATTATAGTATATAGGGTTGTTTTGTTTTTATTTAAATTTGGAAGGGAATAAATCAATCTCTAATTGAGGAGCGTTAGGAAAAGCTTTCCCTAAACACAGGTTATTCCATAATTTCCCACTTCAGAGTTTCCTGTGTTTTCTTCAGAAGCATAGAGTTTTGGATGCGGTTGGAGACAAGATGCTGAACTATATGGGCCACCGGCATACTGATCCAGTAGGGCATAACCCATGTTAGGTCTGAAAACAATGTAAAATTCTAAGAGGACTCACCTGTCCTGAATCTGACGAGCGTGTCCAGTATGTAGAGGATATCTGAGCTATAGTCCAAGACCAGCCATAATATAATATGCTTAGTTTGTAGCTCATCAAAACAGGCTCTACACAAACACAAAAGCATGGAAGATTTCACTCCTCTGGTACGAGCAGGCGCAGCGAGTACTGTATGTATATTCTAAAAGCATTTGAGCAACTGTTGCTGGCACTGCACAGGCTGTGGGCATCATGTCTGCACTGGAGTATTTGCTGTGAACTTAAATGTCGTGATTTAACATAATGGGATATTTCTGAAACCAAAGGTCTTACACGGTAAGGACAAATTTCACATATATACACATATCCCACACACATTACTCTGCATCAGCCCTCTCAGCACAGATCCTCAAGATCCCACATCACAGCATCAGATCTGCAAGCAGAGGAGGACTGTACAGAATTCATTCGGATCCCATCAAGTTAATTCCTGGATCAACTGGAAGAACGTTTGCTCCTGAGTGACACAGGGCACACCATCTCACATGCCTCCCAGAGGCTAAGTGATCTGACACATTGAGTCCCATTGTCCATTTCACATACTCCAGTAATATCTTCCTGCCATTAGAGGAAAAGCTATGTCGAAATTCCTCATACTAATTTTAAATGACTCTTCTCTGCCTACTCCCACATCTTGCTTGCCATCCCCCAGCCTATCTATCCCTGTATTGACTACCATAAGTTTCTCCATAAATGGTAACAATGACTAGAGAAATACATTGGCTTAGTGTCACCTTGTACTGTAGCCACTAGATGGCACACAGATGCCACTGCAGGCACAGATTTGGGAATGCTTGCTGCAAGTCAAAGACTTTTCAGGCAGAGACACAAAAATCATCAGGCCACAAATCTTATCTCATATAGAAGATGTATGAATGAACTATACAAAGGGGTTCTATGCAAAGTTACCCAAGAAATTTTATTGGGAAATAGAATGATCCAATGGGGAATTAACCAAAATTGGACACTTCTAAATGCTACCTTTAATGAGAAAATAAAACTGGAATAAAGTCCAGTAACTACCAGCCAACCCCTCATCTGTAAGAGTAAAACTGCATCTTCTGCTATAACTGCCCCTGATGGCACCTAGCAAGTGGTCATCAAACTTCTGTCCCAGGAAGGAAGAGAACATTTCAATGACAGGCACTCTGGGCTCCGATGAAAATGCATAAAGCATGAAATGCACATTCTCAGCTTTTGTTTCACAAAAGCAGAGATTTAGAATTGAAAAAAAGAGAATGGAGGGGTCTTCTCAACCTATCATAGAATCACAGAAATGTAGGGCTGGAAGGGTCTTTGAGAGAGCATGTCCAGCCCCCTGGCCTAAGACAGGACCAAGTAAACCTAGACCATCCCTCACAGATGCTAAGACCATTAATGGTTCAGTATTTTCCAAGTCATGCCTGTCCCCAGCCTGGTCTCTTATGAAGGAATTAAATTCCACATTAAGCAATCTAATATAGTATCAGGATTGTTAGTCTTTTAAAGCTGCCTCAAAAAAGGGACACAAGGAGGGTGAGGTAATATCTTTTATTGGACCGACTCCTGTTGGTGAAAGAAAGAGCTGTGTGTGGCTCAAAAGCTTATTTCTCTCACCAACAGAAGTTGATATCACCAAAAGATAATACTTTATTTACCTGGTCTCTTTAACATCCTGGGACTGACAAGGCTACAACTACACTGCATAACGAAGAAACAGCTTTTAACAAGAATGCTATGTTTTTTGTACAAAATGAAAAAGAAAGAAAATGCATAATGGTGTGATGTGGTATAAAGGTTTTAACAGCATGAGTTTAGCAGTAAGTTCTGCAAGTAACTCCAAATGAACGCTGAGAAAATCTTGATAGTGCCCCATCCAGTGTGTGGAGGGGCACTTTTTTTTTTAAAAAAATACAGAAAAACTATTTTAAGAAAATACCTTAAATGTTATTGTTAATATTTTCAGCTCCCTCTGCCTGGAACAACAGGCTTCGTTAGGATCATGAGTCCAAATATACAGACGTGGAGAGAGAAAAAAACACTTCAAAAATCACCTAAAATAGCATTTTTATACAGAATATCAGGATTTTAAGGCCCAGGGAATTTGGGGCCTTTTAGGCTAAAGGCACAGCAAGAATTTCTATCTTTCTGGAATTTCCTCTCATCACCAGTATAGAGCTCCTGTTCATAGCCATGATTGGTGGCAAAATTCTCCTAGCATAATCTGGTCACTGATGCAGTGCTCACTTGTTCTGCACCCCGAGAGAGAGGAGTAGAACTTTTATCTGGCTTGTTGGGCTATTTGTGGGAGGTGGAGGGTAATGGCAGCTGTTTTAATCTGTTCGGGGGGACAGATTAGTGAGCGGAGTGCAGGCAGTCCAAAGTACAGTACATGATATATGTATGGGACTCTTAATTTTATCCCATAGATATCATTTCCACATATGTGATGTACATATGTAGGTGTGTATGTATATTATATACATGTACTTTAGAAGAACAGAAACCAGAATAAACGATTTGGAACAGATGTCTGACACATAACCCTAAACAATTTAAAAAAAGCGCATATCCTCAAGAAAACTAATTAGGGAATGAGCAATGCAGCAGCAGTAATGGGGAAGAAAAAGTCTGGGCACTATATTAAAATAAAAGAATCAGGTGGGCTTTTCCAGTTTCAGACATGCCAGGCACCCTTTCTGCAGCCTAAAAGAACCATTAAATGTAAAATCCATACCTGCACACTAGCATACACCAGTTATAGAATACTGGTGTTGCGATTATGGTCAGCCACCTATAGTACAGGTTGCTTGAAGGATCAACCACAAAGATCTCCTTTTTCTTCCTGAAAAGTAAAACATGCAGAGGTACACTGGGGGAAATTATTTCCATAAGGAGGTCACGTTTTTGATCTCCAAGGCTGAACACCCTTCTAGTAGATCGTAATGGTTGCAGCTCAGTTAATGACAAAGGCATAGCACCAAAGGATGTGCCATCCTTGCCGACATCCCAGATATTACTCAGTACAGCAGCTGAAGCTTTTCTCATTTGAATCAGTCTATTCCTCCATGCCCAAATTCCATGGAAATCAAAAGGAACTAGAAAAATGTACACAGATGTCAAAATAACATATCTGAAACCCTTGCTATCATTAAAAACCCCAATTCTGCACATTCATAGTATGGGCGCCCTTCTTTTAAAACTGAAAATCAACCTATTTACCTTTCCCACCAGCCATGAATTTTTACCAATTTCTTCTAAAAGCCACAACAAAATTGTGATAACCCCATTCCTTGAGTCAAAGAGGTCACTGCCTACTTTGCACTCTCAAAAGAATACCCCTTTCTCATATAAGTCAATCCCATTCTTTTCTCTTCTGGTTTGTTTCAAAGAACCTTAGACTTGTGTGAAAGGACAGACCCCACTGCACCCCACTGTGGGAGGTAGACAGAGCTTCCTCTAGAACAAAGTTTTGGTTAAGAGAGAAGAATCTATGTCCTGGGATCAGAAAGAATCCATCCAGAAGTGGCATTCTTCACTAGGGATACTACAGTAATATGGTACCTACAGCATACTCTACACACATCTGTGATGTATTCATTATACCACACCCCTCAAAACCAGCTTTCATTCTGAACACTCATTCTCTTTCCATCTTTTCTTCTTTACATGGCATTGAACTAAAGCCAACCCTGATCAATGGGAACAGAGTTTATAAATTGCTAATTAGGGAACAATTGTCTATTTACTTAACACTACGTTCCAAATGCGCTGCTTGATGTAAGAAATCACAACCACATTGTTGCTCCTGCTCACAGTAGGGTAAATAATGGAAAATATAACTGAAGATGTTGAATTGGTCTGTAGTTGTATAAATATAATGTTTTTGTTCTGTGCCCCAACTTGACCCTATAGATATTATGAACCATGACCAAGCCTGTACAGACTTACAAAGGAGACTGCTGTTAACTAATACGGCCTGATAGAGAAGGCAATTTCTTGCCTTCTCACGTGATCAGAGATCATTTGAATTACCTTTACTGCTGAGTGTGAAGCAGGAGTGCCAGAATAGGTGGGGGGGGGGGTGGGCGCAGAGGGCCATGGCCCCATCACTTTACCGGATGTAAGGATGAGCGATGGGGTGGAGAGGAGCGAGCAGGGGGCGGGTCTTGGGGGAAGAGGCAGGATGGGGGCGTGGCCTTGGGGGGAAGGGACAGCGCAAAGACGGGAGCTTGGTGAGAAAGACGGCGTGGATACAGGGCGTTGGGAAAAAGGGGCAGTGTGGGGGAGGGGCCATGGTTCGGGTACTGGTGGCCCCTTCCCCCTTTTAGGGAGCTTCCACTACTCCTGGTCTGAAGTTAGTGCAACAAAGCATTAGGAAGGTGCCAAGGACAGGACTGTATGCGTGGGAAGATGCTGCAAGTTCCTTGAGCAGTTGCACAGTTTCAAATTTGGAAATTTATTATAGCTTTGACTCAAGAACACCCCTGCGGCCTGGGGAAACACTGACTGTAGCAGGAGCCTTGCTCTGAAGACTTAACTACTCCATGTAAGGCTCTATGGTGCAGAAGGTGTGTTACAACCACACTTTCACTAGTAATACTTACTCCTCTTTTTTTTTATCGTCTTTTTTGTCGTCTTTTTTCTCCTCTTTCTTTTCCTCCTTTTTTTCTTCTTTTTTCTCCTCCTTAGCCTCTTTCTTTTCTTTATTCTTGCTGTGTAACATAGCATATTATTTAGCAATGTTCCCAGTTTACCAGGCTAAGCTAGGCTAGAGGATGGAAGTTGAGGTGGGATAAAGGAGGCTACAGAGCTGGGTTTTGCTCCTACAGAAGAGGAGCGGGCAGGGGTTCTCAAGTAGGCCATCCACCCATTTGGTATAAATGGGACGTGTATTATATGGTCTACGCTCCAGAATTAACAGTAGCGTGGTACTAAATCATCTTGGCTGATTTTGTGAGAGATTAACCCATGCTTTATCAAGCAAGTAAATACAACAGTGTTTTCTTTGTTTATAGTGAAATGTTTCCCGTTTGCTTGACTCTTTAAAATTCAGGCAGTCAAAAACTTCTATTTCATGGCATTAGAACTTGAAATGGTTTGACAGTCTCAAGATTTGCTTGGTCCTTTGACATACTCTAACCCCAACAGCAGTGACTGCCTGTTTAAAGCTGTGATGGTGATTAAGTAAAAAGGGTCAGATCCTCCTCTCACACTTGTTTTGCACCTGTGTAACTCCAATTAAAATTACTCCTGACTGACACTAGTGCAAGAGGAGAGCCATAGCCAATGTTTGAACAAAGCCAACCAAAACGTGGAAACAAGCTTGTGCTGTCTATTCAGCACAGCAATGTTATTCAAAATCTGAACATGAAAGGTGAAATTCTGACCCGCTAGAAGTAATAGGAATTTTGTCATTTATTTCAATGGGCCAGGTTTTCACCTCACATTTATTAATTGTTTCATAGACAAATAAACGTAAATAAACAAATGACATTCTACCACTGCTATCTCTTCACATTGTTATTTCCTGACATTCAACAGCATAAGAGGTAGACCCAAGCTGCAAGGTTCTGGTCCAGATACAAACTGTTGTACAGTTCAGATCTGGGGCTCTGCTTCAGCCCAGTATAGAGGAAGCAACCAAAGTCTGGGGTTGTTCAAATCCAGGTTGTGGTGGTATGTCTCCATTTACCACAGAGACAAAGAAACCTTTTTCAGATTGGAAGGAAATTATTTGCTAAAATTTTGCCACTACTTGATCTATCTTTAAATTTGGGGCCAAATTCTTTGTGTGTAAATGGTGAAACTCCACTAAAGTTAATGGAACTGTATCAATTTATACCAACAAAGAATTTGCCCCCCAAAATTTCCACATACAATGTTGTATTTAAGATTCCCCCCCTCCCCACCCCCTGAAGTAGACAGTGTCCCCATGCTTCAGTTAGGAAAGCATCAATATCCCTGACAGTTCAATGTAAATGGGCCCCTTGCAAGTCTAAAACTCTACATACAAGCTGTGGCTTGGGTGGCAGACATAACATTTTCCTCCCAGGGTGGCTGTCTGTTCCACTCTGATCTGCACACACTAGGAACTAGTCTACACTGGCAGCGCTTTTATGTGGCTTGTGTGGTCACCTCAGAGCACGGGGAGAGAGCTCTCCCAGTGCCCTAAAAAAACCACCCCATCTCCAAGAGCTTTACAGCGCCAAAACTTGCTGCACTCAGGGGGGTGTTTTTTCACATCCCTGAGCGAGAAAGTTGCAGAGCTGTAAATTGCCAGTGTGGACAAGCCCTAGTTCTGATTCTGCTCTCACACCAGTGTGAATCAGGAGTAAATTTATTCAAGTGAACTGAATCACTCCAGTGTGAAGCTAGAGTATACGAGAGCAGAATCACCTAACAGAGAGGCATGTAGAAAAATCCTACTTGCAGGATCTTAGCCAATGGGCACAGCAGGGAAAAATGCCATGAGCTCACATCACGTTTATTCACCACATGTTCTTGTGTATGCCTCTCACAGCAGAGAAAGCTTATGCTGCGCTTTGTAGGGTTACCTAAGAACATACCAATTTTAGCGAGATTACAGTATTTTAAGGGACAGGACGACAGTGTGAAGAGATATTCACTAATTTTAAGATAAGTGCAATTGACTTGGAAATAGGCCTTACCCAATGGTAATAAACATAAGCCCTGATACTGCTACCACCACACCCCCATTGTGATGCAGCAGAGCAGTGTTATTTGGAAGACCCCTGCCTTATGCTGCTGGGGGGATTGAAAATCCTAAAACCATCCCTGTTTGCATTCTCCAAGAGGTTATTTTAAATGTTCATCAAACCAGGCTTAAGCATAGTCAACACACACAGTGAAACTTCACTGATGCCCATGAAAATCCAGGGAGCACAACTATAGGGCAAAACTAGCCTTTGTGTTGATTGTCTGACTAATCAAAAGGGCTCCTAAACATAAGGCCAATCAAATAAGACGCTGCACGTCAACCCACCTTAGCAGGGCTAGCACAACAGCAGAGGGTGCTATTCACAAGTTCATTTTCCTTACCATTAGCCTCCTGATCTTGTGTGATTGCATTTTAAATTGAAATATTGCCATCCCCACAAAGCTCTATGCCATTCAGAAACACTCTTGGGTATCACATTATCCATTCTGAAAGCAAGCTACCATGCTTTTGTGTATGACATGAACCCCATTCATAACCACTACTTGTATCAACGCACAGGTCCATGACACTCCACGTGTTTGGCTCCCAGGGGTGATTGTATAATGAGGGCAGAACGTTTCTTTTTCAAAGAGCTGTGCTGCTGCACATTTATGAGCCTGATGATGCAAGGAAGATTCATTTGACATGGCTAAGCAACCAAAATGTATCCGCGCCTTTGAACCATGGAGAGGGTGCTTTGACAAAAATCAGTAGTTAACCCACTCATCAGCAGATGGCTGTTTTTATTGTATTTGGGGATGGAATTTCCCCTGACCCTATCCATTTACTACAGGTATTCACTGGGGGCTGGATTCACTCACCTCTTTGTTCAGACACTGCTCTATCTATCTCCCTGCTCTAAAACACAGCAGCTATTGCTACAGCAATGTTAGCACAATGCAAAAGCACTCTAAAGGCTCGCCACTTGAGTCAAAGGAAAGGACAGGCCACTCCTTTCCTCTATCCTGAGAGCAAGCACAGCCCCTGCAGGATACTTGCAGATTTGAAGACCTCATCTCCACTGCCCCAAGAGTGGGCACTCTGCTGCCCCTTCCATCTTGACAAACATGGAGCGTTAACAACACCTGCAGTTTATTTCCTCTGAAGCAGCATTCAGGTAATCATTTGAAAGGATATTCATGTCTATTCCCTTTGACTAAAGGAAATGGAAAGGTCTTTTGGCCAGTTTCTCCTGAATATAGAGGGAACAGACGTCCCTGCAGTCTGGGAAAGACTTGCCAGCCTTTACCATTATAATCATATTACTATAGTAATCAATAAAATGCAATGCTTACATAATGTTTTTCACCTTTAAACTGCTCTACATATCAACTAACTCTTCCTCACAACACCCCTGTAAGGTAAGTAAGCATTGTCTCCATTTGGAGAACCTGTAGCACCAATAGTTGAGTGACAGGTGCAAGGCCACAACATGAGTCACGGCCAGAAATGGGATCAGAATTCAGAATTTATGTCTCTCGGTCCTGTGCCCTGACCACCTAACCATGCTTTGCACTTTTAGTTCTACGATTACTGTTCTACAGTAATTGCCCCCAATACTAAGGATTTGGGGCTTTGTTGTAGCACACATGACACTTATTTTTAAATCGAGCACACAGAAACAAACAAAAAAAATCACTGAAAGAGAAGTAAGAATTTCTCCCAAGTGTAAGTACGGGGTTTTGAATTGGAAAGAAGTTTTCAGAGAATTTATCATTTTAAATTCACAGTGTATTGCTCAACAATTAATTGTTTGGCGGAATAGGAGCAATTTCCTCTGTTTCTAATATGGCCTAAAATGATCAGAAGAATTCCCTTTTGGTCCTGGGGATTTTTTATTTTGTTTTTACCCAGGGAGGAAATGAAAAACTAGACTAGCGTCATGGCAGGAACAAAACTGCTGCTGGATGCTGTGCCATTCCCAGAGCTAGAGGGCAAGAGCCATTATCAACAGCAGGGTGGAGTGATTCCAGATTACACATTTTCTAGAGCTCTCTTCCTTTGAAGGAATTAATTAGCCTCTGAAATCTAAAGCGTTATTATTCCCTATCACTTCCACAGATTTCAAGGCCAGAAGGAAACGTTGTGATCATTTCTGTAAGACCTTCTGAATGACACAGGCCATAGAATTTCACCAAGCAATTCCTGCACCTACCCAACGACTTTTGGTTTAGCTAAAGCATATCTTTTAGAAAGACATTCCATCCTGATTTACACTGAGTGCATCCAGAACTTCCGCATAACCTGCTCAATATCAACTTTTAACCAGATGACAACCTGAAGGTACTTGAACATTTGATTTGGAAGCAAAGCCCCGTGTGTCAATAAAAAAGAGAACACTGTTAAAAAAGAATATACAGTTCTCTCATTCATAAGTTTAAATGTTAACAAACCCATTAACAAAGCTGCAAAATCAGCCAGCCTGAATTTGAAGAGGAGGGGGCTAGGGAGCTGTTTGCTCGGACTGGGTGGAGGAAAAGGAGGGAAGCTGCCCTTCAAGTTAGCACACAAAGAATTCTCCTGGAAACACAGGGATATTTCCATGACCTACAAAACTAGATCTTTCTCTACAGCCATATATCAGGAAGGTGCTTGGAAAAAGATAAGCAGGAGTCTATAGCTACAATTGTCACTAACATGTTTTGAACAGAGAAGAGGGTAAGAAGCTGACACATCACAAGCAAGTAGGTACCATGAAGCAAGCAGTGATGTACTTACTCTTCATTGGTGTTGTTGCTGTTGTTGACATTAAATCTGGCCAGGGACCAGTGACTGTAGCAAGTTAAACAGAGCACAGTAAAGGAACAATATGAAAGCCTTGGACATTTTGTGCACAGGTTTACCAACATGATAGGAACAGCAGTTCAGTCTACACACATTCTGAAAAGATTAAGAGGGTCAACTTTGACCGCCGCTGTAAGCCCCTTTGCATAACTATTCAGGGCACCAATTGCCCTTGATCACGTGCAGAACATACACGTTTGTGACCATGTCAGATGTGTGAAGCACTTTAGCATACTCTCATGCGTATTAATGCTTGACAGCATGAATCTCGCTATTTATAGCAGCGTTCCCATTTGGCTGCTCTTATGTGTGTTTCTCAAGCCTTTCAAGTCTTCTTTACAGAAGCAGTGCCAAGAATCCTGGACAGATAGCAGAAATGCCTACTGTTGCTGCAAAATTAACTCTCCATAATGTGACAACAATTCGGAGCTGCTGTCACATGGTAACAGCAGTGTAATCTGAGATGGGGAGACTGGGTATCTAAAGAAATAACATTGTTGGCACAAGACCAGTTTTCTCCACTCTAATGGCTTTGAATCAGAACACTAATGGGCTCCTGATGCAGAAATCAGAAAATCTCTTGGCTGTTGACTTGAGTGACTAGAAGATAGTAGCATGACTAATCAGACAAAATATATTAGACATGCAAAGAAATACACGGTTTCCAAGCTTGAATTATTGAGAAGCAGTTTCAGTAAAGATGGAACTGTATCGATCTGCCGCAAATCTGTGTGATGTTCACTATAATATGAATTACCAGCTGCAAATTCAAACTAAAATCCTTACCCATCTCAGACTGTGCCACAAACTAGGTGAGCCTGAGCTTCAAAGTAATGAGCCTGCCAAAAAGTTAAGTTCCATCACTGTGTTTTAACAAACCGCAACATTTTTTTTAGCCAGCTGTGTGGGGTAATTTAGGCCAATAAGGCCTGGTCTACACTACAGAGTTAAGTCGATGCAAGGTAGCTTACGTTGACCAATGTAAGTTTCTACACTAAAATTTCGCTCCTGCTGATGTAACTGCCCCACTACATCGACTTAATAACTCCACCCCCACAAGAGGCATAGTCAATGTTGATGTAGTTAGGTCAATACAGCGTCAGTGTAGATCAGTGGTTCTCAACCAGGGTACACGTACCCTGGGGGTACGCAGAGGTCTTCCAAGGGATACAACAACTCATCTAGATATTTGCCTAATTTTACAACAGGCTACATAAAAAGCACGAGCAAAGTCAGTAGAAACTAAAATTTCATACAGACAATGACTTGTTTATACTGCTCTACCAACTATACACTGAAATGTAAGTACAATATTTATATTCCAATTGATTTATTTTATAATAATATGATAAAAATGAGAAAGTAAGCAATTTTTCAGTAATAGCGTGCTGTAACACTTCTGTATTGTTATGTCTGATTTTGTCAGCAGGTAGTTTTTAAGTGAGGTGAAACTTGTGGGTGCGCAAGACAACTTAGACTCCTGAAAGGGGTACAGTAGTCTGGAAAGGTTGTAGACGCTGTATTGCTTACATCGACTGTTACTGGCTTTCAGCAGCCATTCCACAATGACCCACACTGACAGTACGATCGGTGCAAGTGCTCCTGGTGAGGACACACACCGCCGACAGAAGGAGTAAAGTGTAGATGCACACAAATGATGTAATTACTGCAGTGGCTGTATGCTGACTTAAGTTAGGTTGACTTAGTGCATGTCTACACCACAAAATTAAGTCATGTATTATGTTCATTTGCAAAGTAGAAAGCTTGGAAACACAAGAAGGGCTCGCTTGAAGGCATTCGTTCATTTATTGAAAAAAAGATTTTAGATAAGCGAACATCTTCTAACGACTCAACTCAGCTAAAAAAAAATTCTGATTTCTGGACCAGAAGCCTATCAGTGATTTGACAGTGTATATTTGAGTGGGTATGATTAAGTGTTACTGCATTTTACACAAATACTTGTAGTGGAGTTTCCAAGCACTAGAGCAAGGGTGGGCAAACTATGGTCCACGGGCCGGATCCAGCTCGTCAGGGCTTTGGATCCGGCCGGCGGGACTGCCACCCCCGTGGCGCCGTGGGCCCCGCACCACTCCTGGAAGTGGCCAGCACCACGTCCCTGCAGCCCCTGTGGGGGTCAGGGCAGAGGGCTCCGCACAGGGAACTGCGGCCAATGGGAGCTTCGGGGGAGGCACCCCCAAGCGAGGGCAGCAGGTGGAGCCCTTTGCTCTCCCTCCCCCAGGGGCCGGGGGGACGTGGTGCCGGCCACTTCCGGAAGCAGCACGGCGTGGGGCCAGGGCAGCCAGGGAGCCGGCCATTGCCCCGCTGCACACTGCTGCCACCCCGGAGCCGCTCAAGGTAAGCGGCACAGGCCAGAGCCTGCACCCCAAACCCCTCCTGCATCCTGCACCCCAACCCCCGGCCCTGAGACCCCAACTCCCTGCCCTGAGACCCCTCGTGCACCCCACAACCCTTGTGCACCTCAACCCCCTACCCTGAGCCCCCTCCCGCACTCCACACTCCCTCCTGCACCCCAACCGGTTGCCCTGAGCCCCTTCCCACACACCGTGCTCCCTCCCTCCTGCACCCCAACCCCATGCTCCTACCTGCAATTTCCCCACCTAGATGTGGCCCTCAGGCCAAAAGTTTGCCCACCCCTGCACTAGAGGCTAACATCCAGATTCTAAATGTCTTTGCACTGGGAACTGCTTTCATCCCCAGTATAGGGCAGCAGAGTGAGAGCAGGTAAGCTGACCATATGTCAACGTGCTCTTTTGGGAAGTATTTTCCTTCCAAGTAGTTCAGAATAAAGTCCAGGTGTAAGGGACTGTTATATCATAAGCAATGTAAGCTAAAAACGTCACTACTGAAACCCTTGCCAACATGCTTTTGAGGAAGAAAACATTTTAAGGAAATAGTGTTCATCATCATCATTCATGTGAGGCTCACACCATTGGTTTGTTCAGTGCTTGAATAGGATTGTGTAGTATAGGTGTTTACACTATAACCTGCTTCTCACTGCAGAGTGGGAAAAAGTGAGGAAACTGGGGCATACCAGAGGTTCAGGGGACAAAGCATTTATTTTCTCCATTCAGGAACTGGGTTTGTTACTCTTACCGATGAACAAATACAGAAATAGCTTTTCTAAGCTGGGGTTGCACATTTGCTAGCAAGCACAATGACTGCCAACAAAAGCAGCCGGAAATGCATTAGTTGTAGCAGAAGTATCAACATCATCTGCATGTTGCATCCCATATTATATCAGCTGCTGGGAAAATGTATTATTTACCTAAGTGCTTCTGCAAGCTACCTGCAACTGAGAGCTTGTGCCTCCATCTGTGAGGCCAAAGACCACAGAGCTACAATTTCAAACTGAATCATGCCCTCCTCCACTGCTTATCTAGGGAGACCTGCCAAAGCAATGGTTACCTTCAGCTAATTATGTATAAAAACCCTAGCATGACAATCCCTAGAGAAATTAAAGTTATTAAGCAGCTCTATCTTATTTCTGTTCCATTGCTGGCTAAGCTCTACTCTATTGAAACTCATGTAATTGGATATGCTGATTTCCGGAGAATTAGGGAAGCCTCAGCTTGGACTGTACTCACTGTTGCTTTCTCCAGTTTTCTTGGAAGTTGGAGGACTTAAATTACTTTCAGGGAAGTTTCTGGAGAGTATTAGCTACCCTACTCATTTCCTGTCCTCAAATAAAACCAAGCATGCTCACATCCCATTCACAGAAAGAACATGATTACTCCAAGACCACTCTTCTCCCACTAAAGGACAATCGGATCAACATACCTTTTCACTTTGTCTGGCTGCTCATAGTTGCTCAAATTGGAGTGAGTGTTACTTTCCCTACTGGACGCCTCTTTGAGCTCTGGCCCTCGGATACGCTCAAGGAAAGAATCTGGCCTTTGGTCTTCATGATGCAAATGTCGGGTCACCCATGATCTCAGAGAGGAGACGAAACGGGATAACCTGCAAGGAAGAGACACGCCGTGCTGTCTGAAGAGACAAGAATCCCAGATGGCTCAAGGCTTCCTGCCGGGCTAGAGCCACACCCAGTAGCAGCTAGAACTTCTCCATCAATGGGCTTGAGTGGAGAGTACCCCAGATGGGGTTTTCACAGCCCCTGGATCCCTGTCACATCACTGGAGTCTGACATTTTGCTGTATAATACTAGGCACCTGCAACAACTTCCACATCATGGGCTCTCCATCCTCTGACATGGTAAAGGAACCAGGAAGATATCTTATTCACCAGGCCTCAGTGTCCCCCACCAGCACCACATGGGACAGGAGCCCGATAGACCTCCCTAGCTGTATGATCAGCAGGCAGCTTGCCAAGGGGGGAGGGACTGGAAATCATCTAGAGCTCTGGAAGCTTCTGACATTAGGAGTAATGTAAAGAGGTGAGAGATCCTGTGCTGAGGAAAGGGGGGAGATGTTGAATCCTTGTGTGATGACTTACCCAAAGGATGCCATGTGAAGTAAGGAAGAGGGTGATTGGATGGTGAAGGAGGATGGGTTGTGAAGAGATTGCTGGAAAGTGGTGGAGGCCGGAGACTCAGATTAAGGGGACACTTTCCCTTTAACCATATTTTAGTGGGTTCAGAACGTGGATGAATTTTATCAGTAACTGTGCAACCTTATTTTGTAAATCTCATCGTGACACTGGCAAACCAGGTACCAGCTCTTGCCAAGACTGCAGGTATTAGCTAAGAACTGAGAAACTCACAGCTGGAGACCAGAGAGTTCACGTGTGTGCTGGATTTGCTCAAAATAGGTATTAGTCTTATAAGAATGTGTTGTGTTTAGACTCTAGGAATTGCTTGTAAGTTGCTGTGTGTATGAATCTCACTTGTAATGTCTGTATTCCATGCTGTCAGAAACCATGTACGTTTTGCTTTTTAACTTTGAAAATGTTTGCTCTGAATTTGTGAACCCAGGCACAGAATCCTCCCTTCCTTCTCCTCACCCCTCCAGGAGGACCATCAAAATTTAAATGGTCCATTACAAGACAAAAGCTTTGTTAATTGCCTCATCCACCCATGGGGAAGCACACACAGAAGACCTCATCCCATCGCTCTGAATGCTGGAAGAGGGAAATAAAGATAGTTGATGTGAAGATTTTTCATCTCTTTGCTATTTGCTCTCTCACAGGGCCAGGGAAACCAAACTGAAGCCAGAGATCCCCAAGGATCCTGTGTTCTTTCTAATTTTTTACGTCCATGTGCGGAATGAATTTTGTTATGTGCACCAATATGGAGGTGATGTGTCACACATCACCTTCATATGGGTGCACATAACAGAATTTATGTGGTGTGGGTGGGCGAGGGATTCGGAGTGTGAGAGGGGGCTCAGGGCTGTGGCAGAAGCTTGAGGTGTGGGGAGGGTGAGGGCTCTGGGGTGGGGCTGGGGATGAGGGGTTTGGGGTACAGGCTGCCCCAGGGCTGCAGTGAAGAGAGAGGACTCCCCCCAGCCCTCTCTCACCACAACAGCTTGGGGCTGGGGAAAAGGTGCCTCTCCCCGGCCACGGCAGCTCCAGCGGGCCTGAGCCAGGCCAAGGGAGGGGCTCCTCTCCCCCAGCTGCGGCAAGTCCAGGACAGGTCTGTGCTGGAGAGGGGCACCTCTCCCCGCCAGTGCAGGTCAGTACTGAACCCGGCAGGGAGGGGCACCTCTCCCCGCTATGGCAGGTCCATGGTGGGGGAGAGGTGCCTCTCCCCACTGCAGTTCTGAGCCCCTGCATGGGGCTTAATAGGCAGCTGCGTGACCATGCAGCCGCGCAGCTTAGAGGAAATGTAGATTATTTTCTTGGTCCACACGAAAAAACGTTTTGAATTGACAGATCTCTCTCCAGCTCTGTCATTCTTAGAATTTAGATGGTAACTCATTTGTGTGTTTGCTTGCTTTAACCTGTAAATAACTCTTTTTCCCCCCCTCTAGTTAATAACCCTTTACATAGTTTATTACAGGATTGGCTACGGGCCTTATCTTAGGTGTAAGATCGAGGGAATCCACTGATCTGAGATAAGTGACTGGTCTCTAGAAATTGGAAGCAACCTGAATGTGGTGTGATTTTTTAGTGTAAGTGACCATTTATCACTAAGCCCAGTTTGTCTGAGTGACAATAGGCTGGAGAATATAAGGGGACTGTCTGTGACTCTGTGTTAAGATTGTTACAGTGATCACTGAGTTCACATTTGTTATTGGCTTGGTAAAATCTATTTATAGAACATACCATCGGTTTGGGGTGTCTGCCCTGTTTTTCCCAGTCTGCCCTGAGGTAGGCACCCCTAATCGTGAACCACTCCAGACAGTGTGACATCATCTAACTACCTTCCTATTTCACTTCCTACTGTTTGTAGTTTTGGCCTGTTGTGTCATGACAATTATTAGATTGTAAACACTTCAGGGCAGACAATAAATCTATATGTATGTTCTCTAAGGTGTCTAACATACTGTGTACATTATGAATAATTTATTATGATAACTGGACTAGCCCCTAATATGAAAGCCACTAATTGCCTGTTGCATGTAACCTAGCATTTCCTCATCCTAAAATCCTAATGGAGCACTAGAACAACATAAACAAACACTCATGATACCTGAATAAGTTTTATCACTGCTGCATAGTTTCTCTTTATGTTCTTCCCACCCCAAGTTACATGTTCTTAAAGGACAATAATTGTTCTTTGTAAAAGTGGCAAAGTGAGTATTTTGCTTCTAAAATGTATCCAAATGACAATATTTGAGACTGAAATCCCCAGCAGTGATAACAGTTTATCAATGTAATAATCCACAGAGGAGACTATTTTCCTCTAATGGCAGCCCAGTCGGACAGGTGCTGTGCACTTCCATGCTTCCTAGACCTGCCCTGAGCAAACAACGTGCTGAAATGCTGAACAGAGAAGAACTTCTTTGATAGGCCCAGCAATATTCAAGGAAAGTTCTTTAGACTTCTCCAGATAAGCTTGCATTACATCTGTCCAGAATCTACAAGGTGGATAACACAGTGATGAAAACACTTGTACTTTAGCAATTTAAATGCTACTGTACAGTACATATGCCACTTGACTGCAAATTCTCAAGGGCCTAAGACAATAGCTACTCTGAAACCTAGCTTCTGACAGACTTTCCTCAGAATATCTTACCTTTGAGTTGCAAAGGATAAAAAAGGAAGGAACATAGAAATCAGACGAGAGTTTTTCACATTCCTGTTTCTTTATTAGTTTCCACATTGGGTCAGTATCATACATATAATCTAAAGCCTACATTAATTACGGGACAGAATGTAATTCTAAGACTACAAAACAAAAACCTCACCAAGGCCACAGAATAAATGATACAGCCTTCACCTCATTGACAAAATATGAAATTAAGGTCCAGTATCCTTGTGCCTGTCTGGTAGGCTACAGTTTGTGGTTTGCACAGATAATGAAAATGATTCATTTGGTTGGTCTTAACTACACTAGAAAGCAGAACATTTTAAAGAGGCAGAGTCAACTCTTTTAGGCACCAGTTTTACAAACCTAAGGTCAGTCAAAAAGTTCCTAATATATATTTTAATTCCACTGAAAACCATTCACCAACAGAATTTGCACCCCACACATTGCAGCACTGTGTTATTGCATGAGAACCTGAAAGTAGAAGTAACTAGAAGCAAAAAGGGAACTGAGTAGTTTATTTTCCATTGTCCATGATGAAAGAAATGGAGAATAATAAACTACATTTGTAAAATGACTTCAGTTTTAATAATCATTGTTTCTTTTAAACATGTGACATTTAACTTGAAAGTGTCCCTCACATAATTAATGACTGGTTTCAGAGTAGCAGCCGTGTTAGTCTGTATTCACAAAAAGAAAAGGAGTACTTGTGGCACCTTAGAGACTAACCAATTTATTTGAGCATAAGCTTTCGTGAGCTACAGCTCACTTCACTTCACTGTAGCTCACGAAAGCTTATGCTCAAATAAATTGGTTAGTCTCTAAGGTGCCACAAGTACTCCTTTTCTTTTTATAATTAATGACTATATCAGAAGACAAACGGAGCTCTGAATTCAGTTGAAATTCTTTAGGTCAGGCACAGAGGCCCCTATTCAGAAATGCACTTAAATCCAGGCTCCACTTCAGACATGTGCTTAATTTCCAATGCACTAAATAGGACTTAAGCACATTCCTAAATATAAGCACGTGCTTAAGTGCTGTCCTGGAGAGAGGTGCTTTCCTAAATCTGGATCAAAGTCAGCACCTCCAACCTTTGTTGACTGAGGCTCCAAGTGCATCACAGACATAATTTAATCCTAAAAATATCCAGCAATCCCTGTATTCTCAAAGTCTACTGTCTGCTTTCTCGTCAGAGCCATCCATCATCAAGACTGGGAGGGAACAGTTATTACACTCTTATTACATAAGATTATATCCAGTTAACAGTCTGAAAAGAAACTTCTTATTTGTCCCTTCCCTTACTGTTTGACTTTACTACTTATTTTTCCTCCATATTCAATTTATTTTCAGTGTTGATTAAACCTTTTTCCTATTTGAATTAGAATGTGCTTTTCCGTCTGAGCCCACTCGCCAACTCCAGCACACTAAAAACTGAGCTATAAGTACAAAATTAAAGTCAAAGCATCTTTTGTTCCATTTTATGATCATTATAGGCTTTTCATGTTTTCAGATGGATTGAACTCATTTTCTAGTAAATCTATGACCACCATCCCTGTCCTCCCACATTCAACAATCTTTTGCAGACATGAGATCCTTTACTATTCGAAGTTACGCTAGTTAGCCAGTTACCTAGCCATTGCTCCAGTGCCTGTGAATGAGCTCCTGCGGGATTCAGACAGGCCTCTTGTCTCCATGGAAATCTCTCTCTGCAATTCTGAAGAAGTGTCCTCACACAGTGAATGGGTCCTGCAAAATCAGTTTTAAAAAAGAAGGCTTTTATTCAGCCTACAATTAATTTGCCACTCATTCAATTCTTCCTCTCACGTAATAAAGGGGAGAGGGGAGCAATACTCTTCTCTCCATCACAAAGGCTACTGCAGCCAGGTACAAACTGAACACATGACAAGCCTAGTTTACTAACTTTCTGTCGCAGTCTTGCACCCACTGAAGTCAATGGAAGTTCTGCTATTGATGAAAGCAGACACAAAAGTGGACTTTTTATTGATAAATACACAGTTCAAAGATAATACAGAATTTACTTCAACAGAATAGGGTTCAGTGTTGCCAATTACATGAGCTCAAAATTTATGAGTCAGCCCACCACCCCAAAAAATCATGAGATTGGCTTTAAGATTATGAGATTTTAAAAATAGTGGTGAAACCCTGTTCTTATTGAAGACAATGGAAGTTTTAAAATTGATTTCAATTGGCCAGAATTGCATCTCATCCAATAAGTTCTGGGTTCTTTTTCATTACCTCTTGGTTCCTTAGGATTCACATTTTCAAACTCTTCTCTGCAACCAAGAGGGCTAGAAACTTTTTTTTTTTAATGAAAGCTGAGATTCTCACATTATCACATGACTCTAGAATCTGGGGCTTTATGGAAAACACCAAATATCATGTGACTTGCAATAACATTGCAAGAGTTGGCAACACCCCAACAGAGGAAATTAGTTAACTAAATTGGGTGTATTTTCAGTGGAGAAAATGACTCGCACCAGCAGTCACGCTTACAACTAATATAGCATCTCTTCATCACCCAGTCTGAAAAGAACTCTTTTACCAAATTGTTCCAAAAACTATTGGGATTCTCCCCATGCTGACTGTTTTCTTCTTATTCTCTTCCTGATACAAAGAGATAACATACATTCTGCTTCATGTTGGAAAGGCTGTATAAATCTGACTCAGACCTCCCGTTATTGGTTTAGTATTTTATATATACACAGCGATCTTAGGTACCATTAGTACTATAATGTTATTGTAAGTACTGTTCACATTTTTTTCTTATGAGTCTTACAAATAATTTTAAGGAGAGAGTGGAATGGGAGTTCTTATAGCAATAACTCTAAGATACAGAAATGCAGAGTGAGAAAAGAATGTCTTCTAGAGAAACAGATCCTACAGATGTCCAAGAAAGCCAGACCTGTATATACTGAGGGTAGAAGGACAAATGATTCCAGACAGAAGATTTCTCGTTCCAGAATCAAAGGGCATATTGTTCATCTTTTACAACCACCACAGCTTTTTGTTCCTGAAAAGTAGGACTAAGGGTATGTCTACACTGGAGCTGGAAGGTATAATTTCCAGCTCAGATAAACAAACCCTCGCTAGCTCTGATCAAACTAGCATACTAAAAATAGAAACGTAGCCACAGCAGCACGAACAGTGTGGGTCACTAGCTGCCCTGATTATCATCCCATCAGAGAACCTAGGTGGCTAACTTGTCCTATCACTTGTGCCACTGTGGCTACACTTCCATTTTTAGCTTGCTAACTTGATCAGAGCTAATGTGGGTACGTCAACTCGAAGTAGAACTTACATCTTCCAGCTCTAGTGTAGACATACCTCAGAATGGCACATCTCCTCAGTGATGGGCATGTGATCTCAGAAGGAACATATGTTTGGAAAGTCTGGGTTAGGGACTGGGCCATTAATATTGGATGCACATTCATAGGGCCTAATTCTGATCTCATTACACAGAGAATCCCTTTTCTGTGACTATACAACCTTTCAGCAGCCAGGAGGTAGAAGTGGCTGCTCCGAGAGAGAGGAAAAGGGTAGCTGGGGAGAGCAAGAAAAAGGCTACTGAACTGTTGCTAGGAAAAGAGCCTGCACTGGACACAGGTCAATCTTTGTGGGACAGGCAACCCTGGGTGGAAAGAAGGTGGTGAAAGAGCCAGAGGATACTCTTGGGAGAGAAGGGACGCATCCACAGGTGAAGAGATATAGGACAGAGAGGAGAGCAGGCAGCCACAGGGAGGAGAAAGAGGAGGTAGCAATTAGGAAAACAGAACAAATAAGGGAAGCTTCATGTGGGGAAGAGGAAAAGTGGGGAAATTGAGAAAGGAACTGGGATGGAGCAGGGAACAGAAAAACAGGAAATCATGAGGAGCAGAAGGAAAACATCAACCAAAGGTTCAGGAAGGAAGATAGTATGGGTGAGAGAACAAGGGTAAGGGGAGGAGCATGGCAGCAAAAAAAAAAAAAAAGCAGAGAGACAGAAAAGATCATTAGGACTCGGGTAAAAGTAGGGAGAGCCATGGAAAATATGGGGACAAAGAACATTTTTCAAAGGGGCAATTTTTCCAATAAGGTGGTGTGGGGAGAAGGGTTTAGTGACTGCTGAAGGGTTATAAGTGCATTCTGTTGAACTTCATATTGTTTTCCTGTGCCCTTTTTCTTTCGCCCTTCTAAGGAGGAAATAGCCTAAAATTCACAAGGATGTATACACAAGAACAGCCACCCAACAGCTGGGTGCCTGATAGACCTCAGCCTGTGACATATTTGAGTATTTGCCTTTGGCTAAATCTATACCATCTTGGTAACTATGACCATAGCCAACAGCAGTGATGACCAACTATCCCACAAAGCTAGTTGGTCTACCAGAACCCAGTTGTATGAATACACCCTAGCTGCTGGCAAGCAGATGAAACAGTATAACCAAGCAAGTCAACAACAGTGTGTGAAGCCCTTTCCCATGGTGGGAGAAAAGGGCAAAGAAAAGTTTTGCAAATATTGAGAAAGAGAAAGATATCCGATTGTAGAATGAAAGGGAGATGTGGAAATGTAACTGAATGAAAGAGCACAGAGAGAGTTGTTTCCTAACCACAGTCAAACCAAGAGTAGAGAAAGGTCAGTGGGTTGTAAGGCCTTGTCTATACACAAACTTGTAATGGTGAAGTTAAATTGGAAGGAATTAATGTAAGCTACATCAATATAAGTAGGGCCCTACCACATTCATGGTCCACTTTGGTAAATCTCACGGTCATAGCATTTTAAAAATCTTAAATTTCACAGTTTCAGATATTTAAATCTTAAATTTCACGATGTTGTCACAAATGAATAATATGTATTTAAAAATATAAACATGCAAAGCCCTTAAGTCAGTGTTTCTCAAACTGGAGTTCCTGACCCAAAAGGGGGTTGCAAGGCTATTGTGGGGGGTTGGGGTATTGCCACCCTTATTTCTGCGCTGCCTTGACTGCTGATCCTGAGAATCCTCCTGAGACAGCACTGCTGGAACCACTCCAGCGGCTTGAGATGTCGTCTGTAGGTTACTCAGGTCTCACACCCATGGAGAAGGGTGGGAATGACAACTGCCCTGTAAATCAAAATCTTCGTACCTGTTTGCAGATTCCTATCACTGAAGACTCCTTTGAACAGTCTTCCAAAGGACGTGCTGGCACAGGGGATCCTGTATTCGACTTCTGTGTCAATTTTAGCTGTTTGGAAGAAGTGGCTGCCAAGGTAAAGAAAATGGTCCACATTTTGCAGGGGTTCTCCACTGATGGTGATTTCTAGAATACAAAGAGTAGTTTGTGCAGGTGAGGGCTGGCAGGATACCTTGGTTTTCCCGATGTTGAGAAAGAGACCCAGGCTGTGATAGGCATCTGCAAAAAGATTTAGGGTGCTTTGCAGGTCGGCCTCTGTATGTGCAAGAATGACACAGTCATCTGCATACTGAAGGTCAGTGATGCCAGTTCTCGTGATCTTACATTTTGTTTGGAGATGTCAAAGATTGAGGAGTTGGCCATTCATACGATACTCAGTCCCGATTCTGTCAGGAAGGCAGTCACGAATGAGAATCAGGATCACGGCAAGGTAAATGGAGAAAAGTGCTGGAGCAATGACACAGTCCTGCTTGACACCAGTGCAACTGATGAATGGTTCTGTCTCTGCGCCGTTACACAAAATGGTGGCAGTCATTCCATCATGGAGTAGTCTGATGATGGAAATGAATTTCTCTAGACAGCCAAACCCACCCAGAACCCTCCATAGGGCATCACGATTGATAGAGTCAAAGGCCTTGGTTAAGTTGATGAATGCCATGAACAGTTCCTGGTGTTGCTCTCTGCACTTCTCCTGAATCTGTCGTGCCACAAAGATCATGTCGGTTGTGCCTCGGGATGGCCTGAAGCCACACTGTGATTCAGGGAGAAGTTCCTCGGCAAGGGGGAGGAGGCAGTTTAGTAGGATCCAGGCAAGAATCTTCCCTGCGATGGAGAGGAGGGCAATACTTCTGTAGTTCCCGCACAAAGATTTGTTCCCTTTCTTGAATATTGTAACAATGTTGATGTTCTTAACGTCAGGTGGAATTTCTTCACAGGTCCAGATTTTGTCAAGGAGTTGGCAAAGTTTGTGCTGGAGCATTGTTCCACCAGTTTTAAAAACCTCATCTGGGATGCCGTCTGGGCCTGGTACCTTATGATTTTTTGTCTGAGTGACGGCATGCCGGACTTCCTCAGAAGTTGAGGGATCAGCAAAGTGTTCCATTGCCGAGCGCTGTGGAATAAACTCGATGGTGTCTTCAAAGACCTTGGATTTGCAGTTTAGTACGCTCTCAAAGTGCTCCTTCCAGCATTGTTTAATGACTGCATTATCCTTGAGGAGGCTGAGAGCATAAGGGGGTTGGGCCTTTGGAGCTTAGCCCATATATAGCTTTTGTTGCTTGAAAGAAGCTTCTCATGTCATCCTGGTCTACAAAACCCTGGATCTCAGAGGCCTTCTCTTGCCACCACTATTTCAGTAAGTGTGCTGCGACACTTTTGTATTTTTATGTCTGATTTTGTAAGCAAGCAGTTTTTAAGTGAGGTGAAACTTGGGGGTATGCAAGACAGATCAGACTCCTGAAAGGGATACAGTAGTCTGGAAAGGTTGAGAGCCACTGAACTAAAGCAATTTATTTAAATGAGGACAAACCTGTGTAAGTTTTGGTACAGACGTACCCTTAATGTACCTGGAAACTTAATATAAGGAATCCCAGAAGAAAAGTTGGCAATTATACAAGAATCAAAATGAACAATGATTAAAATATGTTGTCCTTGTCCCCTGACGGTAGGACAAGAAGTAATTGACTTAATCTGCAGCAAAAGAGATATTAGGGAAAAAGTTCTAACTACATATCAGGGTAGTTAAGCTCTGGAACAGGCTTCTAAGGGAGACTGTGGAATCCCCATCATGGGAGGTTTTTAAGAACATGTCAGACAAACACCTGTTGGTTTAGGTATACTTAGTCCTGCCTCAGTGCAGAGGGTTGGACTAGATAATCTTTCGTGGTTCCTCCCAGCCCTGCGTTTCTATGATTTCTATAAAAACTCTCTCAACAACCTGGGTTTTGGTGCCAGCACAGTTATATCTTAATTAGGGCTGTCAATTAATCGCTGTTAACTCACGCAATTAACACAAAAAAAAATCAACCGCTATTAAAATAATTAATCACGATTAATCGCAGTTCTAATCACACTGTTAAACAATAGAATACCAATTGAAATTTATTAAATATTTTTGGATTTTTTTTCCTTTTCAAATATATTGATTTCAATTACAACACAGGATACAAAGCGTACAATCCTTACTTTATATTATTTTTATTACAAATATTTGCACTGTAAAAATGATAAACAAAAGAAATGGTATTTTTCAATTTACCTCAGACAAGTGCTGTAGTACAATCTCTTTATCATGAAAGTGCAAGAAGTAGGACTGAGTGGACTAATAGGCTCTAAAGTTTTCCATTGTTTTATTTTAGAATGCAGGGGGGAGGATGTACATAATTTTACATTTGTATGTTCAATTTTCATGATAAAGAGATTGCACTACAGTACCTGTATTAGGTGAATTGAAAAATACTATCTTTTTTTTTTAACAGTGCAAATATTTGTAATCAAAATAAATATAAAGTGAGCACTGTACACTTTGTATTCCGTCTTGTAATTGAAATCAATATATTTGAAAATGTAGAAAACAACCAAAATATTTAAATAAATGGTATTCTATTATTGTTTAACAGCGTGACTAATCACACGATTAATCATGATTCATTTTTTTAATCACTTGACAGCCCTAATCTTAATATTTGCTGGTGTTAGATAAGGAGTTAAGTAAGCAGCGGACAAAGTCCCACTCTGTAAGACCCATCGCTGGATGGGTCACTACAAAAACTAATTTCCCCCTGCTGATACTCACACCTTCTTGTTAACTGTGTGAAATGGGCCACCTTGATTACATTGGCCTCATTAGCACTACAAAAGTGATTTCCACCCCTTTTTGTCAACTGTTGAGAATAGCCCACTTCCACCTTAATTGAATTGGCTTGTTAACACTGACCCCCCACTTGGTAAGGCAACTCTCATCTTTTCATATGCTGTGTATTTATACCTCTCTACTGTATTTTCCACTCCATGCATCTGATGAAGCGGGTTTTAGCCCACGAAAGCTCATGCCCAAATACATGTGTTAGTCTTTAAGGTGCCACAAGGACTCCTCATTGTTTTTGCTGATACAAACCAACACAGCTATGACTCTGAAATCTGTAAGACAGATCTATTGTGCGAGGCCTTCTGGTCCATGGTTGCCTCTTCAGTACACTGGAGCCCACTCAGAAACTGGAAATCTGCAGTCTATTGTCCCCCTCCCCCCACGTGCTTGAAATGGCTTAAACATGTATAATATAATCACACTTTGCACTTCAGTAGAGCCCTTGAGACTCTGCAGATTCAGCTGGGGAGCATGCAACTACCCATCCAGTTGCTAGTGTTAGCTACAGGGAACATATTAACCAGCTCTTCATCAGCTGCATGAGCTTTGTATTTAAGTCTGGGTGTTGATTTTGATCTATAAAGCTAAATAGTTTTAGTCCCGCTATTTGAATGATCAACTTTCAACCTAGTTGAGATCAGATGGAACACTCAAGCTAACAGTCACCAGATTTAATCACCTAGAATCCAACCCAGTGCTCACTGAAATCAGTGGAAAGACTTCCATTGACTCAGGAGACATTGAGTTACACCCTCCTCCACCCCCCCACTCTCCCCATGATCAGGTATTCTTAGTGTAGGATCCTTGACTCCAGAATTTACCTCCAAAGCTGCTCCATCAGAGCCAGAATCTGCTTAATTTCAGGAAAAGGAACAAGGCCCAGCTCCTTCCTCAGGCTTTGGCTAAGGGACTGGTGCTGGGTGGGTAAATTGCTGTGTCACTGTATTTTGGGAGGTCTTGTGTTTTGTTCTTGGTGCCTGACTTTTGTTCTAAAAAGGTCATTAACCATATTAATGGTTGTACACATGCTGTCAAGGTTCCTCCCCCACTCTGAACTCTAGGGTACAGATATGGGGACCTGCATGAAAAACCTCCTAAGCTTATCTTTACCAGCTTAGGTCAAAACTTCCCCAAGGTACAAAATATTCCACCCTTTGTCCTTGGATTGGCCGCTATCACAACCAAACAGATACTGGTTACTGGGGAAGAGCTGTTTGGAAACGTCTTTCCCCCCAAAATACTTCCCAAAACCTTGCACCCCACTTTCTGGACAAGGTTTGGTAAAAAGCCTCACCAATTTGCCTAGATGACTACAGACCCAGACCCTTGGATCTTAAGAACAATGAACAAACCTCCCAACACTTGCACCCCCCCTTTCCAGGGAAATGTTGGATAAAAAGCCTCACCAATTTGCACAGGTGACCACAGACCCAAACCCTTGGATCGGAGAACAATGAAAAAGCATTCAGTTTTCTTACAAGAAGACTTTTAATAGAAATAGAAGTAAATAGAAATAAAGAAATTCCCCCTGTAAAATCAGGATGGTAGATACCTTACAGGGTAATGAGATTTAAAACATAGAGAACCCCTTTAGGCAAAACCTTAAGTTACAAAAAAGATACACAGACAGAAATAGTTATTCTATTCAGCACAGTTCTTTTCTCAGCCATTTAAAGAAATCATAATCTAACACGTACCTAGCTAGATTACTTACTAAAAGTTCTAAGACTCCATTCCTGGTCTATCCCCGGCAAAGACAGAATATAGACAGACCCACAGACCCTTTGTTTCTCTCCCTCCTCCCAGCTTTTGAAAGTATCTTGTCTCCTCATTGGTCATTTTGGTCAGGTGCCAGCGAGGTTACCTTTAGCTTCTTAACCCTTTACAGGTGAGAGGAGCTTTTCCCTGGCCAGGAGGGATTTTAAAGGGGTTTACCCTTCCCTTTATGAGCTTATTTTATCAATAAATATATGCTCCGTAGGCATGTATGATGTGGATTTGTAGCTTAGGAAAAATAAAACCCTTGTGAGAAGGCTGTACTGAAGTGATGACATTCCACACTCACAGAAATGGGTTCTCTACATTTACAACTGGATTAAAAAAAAAAAAAACCTTAAGAATCTATCAGATATCTTTGTTTCTGAAAGTGTCATTCCAACATCGGCGAAGTAATTGCAAAGAAATTAAACCTGATTCCACTCATTTATAAAAGTTCAAATCAAGAGTAAACCTAAAATGAACTCCATTGCCTATAAAAACACAAAGATGTATATAAATTAGTATTTTCCTGATTTTCTCTCCCATGCCCTATGCATGCTGCTAGTCCTCTTAGGGCCAGATCCTGCAACTGGCTTTATCCAGGCACAAAGGTCAGCTTACAGGAGCCAGTCGCAGGTTCAGTGTTCTAGTTGCAAACTCTTCAATGTTTTATACAGTGCCAGGCATAATCCTCATAAGGGCCTCCAGTTGCCACTGTAATATTAAAATAATAATTATTATTGTTATTGTTGAGCCAGTGAGTTACACTGGTGTAAAAATCAATATGAGAGAAGACTATGGAGCCACTGAACAAAAGACAATAGGTTAAAAAACAAAAACTCTTATTAGCTCATTTGTGCCTTTTAGGCCCAAACCATGTTAGACACGGTAAACAGCCATACTAGCACAGTGGGAACTACGGCACTGTGCCTCAGAGTATGTCTACACTAGGGAGACTATGTGTTGGCATAACTATGCTGGCATAGCCCCTTAGAGTAGGAGCACTTACAGAAGGGGTTTTTCTGTCAGTGTAGGAACACCACTGCCCTGAACAAATTTAGCCGTGTTGATGGATGCCCTCTTCCATCAGCATAGACCAGGCCTCTGAAAGAATCAATGGTAAATCAACTGCTGCTCCACCCTTCAGGGGGGTGAAGTCTGCAAGCCCACCTGCAGTTGTCCATATCTAGCTTTAACCTCCTCCCATCCCTTCTGGGTATCTGGCAGAGCTAGTCTGGACAATGCTTACCCTGGTCCATGCATAGGAGGTGCAGGTGTGGAGGCTTCATCTTGCCCTCTTAATGCATCCATGGAAGGCCTACCCTAATCTGGCCCTAAATTTGCTTTTGCAAATATTTGGCCTTTGAGCAAAACGAAACAAAATCATTTTCACCTGCAAAAGACAGTTTGATTTAATGGAAACACTTCAAGGATCTGACCCAACTTTTAATGTCCCCTTTTGAGCGACTGATGCCATTTAGACATCTAACTACTCGATTGTGCCTCCATATCAACTAGTTTGATATCCCTGTTATGTCAACCGCACCCATACATTATGGGAGGCTGGATTTTAAAAATCAGAGCTAGAGTTTTTTGGTACAGTGGACTAGGTTGGTAGCACACTTTCGCTCTCAATCACACCCGTGAGTTACAGAGAAAAAGCTTCCAATGTATGTTGTGTGGGGCAGAGACTACCTCTCTTGCCAGTATTGACAATTCTCACTACATTTGATGTTTAACTTAAAGCCCTAGCTCTTGGAGACCTGTTATTACATGAGAATCTCAGTTTTCAATTTCTTAAAAAGAATTCTTTTAGTCCTCTTAATCCTCCATCTCTCTCCAGTATGCTGCAGGGATTCTAACTCCCCTCCTATCTCCTCAAACTGGAGAACGAGAGACATAAGGGAACCGGTGATGTGGATTTCCACTTATCTATGATAATGACTCACCGTTTATAACAAAAGCCTTAATGTGGGTTTGGGGATAAGAACCACCTTTTGAGATTTGTGAAAGACAACATATGAAACAATGCATCACAGCACATGAACTCCTGAAGTTCTCCATACACCTACTCTCTTTGCCACAATTCCAAACTTCCTGAAATTTTTTACAAACACGTAGGTTATAAGCTATATTTCCTGTTTTCATTTCAATCACATTCGTAACATTTTTGCAAACAATTGCATGAGCTTCATAGAGTGCTTCAGTAGTAACAAAAAATTCACAAGTTTGTCTCGTTGCTTAGAATTACATTCTTACTCACAGGCTGACTAAGCCAAACTACGTTGTCTCTTGATAAATATATCTCAATGATTGTATATCGTTTCAGACTGCTACTTGATGTTCCAAGGGTATTTTATATTTTCTAGCAATCATCTTACAACATTTCTCTCTTTGTCTTACACACACACAAGAATATCTAATCCAATTACCTTTAATAGGTCATCTCTTTTAAAGGGAGATTACATCTTTTTCACTCATCTGTAAATTCTTGTAATCAGTATTGGCCACAGCAAACAGAATGTTTGAAACAAATGCTTTTCCAGGATTACCCTCATGCTGAGAGAGTGTAATTCATGTGGTATACATGTATATTTAAGCCCCATTAGCTGTCATAATTAAGTCTTTACCTCAGATATTGTCACTGAATGCAGTGACTCGGGTATACATTTAAACCTTTAGAAAAATGCACTCACAGCTGCATCAGTAATTTTGTTCTGCAAACTGACAATCACTGCTATCCTTTAGTAAAAGGACATAGAGGAAAGAAGGAAAGACTGATCCTTGCTTTCAGACACATTTTCTCTCTTTTCCAGTGGTGTCACTGTGCACTGATGCAGATCTTAGCACGGGTTTGCAGTCATGGTGGCTGCAGATCTCCCCAAACAGGCCCTTCTAAAGGGAATAAAGGCAACTCCACTTTCATTATGCAGCTATGAGCAGCCATATATAGCCCAGTGCAGGAAGAAGATGCCCACTCTATACAAAAGGAAAAGTCAGTGGACCCAAAAGGGGGAAGTGGGTGTTTCCAGGCTCCCTTCTGGTTACTCAACATCCCACACCCATTATTCACACAACCAAATCCAGTCAAGCTAACATGTTTCTCCAGTCCTAGAGCACAGATAAAAACAACCCACAGTGGTTGCCCCTAAAAAGAGGCAAGCTTGACTGAGATGGTGTGCATCAGCGAGAACAAACCAAGCCATATTTTCGCTGCTGTAAATGCACTGCAGAACATTCAGAGTAAATCCTACTCTTCCTCCCCTCCCTACAGGCATGGGGCTCATCTAAACTGGAAAATGAGTGGTGTTTTATAATACATTAACTCATTTGTTTATACATTATATACACCACACATTCTCCGAGTCTACCCATGCCACAGAGAGCCCCGAGTGCAAAGGTAGCTGGTACAATTACACTGTACGAGAGAAAGATATGAGGAGCCTGCAAAGCAACTCACCACTCCTATGAACCCACAGTCCTGTAAGGGGCTCCTTTTGCCCCAGACTGCAGGGAGGATTGAGAGATGACCTATAATTAGAGCCAGTGGATTTGCAACTATGCAGATTCAACAGCCTTTCCCCCTGGGGAAGCAGTAGCATGGCATAGGGAGAGGATCCCTTCTTCTCTAACCCCTCCAGCTCATCCCAGTACAGAGCCCAAAAATGTGAGGAGTATTCTGTGAATGAGATTTGGTTTTCCTTGAGCACTTATACTTCCCACTGAAGTCAATAGTGTTGTTACCCAAGGAATGCAGGATTTAGCTCCAGAAGCAGAAATGATAGTAGCTTTCCAACTATTGTGCCTTGTGCTCATCACAGCTACTAACAGTTGAAACTCAGTTAACTGCACTGGGTCAAAGACTGTGTGGGCAAGCACTCCCGTAATGCATAGCACTACAGGTGTGCCTCAATATTTACAGTCATTTCTGTCCTCTTGACTGTGAGGAAAGGAACATATTACCTGCTAAAGCCATTTTCAATTCTTTCAATTTCTTCATCAGTGGTCCTAACAGACAGCCTGTGCATAGCAGGGTAGGAGTGCTGGGTGTTGATTTTAGCCATTTTGCTTACATATCAGCATCCAAATGACAGCTAAAATACAAAAACAACATACTGTAAAGATTGCAATAGAGATAAAATGTGTAAATATTTAAAAAGTGATTTATTAAAAAACAACAACCCTCTATTAGTAGTTTGTAAAATGGCCAGTGATATTTATAAATGTAATGTGGTAACTTGGTACATTTAAACTAGACAGGGCAAAACATTAGTGAATGTCAACAAAGAATAATTCTGCATTGGCAGAGAAAAGGACTAGATGATTTAATAGACCTTTCCAGCCTCTAGCTTCTACAAATACTCACTGACATACATATTTTATATAATAAAATTACATTCAAAAAATCTTGTTAAAGAAACATTTAGGTTGCAAAATCAAGCAAAAAAGTCAGGTAATGTCTGAATTAAGGTTACTTGTGCAATCTGAATTTGGCCCCTTTGTTCATTATGACACAGTCTTTAATTACATGCTCACATATCATTTTTTCCACAAGACCCACATCTCATTCAGTGCACAGGATGGACAGTGCTCACTGATGGGTAGCTAGTCAATATTTCTTTTTTATCCTCATCATTCAACATGTGGCACTATGCATTATTTACTCTTCACAATCCAAACCCAGCACTGAATGAAAAATTATTCATTTCCTCATGGGCCTTTCGATGGTGCTCTCACTGTAGTGTCTTAGACCCCAATCCTCAAAGGTAGTTAGGCACCTAACTCCCATTGAAAATCAATGGGAGTTAGGTACCTAAATACCTTTGGGATGGAGGCACACACTTGGGTGGTGGGTTTCATAGATATTTGCTAGACAGCAAAGGAATGTTGAGACTCAGAACTCCTGTGTTCAATTCCAGATTCTGAATGGGAGTATACCATAATGGTTACAGACTTTTCTGCACCCCCTCCCCTCCCCAACCTTTCTGTATGCCTTTCGGCTCCTATACCTTGGTCCCTCCCCAGCTCCTGCCCCTGTTTCCTGCTTCTATTTCCTCAACACATGTCCCAGTCTCCTGCCCACCTCCCCCTCCACACACAGAGACACAGTCCCATCCAACCCCATTCCAGGCTCCTGCCCCTGTCCCCAGTGCCTAGTACAATTTCACTCCTTCTGTTCCAGATCCTGGCTCCTGCTCCCCTCTTTCCAGTGAGCTCCTGACTCTGTCCCGCAACCTTCCCTCTCCTCCCCTGCCCCATTCACCATCTCTCTGCATTCTGGTCAGATTGCTTCCTCCTTCTCCACCACACTCTCTGGAAGCACAGGAGGAACAGTCTCCCTGCTCTCAGTACCAGTGCCTGGTGCCAAAATAGCCTTTGGCAGCCAGGAAGAGCAATTGCAGGGAAAGGTGTACTCAGCTTCTGTAGCCTTCAGAAGAAAAATCCTCTGTCACTCTGTGGATATAGCACATGCACAGTCCGGTTGGTTTGTAGGGGTGGTGAGGAGATGGAGCATGCTCAGTGCGGACAGAATCTTTGGAGAATTTAGCTGCCAAACTCTCACATCTGTACTGAGCATGGGCAACTGAGATTTTTTGGAGGCCCTATAATATGGCCAAATTATAACAGGAACGGCAAGAGGCATATCCCTGACACAGATTGCCCCACTGCCCAATTTCAAGCCCTTGCTCCAAAGCATGGAGGCTCTACAGTTTCTCAGTTAAACTTGTCATGTTTTTTTATGTGGGCTAAACACTATTTTTCTTGTTCTCAGAAACA
This sequence comes from Caretta caretta, assembly GCF_965140235.1. NCBI lineage: Eukaryota > Metazoa > Chordata > Testudines > Cheloniidae > Caretta > Caretta caretta. The sequence goes on along the minus strand of NC_134206.1, from coordinate 121,222,572 downwards.
GCTGAACCAATTCAGCAGGAACTTCCCCCCAAAAAAATCAGCCTTAGGCAGACACCCAGCATGCCCAAACAATTTGGCAGTTATAAGCCCCAGAAAATAGGGTCTTATAATGGAACATGTTTGACAACTTTAACTACAGGAAGCACTACCTGAGCTGCCTATAATCAGGCAACACGTGGTGGTGTGGTATAAAGTTTTAATTGGCAGGACTCAAGAATTGCTACATTGTTCACCAGTGGCAAAGTGAATGAGCATCAGTAGTATCTCTATATTACACCTCTCCTTAACGTATTACGTATGTGCCACAGATTTTACAGTATTGCTATTTTACAAATGTTTTAAAGAGTTTCAAAAACCGTGTTTGGGGCTACTTATGTATGCCTCTTCTTGTAAAGTCAGATGCCTTAGTTACCCTTGAAGGGAGTCACGTAGAACTTCAAAAACGACCTAATATACCTCTAAACGTAAAATTGCCACATATTTAAATGTTGACGTCACAGGCTCCTGCAGGTCTAGAAATAACTCCTGTGTCTCTTCTTGGAAACCTGGCAATTTCCCCCTCTGCTCATGTAAACATCCCATTTCTACCTCTATCAGGAGTGGCAGAAGTGCCCTAAAAGTGGGGGGGGGGCCCACAGGCACCCAAACCATGGTCCCGGTCCCACCTTGCCCTTTCCCACTGACACCCTGCCCCCGCACCGCCTCTTCCCCTAAGGCCCCGGTCCCATGCTGCCTCTTTAACTGGGATTTGGTCCTGCTTCGAGCAGGGGGTTGGACTAGATGACCTTCTGGGGTCCCTTCCAACCCTTATATTCTATGATTCTATGATTCTTTCCCCACCCCTGCTTGCTCCATTCTGCCCCCTCTCCCCTGGTCGCTTGCCCTTATGGCCAGTAAAAAGTGGCAGGGCCATGGCCTCCTGGCCATCCCCTCTCCCCCATTTCAGTCTGAATCTTGTACATCCTGGAACACTTGGCCAATGTAATTTTTGCAGGGAAAAAAATCTGCTGATTGCTGTAAAACACAGAAAAAACCAACGTGGGGGCTCTTTGAATCTACTCAGAGATTTGAAATTTTAGAAGTTCCAATAACAGAGATGAATTCATTCACAGAGTGCAGATGAGATAGTTTTATGCCAATATACATGTAAACACTAGTAGAAATTTTAACTGAGAATAAATTATCTGACAAATGTATCCCTTTTATCTGTTCACAAACCATTTGTCAACCTGACTTCTATGAGTCTATTAGTTATTCATAAAAAGTAACCAAATGTTTTGTTCAAAGCATTTCAGACAATCAGTTACTTACTAATGCTCACCTCAACTCTTCACTTCACTTTATATTATCCCTGATATGTGTTTGGTCACCTAAGTCATACTGTATTGCTTCTGCTTCCTGAAACATCAATCACTAATGAACAGCAAATAACAGAGAACAACAAATAATGCATTCTCAGTATGAATTTTCAGAAGAGGTTATGCTAAAATTATCAAACCTTCAGGATTCAAACATTTTCATAAATTAACTAGTGAGCGGAATACTCACAAACCCCGCCCAAAATATGACCCCATAAATAACTCACCATTATGAAAATATTCATAAATCAATTTCTGAATTATTTGACCACTTCTAGCATATACACACATGCATAAGTATGCATACATTCACAATCATGCACAGAACCATGGATAGACATATGAAGACATAACTGTGATTATTTTTGTTTGTTACATGAATTAATTTGTCTCAATTGCAAGAATTCTGGGAACAGTCATTTCTCAAAATGTTAATTTGTGGTTAATTTCAGGTGGTGAGAAAATGTCATCCTCATTTTGAACCCTCTTGTTGTCTTCAATGATTGCTTCACAGTTCAGTTTACTAAAATCTGCAGATCTATTCTGTGACTTATGCTCTGCCACACTCTGATGATTTTCATCTGTGGGGTCATGAGCCCCAGATGGGCAACAAGGAAGAGGCCATGGTGTCACAGCCAAAATCTCTCCATTTAAAAACAAAACAACATGCCTGTTTGCTGGCAAACTGTTGGACAAAGAGGGAGAGTAAGGGAGAGAAGGAAAAAATTGCTTCTTCCTGCTAATGATCTGCTCCTGCAGCCTCTCTAGCACCTGTTATTCATTTCCATCTCCTTGCATTGTACTAGGCTCTAGGAAAGGCATCTTTCATAGTGTTGCCAGCTGCCTGGATTCTGCTGCTGTCTATGGCCCCCCTGCTCTTAGTGCTAAGCCACTTTCTTTAAGCAGCTTTAGAAGAGCAGAGCAAACTGCAGGGGAGAGAAGTAAGCTAAGTTGACACCCTTTCATCCAGTAGCACCTACCATCCTCCAGCACCCCTAACCTATTTTTAATTTTGCTCTCGTTTAATTTTTTTTTTTAAAATAGGTGATGGGGAAACAGAATGAATCATAGAATAACAGAGTTGGAAGGGATCTCTGGAGGCTATCTAGTCCAACCCCCTGCCCAGAGCAGGACCAATCCCAACTAAATCATCCCAGCCAGGGCTTTGTCAAGCCTGACCTTAAAAACTTCTAAGGAAGGGGATTCCACCACCTCCCCAGGTAACGCATTCTAGTGTTTCACCACCCTCCTAGTGAAAAAGTTTTTCCTAATATCCAACCTAAACCTCCCCCACTGCAACTTGAGACCATTACTCCTTGTCCTGTACTAACAGGATTAGTAATGAATTGATGCACATATCTCTAAGGATCTCTTCACTAGAAAATTACAGCAAGTTAGGATAAAATCTTGAGGAGTTATATTAACTAACATGGCACTGACCACACCTTTGCAGTTGATATTTACCACCACCCAGTTGGCATGATGACAAATATGATTCGTCCATCTACACTGGCTGCAAAGTCATGGTCAGCATAATTTAAAATTCAATAAGTCAACAACCTAAGAGGGTATACATCCAAGAGTGCCCAGGGAGCATAAGTAAGCAGCTCAGGTGCTTCAAACAATAATAAATAATATCTCATTAAGAAAAGCCACCCAAAAATTGGAAGGTAGCAAAATGTTGTATTTTAAACTGGGCTGTGATCCAGGACCTGTAAACTGTACATCTGTACCTGGTAAACTGGTTGAAACAGCAATTAAAAACAGAACAACAAACACCTGAAATTAGCATGGCTTCTGCAACAGAAAATTATTTCTTACTAATCTCTTAGGAATCTTTGAACTTGTCAATAAAGCAATAGATAAAGAAGAATCAGTTGACATAATTTATTTAGAACTTCCAGAAGGCCTTATCCCACACAAGAGGCTACTAAAGAAGCTAAGTAGTCACAGGGTTAGAGGCAAAACATTGTTATGAATCAAAAATTGACTAGAAAGCGAAGTGTGTTAATCAGCTGTGCAGCCTCATCTGGAAAATTGTGTGCTGTCCTGGTCACTGCATCTTTAAAAAGGATATTTCAGAACTCGAAAGGGGTTCACAAAAGAGTCACAAGAATGATCCAGGGCATGAAAGAATATGGAGAGAGATTGAAAAGATGGAGACTGTTCACCTTAGAAAGGTGGGGACATAATAAAAGTAAAGTCGGAGCCCATTTCAGAACCCATTAGCCCCAGCTGCAGAACTCAATATTCAATTTATAACCTGCCCCAAACTCCAGTTTGTGCTAGCCTCAGAGGGGCAGGATAGTAGGGAGGTCCAGTCCCACTAAGGGGAGATAAATAATGTGAAATGATGTCTGTGTTTTTGGAAGGAGTTAGATGAATAGTAGATGGAAGTTAATTTTTAAGCAGTGTGCTCTGACCCAGAAAGACAAGGCACTGGAGTGTGAGTAACAAATAACTCAATAGTTTGGTAGGAGGCCAGGTCCTAGAGGCTCCATGCAGCTACAGATTTGGCAGCATTTCTTGGCAGCATCCTGCATGGTATGAAATCCTGAGACGGCTATCCTATGTTTGCATTGTGACAATACACTCCATGAATTGTGGGGAATACAACTTCATGATGCAAACATTTCAGGACATCAGCATGCTGTGGCATTATACTTTTATGGCTTTTTCCAATACCATTTAATAAAGAGGCGGCTCTCCAACTCATCAAGATTTAATACTGTTGCTAAGCTGTTATTTATTTGCTAAATTTATTAGGGGGTGTAAATAAATGCTGTTTGTGGGATTAATCCTATTTACGTTGAAGTCAATGACAAAGATCACATTGACTCTAATGGTGCTGGATCAGAGCCTATATTTGCTATTTTTTCTTTACCAGAAAATAATGGCATGTGTTTAATAATATTCATTAGATTTTCTGGTAATAGTATGAAATCTCCTCCCGTACCAAAATGCAAAAGGAAGTGCCAGTAGCACTCGCCCCAAACAGACAACACAGCAATATTATTTATAATTAACATTCATGGCCCAGAATCTCAGCTAGTGTAAATTGGTAAGGTTCCACTGAAATAAATATATTTATACCAAGAAACATCAATAAGGATCTGGCCCATATCTTAAAATTGCTATACAAATGTTAATTAATCTTCACAACATCTCTATATGGTGCACAAGTACATATTACTATCCACATTTTACAGATAGGGAAACTGAGACCAAAAAGTTAAGTAACTTGACCAAGACTACACAGCACTTAAAATGTTAGACTAGAACTTAGGATTTCTTGTTTCCTAGTTTTGTGTTCAATCCATTAGAGCCCAGCAGATAATGAAAAAAATCAAACAAGGAAAGTGCAAAACAGAAAATGCATTATTCATGTATCTTATATGCTTTTTTTAAAAAAGATTTATTGTAACATATATCTGTGGATAAAGTAGAACAGCCCTAGAAGATACTTAGGGACTGAATTTAGTGTTTGTGACAACAAAAATGTTATCTCAGGACCTTAGATCAAAATTTTGTATTTATCCACAGAACAACTAAAATGAGTGCATTGATCCCCACATTGTCTTGCCAACATGCCTTGCACAGATCCACAGGGCACATTGTGCCTTTGATTTTTATGCATTCTCTCTATGAGTGTACTCCATTAGTGCTAGCCTTGGGCCTACAATTTTTCGCAAAAGGGAGACCCACAACTCCACTACTCCAAGACTGGTCCCCCTGGCTTCAGCACTGCTGTCTCTCATTGTGGTTCCTCCAGCAGGCCAAAATGAGTGTAGACCTCTGTCAAAGATTTAGGGCTGTCTACACATTAAAATTCATCTGGAATAAGGGGGAGTGTGAATTTAAAGTGGATTAATTCTTCCTGATTATCTGTGGACACTCTTATTCTGGATAAGACTACCTTACTTCAAAAGCTTAAACCACTGCCAAAGCAGAAAACACTAATTTGGAATAAGGCACTCTTATTCCGGAATAGGGACATCCACACATGGAGTTAATCAGGAATAGTCAATCAGAAATAGCAATTCGAGAATAACTCCCAGTGTAGCTGAGTCATGGGAGTCATACAGCCAGCAGATGTTTACAGTGACACAGGACAGCCTTTTCAAAACAAGCCAGAATTTATTAGTCAAGTAGGGTCTTTAGCTTAGAATGGAAAAGCAAAGCTTATATATACATCTATGATGGAAGCCCACCCAACCCCACTTGACCAAACGTCCAGGATTCAAATCTCTCTCACTGCATTGGGCAGCAGTCTACTTAACTCAGTCTGCTCATGCTTCTGGTCTTGTTTCAAGTTATAGTCATGCTGTTTTCATATGTTCTGCCTCCCTTGGCTGACAATCATGAAGTTAATGTCTGGTCATTGGTCCTGAGGCTCCATTCCTGGCCTCGCTCCTGGCCCCAGACCCACCCCCCGCTGCAGCCCCAGCCCCCATACCCCTGTCCACACTCCCAGGATGCAGGATTTTCACTAAGAACTGGCCTCTGGGGACCTGAAAGCAAGGTCCCTGAGCTTGGCCCTTTCCTTCTTCTAGGTGACTCCCGGTCTGTAGAATTTTCCTGGGAAAACTTCTCCCAGCCAGGCTAAGTTAGCCTTCCAGCTCCCTATGGAGATCAGTCACCACATAGCCAGTTCTGCACTGGCTGCTAGTCCAGGGCTGCTGCCTGCTGTGAGTGTATCTGAGCGCTGTGGTGGGAGACTAAAGTTAAGAGTTTAGTATAGTTTTGTAATCTGCACCTTGAGTCCTGCACCCCTAGGTGGTGAGGGGAAATCCTGGGAGCAGAAGCAGTCTGACTCCTCCATGAAGGGATGCCTGCCAGCAGAGACCATCAACCCCTCTGAACTGACTGAGGAGTCCAGAGTCATCTCTGAACCAGAGGATTCTTCATGGAGTTTGTGAGTGCACTATCTTTTAGTTAATTAGTCAGGGAAATTGTTTGGGAGACCCCTACTCCCTGAACTGTATCCTCAAGTCAGGGGGGTCAGGATTTTGGGATTTTATTACCTCCAATTTTGGGATTTTATTACCTGTGAAACCTGAGGAGGGACTTAACACCTCATCCCACTTGTGAGTCCTTTGGGCTGTACTGAAACCAGTCAGCCACATTGCTAACTGCTGCACAGATAATGGTCATAGGTCATCAAGGGCCCCAACAAAGTACATGTACCAACAGTTCACTAATTTTCCATTTGCTATCCCATATACCAGGTCATGCGACTGGGGAAATTCACGGATATTATCAGCATGGGCACCAGTGATCAAGAGAATAGTGCTTTACCTTGTTATATAGATCTCCTGTTTAATAAAATTACTGTGTTTAATATATTGTATGTATTTGCGTTATTTCTTGGGAGTATCCAACTATTTAACAAGTAAGTTGGGCTTACCCTGTGGTTAGAATTTTCCTCCCAAGCTGCCCTGGTGACCTTGCCAGGAAGGAGCGAGAGGGGTGGAGGCACTGCCCCATACATTCATATGGGAAAAAAATAAAGCAAGTACACCCGACCAAGTGGATGGCAGGACCCAGAAGAACCCAGGCCTGCCCATCAAAACTGTAAACAGACTGGCATTAAAGGAGGTAACCAGGTGGAGAGGGGGACTACACATATGTTAATAGTGCTTAATAGTTCATTCAGACCGACCAGTATGCCTCCTGCCTACATCCTACCCAGTCCCCTGTCCCGGGGAAGAAATTAACCCCTCCAATCCCAGTTGGTAACAAAACAAAAGTGAGCAAGGAAAACAAGTAATGACTATTTTTCCTAAAAATAATACAGAAATTTCCCACAATCTCCACAAAGCCAGAAGGTGGCCAGGAACACCTCTAAAAGTAAGGAAATAAGTCTGTTCAGCTGTCCATTCAGTCCCTAGCCTCTCTGTTGAGACAGCCAATGTGTGCCAATTGTGATAAAGACACCTCTCTCACTGAGTACTGAACATATATGACTGAGCGGCCATCAGATGGCAACATCTTAACAGGCAGCAGGTTTAAAACAAACAAAAGGAAGCATTTCTTCACACAATGCACAGTCAACCTGTGGAGCTCTTTGCCAGAGGATGTTGTGAAGGTCAAAACTATAACAGTGTTCAAAAAAAGAACTAGATAAGTTCATGGATAGCCATTGATGGACCTATTAGCCAGGATGGACAGAGATGCAAAACCATGCTCTGAAGCATCCCTAGCCTTTGTGTTCCATGGGCAAACAGGGATGGATCAGTTGATGACTACCTGTTCTGCTCATTCCCTCTGAAGCACCTGGCATTGGCCACTGTTGGAAGACAGGATACAGAGCTAGATGGACCATTGGTTTGACCCAGTAAGGCCGTTCCTATGTTCCGGTGACTACCAACCTAAATAGCCAGCAGAGATAACAATTAGTGTAGTGATAATGTAGTGTAATGTAACGATAATTTTGATTATGTGAATATCTGTCCCCTAGACACTGGACTGAAACCAATTAATTTCATAAAGCCCACTGAACGACTATCAGATGGAAACAACTTCCTGCCAGTATCTGCCTGGGGCTTCATTGATTCATCACTATATCACTAGGGTTTAGACTGGTGTGACTCCACTGAAATCAACAGTCATGCTGGCATACAACTGGACTAATGGAGGGTGAACCAAGCCCAACAGCTACATGTAAACCAGAGACACTGAGTTGGAAAGCTCCATAACATAGTAACAATTCCCTGAAAAAGTCTCCAGTCCTCCAGCTATATGTATGTTTATGCATGTGCACGCGCACACACACACTTTGACCAGACAGCAAAATCACACTGTGTATCTGTACAGTATCACATTCGACAGGTCATTGCACCTTTAATTTAATTAATAATCCTCAACACTGAGCATGAGATTTTCAAAAGCACCTAAATAAATTGGTGCGTCTAAGTCCCTTAGCTATTTCTGAAAATTCCACCCTATATTATATAATAGCTCTGGGCCCAATCAAAATTGAGGGCATTCATCATCTCACAGAATCAATGACCACTGCTAATACCTATTATAAAGGGATATTAAAATAGAAAATATGTGAAAAGGGTATACCACATAGAAAACTAATGTGGAAAAATCATAATACCTAGCAACCTTGTCAAAATCTAGAGTAAATAAATAAATAACAGAAAATAAAATTGTAATAGTCTATGATCAAATATCCAGTAACTTATTTATAGGGATTGATCCTGCAAACCCTTATTTCTTCTGATGAGCAATTATTCATGAAAATATTCCAATGACAGTGTGAATGAGAGAGACTCAGATTAGTAAGGGATATAGGATTGTGCAAAAAGTTATTACAAAATGCACTTTGCTACAGCAAAGGTATACAATGATGCTTATGCATTACCAAAATGAAAGACAACTTTCTGACATGCAGTCATTACTCCCTTAAGTAATTCTTATTCCCATGAATAGGCTCATTTAAATCAAAGGGACTAATCACATGAACACAGCTGAATAAGATTAGGCCTGTGGGGATGACTGTACTACTTTAAGTTAAATAATATTATGGGTCAGTGGTAAATAGCATGTAAGGTTCATGTGTTTAATGATACACATACAAAATTCTTATGTGACACTTAGGAGACTGTTTTCCATATTTCATTCTCTCTCTTGAGATTTGGTCAGTATTTTAGAGTTCTAAAACCTTTAAAAGAATTGAAAATGTAAATGTAATTTACTCTCAGCTGTACAGAATGAAAGTCCCATCATGTAGGGGAAAAGGATAGAATATGACCCTCATATAAAGTAATTAGTGATGGACTTATTCATGCTGTTTACCCTGTGTTAGGACTAAATACGTTCCTACCTTCCCCCCTCCCTACCCTGTATACCACTGAAAGAGAAGAATGAAAACCTTGGGGCCAAATCCTGCTTCCACTAAAGTCATTAGAAGTTTTTCCACTGGTTTCAATGGCAAAGATTAGGACCCTGGCCCCTTTCTACTCCCTGTAGGCTGACTGTCCACTCCCTTGCACCATGTGGAGTCATTTACAGTTGGGCAAAGTGGGTGCTTAATGGAGATAAACCACTTTCAGATTAGAATGGTAGCACTTTACACCCATTTTGTTGAGATGTAAATGACTACACCAGTACAGAGCAGCGGAGAATCAAGCCCGCAGTATTCTCATTCTTTATAAAGGCAAAGAATTGTATACCTATAGGGACAAAGCCTAGTCCTACTGAAATCAGTGGGAAAACTCACAGTGACTTTAATGGGACCAGATTTTGGCCTCTGTCTGTCTGTCCCTTTGTCTTAGATCTTTGTAGACATCTGACACCAGTTTCTAATATTTTAAGCGCTGTGTGCGGGTTTAGTCACTGAAATATCCTGTCTCCTCAGGGTCCTTTCCACTTTGAGTACTGAGAGCTAGAAAAGTACTGCCAAGTCATCAAACTTGAGTATCTAAACTTGGGCAACTATGATAAATCCATATTTAGACACCTAAAACAGGTATTTAGCCAGTAGGCAGTTAAAATGACTAAATGTGTATTTAGTCCCTTAAATCTGAATCTAGTTGCCTAAATTAGGCACCCAAGTTTAGAATTTGGGCCCTCAATTTATTGCTGCAATTTTCAAATTTTCAGAAGTCTGGGATTTGTCTTTAAGCACAGTATGTCAAGGATTCACTCATGGAAAACATGACTGTCTCAGGCTTAAATACTTTTCAATAGAAGCAAAGCATTTCCCAGTGTCAAACAACAAAACAAAATCTTCTAGCTCAGCAGTTTTCAAACTTTAGCAACCTGAGGACCCCCATTTTGATTTAAAATTTTTTGCAGACCCCCAAGCCCCCACTCAGCCTTAGGCCCCACTCCACCCCTCCTCTTCCCCACTCCACCCCACCCCTCCTCTTCCCCACCTCTTTCCACCCCCTGCCCCGAGCTCGCCCTGTCCCCACTCCTCCTCCTCCCTCCCAGCGCCTCCTGCAGGCCACTGAACAGCTGTTCCATGGCTTGCAGGAAGCACTGGGAGGGAGGGGGAGGAGTTGATCAGCGGCGCCGGCGTCCCTGTTCATGACTCGCAGATCCCCTGGAGTACCCTCAGAGACCCCCAAGGGTTAGCAGACGCCAGTCTGAGAAACCCTGTTCTAGCTGAAAACAACTCTGGCTCTTGTAAGTCTGGCATCTTTAACATCAATTTAAGCCGTATTTTTACTTTTTTTTGGACACTAATTTAACATTCAAAGTCAGTTATGGCAATCTGAAAGGGTTGAATAATAATTGCATATCCCAGAGCGTTGCTTCTGCATACATTAATCATTAAATAAAAACTTGGGCTAAATGAAAAATTTATATAAGTACTTTTTCATCCTTCTTGCTTTTGGATTTGAACAGCAACTAATGTGTTGTTTGACATTAATGAACATAATAGAAGATACATTTTATGTAGGACTGAGTCAAGTGTTTGACAACAAATATGGATTCAGGTGAGATCTGACAATTTCAGATTCAGATAAGCATTTGCTAATTTGGAAGAAAAGGTTTTGCTCATCTGTCTGTACAAATGTGACCACTAAAGACTTGGGGCTTCATTCACTACTGTTTTACAGGATCACCTTTTGGTTTGTGTTTATATAATGCCTCGAAAAATGGGGTCATTGTCCACGAGCTGGACTCCTAAGCACTAATGCAGTACAAACAAATAATAGTTACACAAGTGTATCTCTATTGAAATCCAAGGATAAGGTAGTGCTTAATCAGGCCCATACAGTTTTGATATGTCCCAAATTCAGATATAGTCAAAACTCAGACAGGTAAAATTCAAAAAACATGCTAAATGAACAAAAAATACTGTGAAATTTTAATTTATGTTAAATAAAAATCTGCCTCCTTATTGACCTCTAGGCCTGATTCTCATTCACACAAGTGCCATTTTACACCACTCTGGCAGTGCAAACTTAGAACAGAAGAAAAATATATTTATATCCACTTTAAGACCTTTCTACAGTTCTAAAGTGGCACAAGGTAGCCTTAGTGTAGATGAGATCAGGCCCTCTATTTTTAAACAGTGTTCCTCATTTTACTGAAAAGTACGCATGGTCATATAAATCATTATGAAGTTTTTAACTAATATATAATTGTAATAAATAGTTTTAATTGAAAATAGGTTTTTAATCATTTAAGCAGAAACAGCAAATACCAATTCTGTTCTCAGCTTCAGTAGTGTTAATATGGAGAAACTCTGTTGTTCAGATTTACATCAGAATAAATTAGATCAGAATTTGGCTCATAGTTTCACCAAAAAAGTCCAATCCTTTGGTTGTTTCGGGTAAAACTCCTAATTACTCAAAGTGACGATGATATTGCTGTTGGAAATAAAATGTATTACTGTACTTAGAAACAACTGAAAGTTGAGTACACTGACGTACCATTACCATTAATACAGTTGAAAAAGGGTAGTAATAATACGGTTTACAATTACCCAATGAACATTTGAAACTTTCTTCTTTTGTAACTATGAGAAATACTTCACCCTGGAGAGAGCTTGTTTTGAACTGTGTACTTCTAAAAATTCTAGAAGAACAAAAAATTGTTGTAGCACTATAGTTTCAATACATGCATCCTACGTCAACAGGAGTTCTACCAGAGTGAGCATTTAATATTCCAAAAGCTGTTGTATGTAGATGATCAGAACTGTTTGCAGAAAAACTGCACAATTCAAATTCAACTTTTCAAGGTGGAGTATTTATCACTGTCAAAAGAAGGCAGTTTTACCAACCACACAAATGCAAGCCTACTAATTCCTACCCCTTATAAACATGATAAATAATAAATAACATAAGAGATTTTGTAAATATTTGACTTATTATCCCGATTCCCAGCAGCAGTTACGCTGTGCACAGGTTTACCTACATCGTTTACATAAGACAGGCTCCAATCCGCTATCTCTCTGATAAGTCTTTTATACTTTGGCATTTGACCTCCATGTAATTATCCTTGTTACAGCATCATAATAGCTGGATTGGAACAGTTGATTATCCAAAAATACAGCTGAAGGCCTGATTTCCTTGGCCTTATTGGGTCTGATTCAAGCAAAGATGCTCACCCTCCCCAAGCTGCAAAACCCAGAATTCACTAAGTGACCTGACCTAAATGCCTATGCCATGCCATTCATGAGGGATAGAGTCAAGGAAGTTTGGTTCCTCATAGGAAGGATGGATAATGGGCCTGAGTCAGCACTCTCTCTTACAGTGGGTTTATACTAGTATAACAACTGTTATAACAGTAATGGACTGGTGAATCAACCTAGCCTGCTGTGTCAAACTCTGAAACTTAAAACTGGTATGTAAGGGAAATACTGGATGAAAGTTCCCTGTTAAAGAGGAAGGGAACCTGCAATGTGTCCAAGTCATGGTTGTGGAAACTAATGTCTCTGTAAATAAAGGGAAAAATTTGATTTAATTATACTTTGCACAAGGGTAAACAACCACACAAGGTAAAGTCAATGAAGACCAGGTCCCTGTTTCCCCGCCACAGGGGCTCAAGTTATTACCCCACAGAACTCTTCGTCAACACAAAACAGCTGCTGTTTCACAGCACTGAAATGTATGCTGAGCAATAAAGAGCACCCTAGCAGTTATTGGCCTGAGCCACCTGCAGCCTCAGATTTGGCAGCTGTGTGTGAACTAATCTTAGCCTTTACTTGAACAACATTTGCACTGGCTTGAGTGTGTAAAGTGTGTAGTTTCTCTCTCTCATATACATATTCCAACTTCAAAAAGAACTGTAAAACTGTGCCCTCAGAGCAGCAAAAGGATGAACCTTTTCCATCAAGCTCCATGATTCTAGAATTCTCTCTCCCTAACTCAAGATATTTTTTATTTTCACTTTAATTTTGGTTTGTTGTTGTTCTGGCTTTGATTGTTGTTATAGTGCAGGCATGGTGGGAGTTTATTAGTGGTTTTGCTCATCTTTGCTTTTACTGGAATATTATAGTATGCTGCTTGTTTTTCATAATCAGTTGGGTTTTTTTAAATTTCATGCCTATAGGCTATTTGGGCAATGGGCTTTAAGAAATTTAAAATATTATAATATTCAGCATATTATTAGAGCATTCAAAATGCTTGGCTCTCGGGAGTGGAATTAGAATGAAGGAAGTGAACTAGAGAAGAATGAAAGTATCCTGTGTTGTGTTCTTTAGAAAACACTAATTTAGGCCCCAATCCTAAAGTGAAAACCATGACGGCAATCCTCTGTGCCCATGTGGAGCTTCATTAAAGTCAATGAGTATCTCACTGCAGGATCAGGGCTTCAACTATAAGAAAAATAACTAAATAAATTAATAACAAATATGTTATTTCCAGTCAATTCCAAGGCAATTTAATCTTACATTCTTAGCTACTGATTTGGTATTATATCTGCTCGATTCTGCTGTACTAAATTAAGTAATAAAAAGGATAAAAATAATATACTTTACCTTTTTAAAATTTGAGGGAACGTTAGTGTTCATGGAAAGACTGGTCTGATTGTACATGCTATCAGAAAAAATAACAAAGATGGGCTGTCTGTTTATTTTTTCAAGCAGCTTTGACAATTTGCTTTAATCCTGACATGCAACATCTCTGCTATGTTGAGGGTCCTTGCCTAATTGATTTTTGTGGTGTTGATGAACTCATTAGATATAGGAAGAGACTAAAAATATCCATTTCAATCGTGACCTAAACTATATTTTACCCCCCAACACTTTGTCCCTGCATCAGCAAAGCATGTGCCTACCCTTACATATTTGAAGTCACATTGGGCCAAATTCTCAAAGGCTTTAAGGCACCTAAAGATAGGCACCTAGTTGCTTTTGGAAATCTCACATGGAACCTAACTCCAAACCTCACTAGGCATCTATCTACATTTTTAGGCACCTAAATACCTTTGAAAATCTGGCCTTTTAACTTGAAGCAACTTTAAGCTCTAAAGTCAATTGGACTATTTAAGCGTTTAAGTACATGCTTAAATACTTTGCTGAGTTGGGGAATTGTGCAAAAACTTATGGTCCCAACTCTGCAAACTCTCATGGACTTCAGGTTTGTTTGTGTAAAGGCTACTGGATCAAGCCCAGCAAGATGAAAAGAGTAATAAATAGGTTGTCTCACTTAGACCTCTGGTGCTATCCTTTTGAATTATTAAGGTAATAGTTTAAAACTGTAATTTGAACTATTCCTTTGAAGATTATTTAAATAAATGTTTTATTTAAACTCTTTTTAGTATTAACCAAGTATGACATTTTCTATCATCGCTGGGGTCATTATCCCATTAAGATCCAAAGAATTTATATGTGCATCTCTTATTAACCGTGGTAGCAATATGCCTCTAAACAAAACCCATATATGTAATATCAAGAGTGCTTGAAAATATATGTATATACACTATTGTATGTATATATGTTTGTATGTATGTACACATAGAGTTTTAATGTAAAGCAGAGCTACTGGATTGAACTTCACAGGATTGTCCTCGAACCATTACCTTTGCTGGATTTTTGCTAACTTTTAGCTAGAGCTGAGTGAATAGTCCTTAGCAAATAATTTGCTAGATAAATTGAATCGGGTTGATTTTTTCTGTTCCTGAATTGCCTCTGATCAAATTTCAATTTTATTCAAGATTTATTCACCATTTGACATTTTGCTAGATAATTTCTATGAATAATTATTGGATAGTAGATTTTTCAGTAGCAGTCAGTTATAAATAGTCAACACAATATTGTAAATTCAAATTCAAAGATGCGTTTAGTTTGACTGGATACCCAGACTACATGGGATTGTTTCTGTTCCATGACTGGATTAGCATAACACTTAAAAGCAGATTTATCATGTTTACTTGTTCAAAATTAATTTTCGGCAAAGATTCTCTAACATTTGCCTAAAAATTGCTGTTTCTGCAAACATTTCTGACAATACATTTATTTGCTAGAATATTTGTGAAAAGTGAACACAAAAGGGGCATGAACTCAGCTAAAGCAAACTCATTTTATTTGAGTGAATATTTATATGGTTTTTTAAATTATTCATTCAAATTTGCTTTAGCATACTTTATTTAACTGCCACACAAGTGCATCTTGATTAGGAAGGAAAAACATAAGAGCTCATTTGTATCACATTTTACACGTAGTAGCAAGGTGTTCGGTAGAAGAGGATTTAAAAAGACATTAATGAAAAGAGATAACCGTATCAGAGAATGGTACAAGATAATGTGTTGACCTGAAATGACAGAGCCAAGGTGCAAACTGGATGACATAATCTGGGGTCATACAAGGGAGGATGTTCCAGACATAGCAAATGTGCATGATGTTCAATTTTTCAAAGCTGATGAGCTCCCTCTCACAAATTGTGTACTGCTTGTTTACCATGATTACTATACTTCATTGGTCACCATGACAATCCCACTACTACATGAAAGATTCATTTTCCTAATCAGCTTGTGAAGAGAGATAGGAGATATATAAAGGGTGATTTTACCCTCAGTCCTCAATGAAGGTGACACAAAAACATCAAGAAGGGAAATAATGAAAGCATGCCAATAGAAGTCAAAGTTATCTTTGAGTTGTTTCAAAGACTATAATATTTGAAATCACAATTTACTCAACTGTAGCCATGAAAATAACAGAGCTCTAAATACAGTATCCCTATTACTATTTATTTTGAGTGTAAACTCTCTGAAATAGAAAGGAAAGAATAAAAACAACTGTTAGCTACTAGAAAATATTGACATTTATTTTTAGTATTTTTATTTCTTCAAGCAGTTACAAAATGAATGTTCAAATAAACTGGCCCCAAGTTTCCTTGGCTTTTGCCTTTAAAAATGAGCGTATTGTATATTAAATAAATGCACTGATTATTATAATTATTGTATAGTGCATATTGTCAGATGTACCTTAACCTTCTCTACACTAGGGAAGTTTTGCAAAAATATTTCATCATTGTTAATACATCAGTTAACATGCACAGCAGTTTCACTGCAACACTGGAACTCTAGTGTAAAGGGGCCACTGGATGACATCACTGTTTCAAGGACCATGTTGATTAGAGCTGTTCTGAGCATGGTTTGATAATGCAGTGCTTAAAACACTGGCAATTGCCAGCAGGCTATCTGGACCAGGGGTGCACGGCCGGAGTCTGTGAGCCGTTTTAAACTGGCTGTGAGCTCCTGCTAGGGAGTGGGGTCTAGGGCTTGCCCCACTCCAGCGCTCCAGCCAGGGTGCTGGGTTGGGGTCCACACCAAGCAGCTCGGCCCTGCTCCGGTGCTCCAGCCGGGGCGCAGGATCAGGGCAGCACAACCCAGCTGGGCCCTGCTCCGGCACCACTCCGCGCAGCTCCCAAAAGACGTGGCATGGCCCCGCTCTGGCTCCTAAGCGCACCAATGGGAGCTGCAGGGATGGTGCCTGCGGATGGGGCAGCACGCGGAGCCGCCTGGCCGCACCTCCAGGTAGGAGCTGGAGAAGGGACATGCCACTGCTTCGAGGAGCCCCTGAGGTAAGTGCTGCTCGGAGCCTACACCCCTGAGCCTCTGCCCACGTCCCAATCCTCTGCCCCAGCCCTGATCCCTCCAATCCCCTCGTTCCCAGCCCAGAGCACCCTCCTACATCCCAAACTCCTCATCCTCAGCCCCACCCAGAGTCCTCACCCCCTCCCGCACCCCAACCCCAATTTTGTGAGCATTCATGGCCCGCCATACAATTTCTATTCCCCGATGTGCCCAGCCCTGATCTAGACTAAGGCTCCTAACATTGCTAATGATGGTAAAGCTGAATTGGATTTGGCAGTAGTTGGGAAATTTTTTCCAAAATTTGATAGACAAGGTTTATGTGTAGTGTGAGTGTGCCCATACATTATTTGTGGCATTTCCGGATGCCATGTACTGTCAATGTGGGTAATGGGGTGAAGAATTCAAATCCAGTTTTAGGTCCTTAAAAATAAAAGTTAGAAGGGTATGTGTTTTTTGTTTGTTTTTATTTGGGTGGGAGTGTTTGTTTTACATTTACTATTATGTTACATTTTAAGGTGTTCCTGCTCCCACTAAAGTCAATGACAAAACTTTCAAAACCTCTTCCACAGTTTATTTTGAGAGAGAGAGTGTTCATTCTGCAGGGCAAGGGTTTGAGTTTGGAGTCTTTTTCATTAGGTCCCATTTGCTTTTAAGACACTATTGTTGAGCATAAAGAAAGCCAGAATTGCATGGGGATAAAACTGCACTCCCTAGGAAAGAGAGTCCACTTCATTAAAAATCAAACAAACAAACAAACAAAAAACAGGGCGTACCCTGTAGGGTGCTCAGTGCCCTCACCTCCCATGGAAAGCAACAGACTCCTTCATTTCAATAGGACTATCTGCAAAGTAAGCTACTACTCATCCTGAGGACGGGGTGATGAGACCAGAATCCCACCCAAATGCTGCATGTACTTTGCACCTTGCAGGCTGCCATCCGAAGCATGCATCCTGGTTCCCTCAAGGCAGGTTTGGCTAGGTTTACACACGCGCGCGATTATCCAAATACCATACTTTACAGTTTCCACGGTATGCATCCGATGAAGTGAGCTGTAGCTCACGAAAGCTCATGTTCAAATAAATTGGTTAGTCTCTAAGGTGCCACAAGTACTCCTTTTCTTTTTGCGTACTTTACATGTAGCCTAGAAGTCCCATGGAAAGTTAGACGCGCAGGGGCAAGCGCAAGGGGCTGCAAGATCCCGCGCGGGCTATGCAAACCTTGGGGCGCAGAGAGGCAGGCGCGGAGCTGGCAGCTGCTGGGGCAGGGAGCTCGCTCGCTGCTCCGAGAGGAGGCCGAGGAAGAGCCCCGCGTGGCAGCCCCAGGGCTTGGCGCATTAAGATTACAGAGAAAGCCCAGGCGTAAACCCGGCTAAACGACCAAGGAGCTCTAGGGTTTTACATCCTGTTAAGTTCTTTCCAAGGATCAAACCGTCAAGCAATTGGTTTGTGCGAGGCACAGGTCTGGCCACCCCGAGGAGAGGGTGAACCAGCCCCAGGGGTTAGCAGCTCGTCACGATCGCAGTGCCCCGGGGAAGCGAGCCCCTCGCCACAGCACCAGCCGTGCCCGGCGCTGTCCAGTGCGTGGCAGCGGGAGCGTGCTTCGCCGGGGAGCCGCTGTCACGCGCTTGCTGCTTAGGAAAGCCGGGGGCAACTTGTACCCACACCCAGCGCTCTCGCACACACCCACACTCACCCCACTCCGCGGGGTGTCTACACGGAGCTCCTACCTGGGGGTGTCCGGCCGGCGCACCGGGGCTCCGCGGGTCACCATCTCCCGGCGTGCGGCGGGGCGGAGAGAGGCGCGGCAGCCCGGGCAGCAGAGCCTGCGCCGCGCCCGCGCTGAGCGAGCCCCGCCGCCTCCGCCCGGTGCCGGCTCACAGTGCCCGCCGCCGCGCTGCTCCCATCCCTGCCCCGCCGCGGAGCCCGGTCGGCGGGAGGCTCGCAGCCTCGCCCCAACAGCCCATGCCGGGGCGCGGGGCTCGCCGCGCTGCCCTCAAGCTCCGAGGCGCCGCGGGTCAGCAGCGCGAGAAACCCGCGCCCAGCCTCTCCCCCCGCCAATCCCGGCTCGGCGCTCACGTCGCTGCTCTTGAAGGGGCCGCTCAGAGCGAGGGGAGCCGGGGCGCGCTGCCCGGGCCCAGCCAACCCGCCGGGGCTGCTGCGCGCTGCTCTCCGCCGGCGGCAACTCCCCTGGGCCGGGACAAGTGAGTCCCCCCGCCCCGCTCGCCCGCGCGCGGCTTAGCTGGGGCGCCTGCGGGGGGAGGGGTCAGAAATTAAGTGAACCGCGCTCTGGCTGAGCCTCCCCTCCTGCGACGCCGGCAGCGGCCCTGAGGGCTGGGGCTGCTTGGAGAGGGCGTCTCGCCCGCAGCTCACGGGGAGGCTGCAGCGCGGTGTCCACCCCCCGGTGCAAAGTTTCTGGGACCGTCTAACGCGACAGGAAAGCCCGTGCGCTGAAGCTACCTCCACGCTCTGTCTGCGGAGGAGAGTTCAGCCCCGGCGCTGAGAACGGGCTTCCTTGAGGACCTGCCACTCTTGCTGCCTTGATTTTGCAAGTTTTTGTGGGCTTCATACGTGAGTGGCCGGCAGGCTTTCATGCTCCTCTGAACGTTATCTTATACTCGCTGATTCTGCAAGGCTTTTAACCCCGCAAGAGACATTCCAAACTACTTTGAAAGCCGCTAACAAACGATCATACCATTAGGGACAAAAACTCCATACAACTAACGTTCAGGTTGGAAAAGGAGCTGACAAAAGCCACTCAATTCAACACTGAAAGAGGCTTAGGCACAGCTGCATGGGTCTCAGCTGCAACTTCCTAGAGAATCTTAATTCAAATGAACTGAACATAAGGATGTGCCAGGTGCAGTAGGGACCCCATTTGTTTATTATTATTTAAATAAAATGAGACAGCTACCCACAGCTCTAGGTATCCTGACACTTATTTTAAATAACAAAGACTAACTGCCCAGCATCATAACAAAGCCCCAACACACAATAAGATTAACATCCAGTAATTTAAGTAGCAAAAACAAAAATGCCACCCACATCCTAAATGATATCTCACTTAAACCCTTCAGCCCTTTCCAAAAGCTCTAGCAAACAGATGGTTGTTGCGGCATGTCAAGCCAAGGTCAACAGACTCAGGCTATTCTAGATTAATATGAGGGCAGTTCCAGAAGCATGGGGCATAAAATATATGAAGAATATGTGGAATATATATGGAATATTCTTTCCATACCACTCCTCATTGTAGTATCTTGTAAGTGACTGGTATTGTAACCAACATTACTGGAGTTAAGGCTTCATTGTTAGCCTAGAGTTTGCTCTCAGGAGCTTGGGAGTGTTGGTAGACAAAAAGAAAAAGAGTACTTGTGGCACGTTAGAGACTAACAAATTTATTTGAGCATAAGCTTTCGTGAGCTACAGCTCGCTTCATCGAATGCAGCCGATGAAGCAAACTGTAGCTCACGAAAGCTTATGCTCAAATAAATTTGTTAGTCTCTGAGATGCCACAAGTACTCCTTTTCTTTTTGCAAATACAGACTAACACAGCTGCTACTCTGAAACTTGGTAGACAAAGGTACTATTCAAAAATTAATGCTGGTGAATGCAGAGTAAGTGGAAAAATCATCCATGATTTAATAAAGAACAAGGCCTGATCTTAGGTGTATTACTGATGATTCATAGGATAACACTGCTGCACTGATTTAGACTGATTTAGAAAATCTGGTAAAGCATGAAGCTAAGAGGAATAGCTGAAGTAGTACCATGGCTGTTCGGTTTGCATCCGACCTGTAATAAAGGAGATTGCCCAACCCAAAACTGGATCCGGCTAGTTGTTTGAACTTGAATTAGAGGTGGGCAAGAGTAAATTCTGCCCATGTCATAAAATGGCCATTGCCTCCTGTGGTTTGAGGTTGGGTTCCACCTACTCCTACTGTTTGGATAGTCCACATTAAGAGGTTATTGGATCCCAAGGGTACTGAAGGAGATTATGATTTCTCTGACAGATACTATTAATGGATGGGTAGGATTTTATAAAGATCTTTGGCCTTTAATCTTCAACAGCGAGACCCCAAAGCATCTTGGTTCATGCAGAATCTGCAACAGGTGAAGTGAGCAGGTAGATGCTAGCAGGCCCGTAGAAATCTCTTGTATAGTCTGTCAGTGATTTTTGTTAAAAGATTTTATATTGTGCCTGTGTGGGAGGCGAACATGTTTCTTTACCTCAACCAAAATCTTCATAAAATCTCAGCTAGCAGCTTTGTTTCAGGTGTTAACATCCTGGTTAATCTGGACATTGTCCCCTGACTCAGTGGTTCATATAAGTACCTCATTCTGAGGGAATTGTGTGTTCCTTTGCTGATATAACCATACAGATTTAGAGTGAAATGTCTGTGTCTATAGGAACAGGGCAGTAGCTTCAGGGGATGAATACTAAGTCTGTTCTGCTTGTGCTCTCTGGACCGAAAAAAGAGAATTAAATATGAAAGCCTAGTTAAAATGAAGTGATTAAAAAAATACTGTAAAGCATAGAATAATGTATTTTGAGACTTCTTGTTTTCTGCTAAACTCTGTTCTTTCATTACCTTGTCCTCCTACCTCCACCCATTTGCTTGATTCATCTACCTGTTGCATTCTTTCTGATATGAGATTGTAGGCTCTTTGGGACAGGGACGATCTTCTTTGTTATTTGTCTGCACAGCACCTAATATAATGAGACCCTGATCCTAGACTCTACAATAATAATGAACAAGATATTGAAAGGAGACTGTTCATTTTGGATCCCTCCATTCTTGGCTGCCCTGCTTAAGACACTTTAAAGGGGAATATTTTTACAGTTCTGAACAACCACCATTTAAAAACTACCTCAGCTTGGGTACCCAAGAATGGAGACATCCAAAATTATGAAAATCTGGGCCAATAATAAGTCGTCACTAAAAATATATCCACATGCCAAGTTATATTTCTAACCCAAATTCTCGGCCTGATCTTGCAGCCCTGAGTAAGGGATGTAAGACTGGGTCCTGTGTCTCAAGTATTCTCACTTTGTAAAAGTTAGTAATGCTTCTTCCATTGTTAGAATAATTGGACTCTATGACATTTACATATACATAGATTTTAACATTATTCATTTCATTCACTGTACAACGTTTGTTATTAAGTTACATGAATTCATATTTTTTCTTTCCAAAATTTGCCTTTTTAAAAAATGGCTGAAATACTAAATATCCATATGTACACATCCAGTATGCCTTAACAATATTTACCTATTTACGAGGTTTTATGTCAGTCGTTTTCAATACTATAGCCTTGTCACAGGGTGCAGCCCTCACTGCCAGACTGGGCACCTCCTTCTGATAGTACTAGGGATTAGCTCGAGGCTGATGCCCACATCCACAGTCTGCACACTGGCACTCTGTTTTTGGTCCCACCTATGGCTCCTCTCTCACCTCCCAGAACCACAGCATCCTCTTTGTGATTCAGCCTTCTGGATAATTCATCATCTCTGTTTCCCCCTTCTGGAAACAGTCCAGCCACTTCCCCAGTGGCAAGTGTGGGGGGACCCACTACCCTGGGCCCCAATCCAGGGACCCTAATAAATAGAATCCTCCGGCTGCTCCTCTGTAACCTCTGTCAATGTTGCTCTATTTCCCTGGGCCACTTCCCCATGGCCCCAGAACCTTCTTTGCCCTCTCCTCAGGGCACTCAGCTGCTCAGTCCTAAGAACCAGCCACTACTCTGCCCAAAGTGCTTACAGTTCTCTCAGCCCTCCACAACAGACTCCTTGCTTCCAGCAGTAACTCACCTACTCTGCCCTGCAGCTCCCTTTTATCTGAGCCTGCCAGGCCTGGATTGGTTGCTCCCTGCAACTCCTCCCTGACTGGCTGTGATTCATACAGCCTCTCTGGGCTGCTCGGACGACTGACCTCTATTGCACCTTCTGGGGCAGGGCATGGCCCTTTTTATGCCTGTGAGGGATAGGCACCCCATCATAGGTGCTTAATAATCTCAGGTCCCAATGAAGTCAATAAGAAAAACAGGGCCACAACAACTTTGAAAACCAGGCAAATAAAGTATAGAGATCATCCTTATTTTCCTGATAAAAAAAGTTTAACTATGCAGAGGTGCTTTCCAATACAAGTTTTTAATTATATGCAGGAAACTGTGACCTTAAAACAATTATCATTATTGAAAGCAGATATTACACTTCTAATCTATGAAGGGTCCCGTACCAGAAGGGACCAAAAACAGAGTGGAAATGTTTTATGGTTATGATGTAACATGTAACATAGTGAATAGAATAATGATCAAATGAAGTCACAACATCTAATTAGATGATAATTT
This sequence comes from Caretta caretta, assembly GCF_965140235.1. Lineage (NCBI taxonomy): Eukaryota > Metazoa > Chordata > Testudines > Cheloniidae > Caretta > Caretta caretta. The sequence goes on along the minus strand of NC_134206.1, from coordinate 121,199,366 downwards.
GAGGGGATTCGGATGTTCAGATATCAGGGTGATGTATATGGCACAAGTGCTTAGATCAATAGACAGAGGTGCAAAGTGCTTCCTTTTTATTTTCACAGTAGATGGTTCTTTAAAGGCAATAACAATATGGTTCTTTAAAGAGAATACCAAGATCAAAATTCAGGCTAGAAATTACTAGCATTTTTCACAGTGAGGGTAATAACTATTGGAGTAACATCCACAGGGAAGTAGTGGATTCTCCATAATTTTGAAGTCAAAATTGGATGTCTAAAAGATGCTGTACCTCAGCCAAAACATATGGGCTTGATGCAGAGATCACTGGGTGAAATTGTATGGCCTGTGTTACACAGGAGGTCAAACAAGATTGTCATAATGGTGCCTTCTGGCCTCAAACAATCTATGAGGTAATATCTGTACCTTAGCTACATACATTTCAAAACAGAAGGATGAGGTGATTATCATCTCAGGATAAAGTTATTACAGAATTAAAAGAGGTTTCAGAGTAGCAGCCGTGTTAGTCTGTATCTGCAAAAAGAAAAGGAGGACTTGTGGCACCTTAGAGACTAACGAATTTATTTGAGCATAAGCTTTTGTGACCTACAGCTCACTTCCTTGGATGCATTCAGTGGAAAATACAGTGGGGAGATTTATATACACAGAGAACACGAAACAATGGGTGTTACCATACACACTGTAAGGAGAGTAATCACTTAAGGTGAGCTATTACCAGCAGGAGAGAAAAAAAACCTTTTTGTAGTGATAATCAAGGTGGGCCATTTCCAGCAGTTGACAAGAACGTCTGAGGAACAGCAGGGGTGGCGGGGGGGAGGAGGGGAATAATCATGGGGAAATAGTTTTACTTTGTGTAATGACCCATCCACTCCCAGTCTTTATTCAAGCCTAAAGTTAATTGTATCAAGTTTGCAAATTAATTCCAATTCAGCAGTCTCTAGCTGGAGTCTGGTTTTGAAGTTTTTTTGTTGAAGAATTGCCACTTTTAAGTCTGTAATCGAGTGACAAAAGAGATTGAAGTGTTCTCCGACTGGTTTTTGAATGTTATAACTCTTGACGTCGATTTGTGTCCATTTATTCTTTTATGTAGAGACTGTCCAGTTTGGGCAATGTACATGGCAGAGGGGCATTGCTGGCACTTGATGGCATATATCACATGGGTAGATGTGCAGGTGAAGGAGCCTCTGATAGTGTGGCTGATGTGATTAGGCCCTATGATGGTGTCCCCTGAATAGATATGTGGACACAGTTGGCAACGGGCTTTGTTGCAAGGATACAACAGAACCACTAACCCAGGAACCTATCCTTGCAACAAAGCCCGTTGCCAACTGTGTCCACATATCAATTCTCCCCCAAGGAGTTCAGTCACAAATTTAATTAACATGTTATTTTTTTAACGAGCATTATCAGCATGGAAGCATGTCCTCTGGAATGGTGGCCAAAGCATGAAGGGGCCTACGAATGTTTAGCATATTTGGTATGTAAATACCTTGCAATGCTGGCTACAAAAATGCCATGTAAATATCTGTTCTCACTTTCTGGTGACACTGTAAATAAGACATGGGCAGCAATTATCTCCCGTCAATGTAAACAAACTTGTTGGTCTTAGCGACTGGCTGAACAAGAAGTAGGACTGAGTGGACCTGTAGGCTGTGGAGTTTTACATCGTTTTGTTTTTGAGTGCAGTTATGTAACAAAAAAAAATCTACATTTTTAAGTTGCACTTTCATGATAAAGAGATTGCACTACAATACTTGTATGAGGTGAATCGAAAAATACTATTTCTTTTGTTTATCATTTTTACAGAGCAAATATTTGTAATAAAAATAATATACACTTTGATTTCAATTACAATACAGAATACAATATATATGAAAATATACAAAAACATCCAAAATATTTAATAAATTCCAATTGATATCCTATTGTTTAACAGTGCAATTAAAACTGCAATTAATTGCAATTAATTTTTTTAACCCCAATTAATTTTTTGAGTTAATCACATGAGTTAACTGTTATTAATCTACAGCCCTACTATAAAGGCTCCCACCTCTATACTTCACAACCCTCTTGCTGCATTGGGAAGATTGACTCCCTGTGCAACATGAGTATATTTTCTATATTATATTTATTTTAAAAGTTCCACATTTTCTTCTCACCTTCCTCTTCCACCTTGCCGAAAATGAGTATTTATCCCATTTGAAATTATTTAAAAAAGAGGAATTGGAGGAAGGTACTGGATTCTCCTTTCATCAGTGCTGCTGCTAAGGAAGCTGAGGTAGAGTAAGAGCTGTTCTGGGTAGGGGGTGGGTGAGGAGAACATGAGCATGTAAAAAGCTGAGGATGCCATGTTTGTTATAGACACACGGATGTGGAGTTCTGAGGGCAGTATTCAACCAGAGTGCAGGTAAATGAGACATAACTGTACAGTTGTCAGTCAGTAACTACAGTATCACTCGCTCTTACTGGTAAGACAATGTTCTTCCAGTATAATTGAAGATAAAGGAATACATTAGTTTTTAATGACCAAAGTTAATTTATTTAAAATGCATTGGGCTAAATTCAAGACTGTTGGTTCAGTTCATGGTATTGGGACCTGCAGGTGCTCAGCACACCTGAAAAGTTAGGCTCTGGGGCCCAGATCCACAAAAGGATTTTTGGGCACCTAAAAGACCACAGGACCAACAGTGCCATCCACAAAGCCTGAGTTAGGTGCCTAGGCTCCCTATACAATGAATGGACAGAGATCCACAAGTCCAAAATCCACTCCAAAAGTCAGCACACCAGGCAGGGGTGCCTAAGCTAGCCAATGGGAGATGCTGATGCGGAGGGGTGGGGGGCATTTTCTAAGCCCCATCCCTCTCATGGAGATAGGCACCTAAGTCTGGGCTGCAGGGAGACACCTATCTCTGCTCGCATTCCACAAAAATTGGAACCCACCACCTGGAGTCGGGCGGCTTAGGCACCTAAATTGTTTTTTATGAAGATGAGTTAGACACCTGTCTCACCCACAGCACTCACCTGGGATGTGGGAGGCTCAGGTTCAGTTCTCCCCTCTGCCTGAGAGGGAGAAGGGATTTGAACCAGGTTCTACCACATCTCAAGAGAAGACTCTAACCAATGGACTTCGGGATATTCTGATGCAGGGCTCCCTCCATCTCTCCTGTTGAAGCTGTTGCACTCTGGATAAATAATAAAAGAGTCACTAAAGCAGAGGGACTGGACCCTGGTGGATGGCCTAACCACCAGGCTACAGAATCTCTCTCTGCCACTGATCTGGTGTGTGATCTTGGGCAAATCACTTCACTTCTCTGTGCTTCTGTTCGTCCTTTTTCTGTCCTGTCTATGTAGACTGTAAGCTCTTTGCATCAGGGACTGTCTCTTATTCTGTGCCCAGGACAATGAGGCCTTGAATTCAGTTGGGGCCTCTAAGTAATACTATACTACTACCCCAAACATCCACTCATAGGCCTTTGGTTTAACTACAAGATCATTTGTCCTCCTCTTTACCATATTAATACAAAATACGTTGCATCCCCATTATTGCACAATGCTTTAGCACACAACTTTATGATAGAATTCTACTACCCTTGCTCACATGGGGTATGATTTCAATGGGGATACTCCAGGAATAAGGTGATACTCTATATGAATAAAGATGGTAGAATCAGATCCTTTCTCAGATATTAGAAAGAGGCTGATTAAATGGCAGTGAATTGAACTGAAAGTGTATGGGCTGGATCCTCAGTCTTAATACAGTTCCTTTCCACCATACTTCAAGGGTGTGTGCTGAGGATGTGAAAGGGTGGAAGGGGATATAAATTAAGCAGATTGTGCTCTGGCAATCCCTAGACAACCCTTGATAGCCAGCACAAATTAGATTCAGTGGCCCACCCACATACCTCACTGAAAAGCCCCTTACATGCTTACCTATGTGGATCTAGCACAGGGAGCCACCTATACAATATACAGGTGGTACAGGGTACCTTTCTGAGCAGTGTAGCCTATATAAATTGTGCTTGCTTATGTTTCTGTAGAAATGTGTTGAACTGTAAGTAAGCCCAAAATCTATTCCTACAAACAGGCTTGACAATTGTCAAGTGAGGCCTGGTAAAATAGGAGTAAAATGAAGTGAGACAATTCAGAAGCAAATTGGAGACAAGTTAGGGCATAACCCCAGGTTGAAAACATGTTTTGGTCCCAGCTGGTTTTTACAAGAGTTTTAGATAAAATGTTAATGTTTTGGAAAATGGTATCTATATTGACAGTTATTGGTATGGCATTTACACAGATGTTAATTAAAGATGAGCTTAATATTAATGTTAAATAGCCAATGAGAAAGTAAAAATAAAAAAATATTTAGTTATGGTAAAAAAGGTAGATTTAATGTTAATTAAATTAAGGGGTGGTGCTATAAGTAGTTATAAAAAGGGAAATATGCTGATTTTAGATAGGCACATCCATCCCCTGTCAAGGTACTGTTAGAAAAAGGATTATGCCCATTCTCCCGATTTAGGGACTGATCATCCCTAAGTGCATCATTTCATTTTAGAATGTGAATACAGATGCAATGTTTGGTTATATTGTAATGCTTGTTTGCTTCACTAACTATTTATATTAAGTATCAGAGGTGTAGCCGTGTTGGTCTGGATCTGTAAAAGCGGCAAAGAGTCTTTGACGAAGTGAGTATTCACCCACGAAAGCTTATGCTCCAATACGTCTGTTAGTCTATAAGATGCCACAGGACTCTTAGCCGTATTTATATTAAAGTTTTTAATTTTATCACTCATTGTCATTCACTGAATTAAATTATCTTAAATAATTCAGTTTGCTTTTATTCCTTATTTTTAAATTACTAATTGGGAACACATAAATCTAAGGTTACAACAGTCACTCCACCAATTTCTCCCAGTACAACTTCACTATGGCGTGAAGTGTTTCTGATATCTTGCACCAGCCCTTCATCCAGAATGTGGGTGTACTATGGATTTATACAGCAGCATTACGATATTTTCTATTTTATTATCTATCCCTTTCCTAATAGTTCTTAACATTCTGTTAACCTTTCATTGCACAAATGGTATTAGCTAGGAATAAATAAACTAAAATTTAAGATTTTGTGTATATGTGTCTGGGTGTTGGTCTGTTTGTGTGTGTCTGTCTACACAGACACACACTCACACACAGTCTTAAATTTTATTTAAAAAGACCAAAGCCAAAATTCATAGATGTGCTGAGAACCTGTAATTTTCATTGCTCTCAGGATTTGGGCGTAATTGACTATACTGGATCTTGTAGTAAGGTGAACACAGAATATTGTACAAAAATATTTAGTGGCAGTTTTGAGAATATCAGTGATCAAAGTACTATGTATTAATAAGTAGAAAGTCACCTTGAGTATTCTGGTTAAACTCTGCACCACTTTTCAACTCTAAATACAGGTGGTATTTATTCACAGCTGTTAACTAAGAGTTATGCTGATGTGCTTAGGTATAAAAGGTTACACAGCGAAGAGAAGAATTGCTGTTGCTTTCCATTTTCTGAACTGCTAAACATAAGTGGACAAATTATCAGCCTCAGATACTGAATCTTCATACTTTCCAACATTTTTAAAATTTCCACATTACTTTCTTTCCTGGTGAGGACACGCACCACTGACAGAAGGAGGGTATCATGGACATCAGCCACCGCAGTAATTATACAGGTTGACTTAAGATTATAGTGTAGACATGCCCTTAGGCTCACGAAGCTTGGGCTCCAGGGCTATTGAATTGTGATGTAGATTTTAGGGCTTGGGATGCAGCCCAAGCTCTGGGACCCTCCTTCCTCACAGGATCCTAGAACCCAGGCTGTAGCCCAAGCCTGAATGTCTACACCGCAAATAAACAGCCCCTTCGCCTGAGCCACATGAACCCAAGTCAGCTGGCACAGGCCAGCCACAGGTTTTAATTGCAGTGCAGACATACCCTTAGAGAGCAATCGCTAAAACTCAAGCAGAAAATATTTGGTTGCCCCTTCTCCCAGACACAGCTCTATAAAAATTTATAGCATGTATAAGATTACACAGCTCAGTCTAAATCATGTGCATTTATTTGTAGTATAAATAAGTATACTGTTCTATATTTGGAACAAAACCGGAAGATGTGTTCATCCCATATGCAGATGTGGATGAAATAGAAAGTTAAACATTGTCAGATCAACAGGCCCAGATAACTTACTCCCAAGAATCTTAAAGGAAGTAGATGAGGAGTTCTCTGAACCACTAAGGTTAATTTTTAATAAATCTTAGAAAACTGGGGAAGTTCCAAAGGATGGGTGGACTAGCACTGTAATACCAATATTTCACAAGGTTAAAAAGAGATGATCCAGTAAACTACAAAGAGGTTAGTTTGTCAAAACTGAGCAAAATAATGAAATGGTTAATTCGGGACTCAACCAACAAGGAATTAGAGGCTAAAAATATAATTAATACAAGTCAGCAGGGTTTCATGGAAACTAGGCTTTGTCAACCAAACCTGTTATATTTTTTGACAAGATCACAGGTCTGGTTGATAAAGGCAACTGTATTGCTGTAAAAAGAAAAGGAGGACTTTTGGCACCTTAGAGACTAACAAATTTATTTGAGCATAAGCTGTAGCTCATGAAAGCTTATGCTCAAATAAATTAGTTAGTCTCTAAGGTGCCACAAGTCCTCCTTTTCTGTTTGCAAATACAGACTAACACGGCTGCTACTCTGGAACCTGTATTGCTGAAGCATACTTGGGTTTCGCGAAGATATTTCACTTAGCATTACATGACATCTTGATTAAAAAAATTTGCATCACATGGAATTAACAGGCTCACTGACAGATTTCAAAATGTAGTTGTTAATGGAGAGACACCAATGGGCCATTTCTAGTGGGTTTCCATGGGGATTGGTTCTTGGTCCAACATTATTCAACATTTCTTTCAAAGATGTAGATGATACAAAATCTTCACTTGTAAATTTTACAGATGACAAGAAGATTGATGGAGTAGTAAATAGTGAGGATGACAGGTTACTATTACAAAGGGATCTGAATCTCCTGGTTAAATGCTCACATTCCAACAAAAATGGATTTTAATACACCAAATTCAAGGTAACACATCTTGGAACAAAGAATGCAAGCTAGACTTACAATATGGGAGACACTTTCATGTTTGTATAGCGCTCAGGTGCGTGCTGAGCATTGGCACCACATGTACCCATCAGGATTGCTTGTGTCAATGCAAAGTGCAGTGCACTACAGGTAGGTATCCCAGTGTGCATGAGCTACCATCCGGCACAATGCCCTTTGGGAGATTTTGCAATGCATTGTGAGATAGAAGTGACTCACCCAGGGATCTCTGAGAGCAGAGATCAGGTTCCCAGCATGCAACTTTCTCCATCCCCTAATGGCATCCATATCCCATAATTTCCACACCATAAAATCCTACAAACCCACACAGCACTTTTCCAGCTCCACCATCTCTGACGGAAGCATAGAGTCCACAGAGCTCTGCACTATTCTCATGAATGTTACAAATACAGGATGCACAATTCTTCTGTATTTGCAGACTGCAGGAAGTACTGCAGCAATGGGGGACATGATGGTTTCTTTGAGGACAGTTTAAAAAGGGACATAGTGAAAAACAATCCAGGTTTGTTGGTGGTGTTCATGGAGCAGCTGCAAAAAGTGGAGCCCCACTTCTGGGCCTGAGAAACTAGCACTGCCTCGTGGGATTGAATCATAATGCAGGTTTGGGACAACAAGCAGTGGCTGCAGAACTTTCAGATGTAAAATGCCACATTCCTGGATATGTGTGTAGCGCTCATCCCAGCCTTCCAGTGCCTGGACAACAGAATAAGATCTGCACAGACAGTGGAGAATCGAGTGGTGATCACACACCAGAAATTTGCAACACTGGATTGGTACCAATCAGTAGGAAATCATTTTGGAGTTGGAAAATCCACAGAAGAGCCATTATCACGCAAGTGTGCAGGTCCATTAGTCATTTCCTGCTATGCAGGACTGTGACTCTCAGCAATGTGCAGGACGTAGTAGATGGATTTGCAGTAATGGGGTTCCCAAACTGCTCTGGGGTGAAAGATGGCACGCACATCCCTATTTTGGCACCAGACCACCTTGCCACAGAGTACATGAACAGAATGGGCTACTCTTCTATAAGAACATAAGAATGGTCATATTGGGTCATACCAATGGTCCATCTAGCCTAGTATCTAGTCTTTCAACAGTGGCCAATGCCAGGTGCTTCAGAGAGAATGAACAGAACAGGGCAATTATTGAGTGATCCATCCCCGTCATCCAGGTCCAGCTTCTGGCAGTCAGAGGCTTAAGGACACCAGGAGCATGGGGTTGCATCCTTAACCATCTTGGCCAATAGCCATTGATGGACCTATCCTCCAGGTACTTATCTAATTCTTTTTTGAATCCAGTTGTACTTTTGACCTTCACAACATCCCATGGCAACAAGTTCTACAGTTTGGCTGTGCGCTGTGTGAAGAAATACTTCTTTTTGTTTGTTTTAAACCTGCTGCCTATTAATTTCACCCTCTGTTTCTTCTGTTACATGAAGGGTTAAATAGTACTTCCTTATTCACTTTCTCCGTACCATTCATGATTTTATTGACCTCTATCTTATCCCCCTTAGTCATCTCTTTTTCCCAAGTTGAACAATACCAGTTTCCTCATATGGAAGCTGTTCCATGCCCCTAATCATTTCAGAGTCAGAGCACTGTACTTTACCAACTTCTCTCCTACCCTCTTTATCAAGATATAGAGTTGCCCCTTTAATAATTTCATCCCTAAAGGATGTCTCCCGAACAGTGTGCTCCTCCACATCGGTTAGCTTTCCCCCAGCCCTTAGTTTAACAAATCCTCTGCAACCTTTTTAATTTTACATTCCAGCAGTTTGGTTCCATTTTGGATTAGGTGGAGTCCATCCTTCCTGTCTAGGCTCCTCCTTTCCCAAAAGGTTCCCCAGTTCCCAATAACCCTAAACTGTCCTCCCTATACCATGGTCTCATCTCTGCATCAATATCTTGCAAGTCTGCCTGTCTTCTAGACCCTGTGCATGGAACTGGAAGCATTTCAGATAATGCTACCATGGGGGTCCCGGGCTTTAATCTTTTTCCTAGCAACCCTAATTTGGCCTCCAGGACCTCTATCCTACCTTTCCCTATGTCACTGATACCTACATGTACCACGACCATCAGCTCTTCCCCAGCACTGCACGTAAGTCTGTCTAGCTCTCTTGTGAGATCCTGCAAGGTGCAAAGGTCTTAGGTATTTACCATGCTGTTCTCCCAATCATCACAAATCCAACTCTCTATATTTCTAATAATGCAATCCCCCATTACTATTACCTGCCTCTTCCTAATGACTGGGGTTCCCTCCCCAAAAGGGATAGCCTCCATGCAGGAGGATACCATGACATGAACTGGAAGGAGAGTCCCAACTATATGATTGTTTCCCTCCCCTTCAGCTTGCTGTTCTCCTTCCCCAAGAGTTAACAGTATACAGGCTGTCAGACTAGGGGTGGGACCATTCTATTGTGTCCCTAAAAGTCTCATCTCAGTACCTCACAGTCTCCTTTAGATCCTCCAGTTCAACCATTCGGGTATCAAGAGCAAGTACTGTGTCTCTGCAGGCCATGAACTGCTTGTACTGCATCCACACATGCCACATACCCACAAGGCCAGTAATCGTACATGCTGCATTCAGTGAAATAAGCTGGATAGCCCCAACTCTGCTGTCCTAGACACTGTATGAACACAGAACAAAAAGACAGTCCCTGCCTCATAAAGCTTGCAATCTAAGTATAAGACTATCTTAAGAGACAACAGATGGATAGAGACAGACTAACTGTAAGAAGATAGCCTAGCTTAGGTAAAGGTGATAAGCAAGTCTGTCCTAGATAAAGGAATGTGCATTTACCTCAATTTACATATTAGCCATAAATAAAACTATCAAGCAAACCAGTGGGGGATGTCTTATGCCTAAACTTGAGCGACAGAGAATTAACATGGGTCCTGTACCCCAGAGACACACAGGAGACTGAATCCCATGGGGAGGTGGGGGGTTACTAAGTTTGAGATCAAAGACAATTATTTGGGAAAATAAGGAACACCTAAGATGACAAGGGAAACCAGCATCCCTTGTACTTCTGTGGAAAGTGCTCACTGAGGGACAGTCAGCAATGCTGGACAAAGAGTAATTGGTGAGCAAAACCATCTTAGACAAAGACTGTGCCTTGCTAGATAAGTTTTAGATGTGTTTTTCACTTTTATTTACTTGTAACCATCTCTACCTTTATTTCTTTTAGTTTGCATTACTTAACTTATGTCCTGTTGTTGTTAGACTCATTTTATTTTAATCTAACCCAACCCAGTGCTGTGTTTGAACTGAAGTAATTGGTAACTCCAATTAATGTGGCAAGCCACTGCATAATGTCTCTTTAAAGGTGCAAACAAACCTTATTATTTCTTTGAGTGGTCCAGGAGAGGGCTGGATACATCAGGACAGACAGTTTTGGGGAAATTCAGAACTAGGAGTGTGTTAGGGTCAAGCAATTACCAAGGCTGGTGAAAACCAGGGTGGGACTGTTGTGTTGTAGGCAGGCTGCTGGGGTCAGAGAGCTGAACCAGGCTGGACACCACATACACTCATGGAACTGCATGTTTGTCTGCTGGCTGTTGGTGTCTCAGCTATGAGCCACAGCAGCGGAGCATTTAAGGCACCCAGAGTTACTGGGGAGGTGGTGACAACTCCTTACTGGTCTGGACTGCATTCCAAAATATGACACTTACCAAAGACTGTTTTAGTGGTTTAGGAATAAGGGCCCAATCTTGTCCCATTAATCTGTCTCTATCCATCTGTTGTCTCTTAAGATAGTCTTATACTTAGATTGCAAGCTTTATGAGGCAGGAACTGTCTTTTTGTTCAGTGTTCATACAGTGCCTAAGACAATGGGGTCCTAGTCCAAGAATGGGGCTCGTACGCACTACAGTAATACAAATAAGAAATAATGGTATATCCTATTGCACTTTGGTGCGCCTAAATTCTTTTAGATACTTTTACCAAACAGAAATTCTCAAAACCTCAGAAAGGGAGTGCCCCCAATACACACAGCCCACCTGCATTACTTACCCCATCTGGGTCAGTTGCTGTCCTTCCAAGCAATGGAACCTGGGCTCTGCAGCATAGATCTGTGGGCAAGAGAGCTTGTCCCCTTTTAGAGATCTGAAAAATTAACTAGTTAAAAGATGATGATGTTGGAATTGATCTATTTGCTGCTGCAGTGAGCCATACAAAAAATACTTGTAAACACAGATATGCCCCAGAACTGAAACATGGCTGCTGCTGCTTCTAATTTCAATCACATGATTTACGTTTGACTTCAGTGGTGACTTATAGATCCAAATAGCAAGTCCTAAAGTTACTAATTGGAGCACCTGGGTTCAAGGGCAAGCTTTAGGATTCCACTTGAGCCTTTACCCTAATAATAATCTTAATACTTGGCCCCGTCTGCCCAACTTTTTCTTCAATGATCTGACAGTGCTGTAAAAACATTACTCCAAAGGAGGAAAGGCAAAGGAAAATATAGTCATCATTTCACCAACAACTGAAACCAGGCCAACTCCAGAGAGACAAGAGGGAGCTATATAATACCACACAGAAAACACAAACTATACAATAGTTTAGTAAAGAAAATTTGATCAAATATTGGATCCAACTGAAACTGCAGGGAGGTAAAGTGTTAATATCCGCGTTAGAATCTGGCCAGAAAACAGAGGTTAATCTCCATGTTTATGAAAAGTGTGATGGGATTGAGGACCACAAACTGTCCAGTATTTGGTTTTACAGCTCAGCTGAAAGGCAGCTGCTCCAGCAGCAAAGCACCTCCTAATTCCACGTCAGGGCACTGGTTCTTCACTGACTTAAAAGGAACAGTGCCACCTATTGAATCCCACTCCCACTCCTAGATGCTTGGCCTGGCGCAGTGAGAACCGATACAATCACAGGATAAGGAGGCATGGCTACAAATCAGAGTAATAAAAGTGATGTGCTCATAATCACAAAGGAGAGGCCCACATTTTACTATATGACCCTAATTCACAGAGAGACATTTGTATCAGTTCTGTTGCTAACAGGGTGACCAGATAGCAAGTGTGAAAAATCGGGACACTTTTTTCAGGGGAGGGGCATATGTAAGACAAAGCCCCTAATACTGGGATGTCTGGTCACCCTGGCTGATAACTTGCTGATGGGAGGAGATGCTATTGGAACTTCATAACACCAGTGATAATAAACTGCAATACACTGGCACGTGGGTAGTGACCATGATAGTTAAGTTTCCAAAACAGTTTCCATTATAACCTTCTATTTATAGATGCTCAGGTGTTTCACAGTCACCCTTTCGGTTGAAATTTTCAAAGCTTGATCTCTGTCCCATGGTCATTTGATTTTTAATTGAGCAAAATCAGCATTGTATTTTTGACTGAAAATGTGAAATAAAATACTTTTGCCAATATACTGTGCATATAAAATCATAATTTTGTTATGATGGCTACAGCTAAGATGGCTGAGGTTGGTAAATTGCAATTTGGCATTGAGTTCTCTTTCCATACAATCTCAGTATGATGTTTAATGACAGCCAATCAGAGGGCACTACTTGTTTCTGAATCCAGATCGCTTCATTATACTCTATAAAATGTAGTTGGCAGCGAGAGGTAATTACTGATCAACTCCAGTGTTTTGTGGAAGAGTAATGAAAATAAGTTTTCAAATTTGATTGATTTAAGGAGAAACAATTGCAACTATAGCCACAACCTGTCTGAAAAGATTAATCTGAAACTAAAAGGAGTAACACATTGAACAGTATGCTTCCATGACTTGCTGAAAGGACAAAGAATGACTCCAACTCAAATACATTTTCTCTCTGTAAATACCTCACCAAAGAAAAGATTGAATTTCAGTGAATTGTATACCAAGAATTACCAAGAATTACATTTGAGCCTTCTTGAAACATGTGATGTGACTTGTTCATGTAGTTATCTCTGAGGAGAAAATAGATAAACTTCTTAAAGCTAAATTAATCTCCAATAAAATCTTAAATGACTTCCTGGAGATTAATTTGGTCCATTGATTCAGTATGGGGTTGGTTTGATTGATTCTATGATAAAGATGAAGAAAATTCAGTGCCCATTGAACTATTACAAAAGAGCACTTCCTCCAACAGCTCACTTTAATTTTATTGGGTGCTGATCAGACCACAGGTGGGAAATGGACATCAAATCTAAACTGAGAAAGTGTGCTTCCACACCAGATAGGGTTTAGGACCAATTTTTAATGTTAGACATCTGTGTACAGTGAACTGATCCTTCTCCCACTGGCAGTGGTGTGAATCACAAGTAATGTGATTGAAGTCAGTAGTGTTACACAGTGTAAAATCAATGTGAGAACAGAATCAGGCTCTATAGGGAAAATTTTCAAGGACATAAATGGAAGTTAGGAATTTAACTACCATCGACTTCCAATGGGAGTTAGCTGTTTACCTGTAATTTGTGCCCTTTAAAGTCCTCCCCTATATCTTTTAGGTGATTAAAGAAATAATCTGCAATATGTCCCAGAAGTAATAATTTACCCTTTTAAGAAGGCCTTCTTGTTTATTACACTGAATTCCAAATCCTCACCTGGTGTAAACTGATGTAGTTCCAGAGAAATCAACAAGCTGAGGATTTGCCCACACACATCTGCAGTAAGGAACATTTAAATCATGCAAATTGCTCTGGCAGATCTGCTGTGGCTACAGAACAAACAAGCTCTGTTGTAGGGAGAATGTAGCTTGTTAATAGTTGCAGTTCTTTTCAACGTTTCCACTGGCGCTTTGACCTTTTTCTTCTGATTGCCCCAGTTAGGTTGCTTACCATGAACATGCACAGCTCTCTAAAATAATTGAACTAAAATCCAAAGCCAGGGAAGCTCATCTGGTTGCATTATCAAGTCTCAAACCTGGCCAGATGTTCCTAAAGGGCCGCCAACATTCACACTCCTTTCAGTGAACCTGGACAGCAGCGTTATAGTTTGGAAGCCAAGTGTCACTTAGTGGGTTCCGCTGAATTTTGTGTTCAGATTGTGGGTTTGTTCAAACACAGAAATGCAAAGGAAAAAAGATTCCCAGGAACCTAAAGGACAGAGTTTTTGCACAGCTCCACTACAGCCTGATCCTATGAGGTTTTAAACACCCTCAACTGCAGTGGGAGCTGAAAGTACTTGGCTTTTCACAAGATTAAACCCTTAGGGAGCAGGACAATATGCAGTTTCTGTTTACAAAAGGCATATGGAAATACTGTGTAATTTCAAAGGAAAATGTGAGTTTACAAAGCTTTCCAAAAAATAGCAAATGAACAGCAGCTCAATCCTGTTCCCATTGAAGTCAATGAAAAATATTCTATTGATTTGAGTGGGCACAGGATTGGGCCTATAATGTATAATTTAAAATCTTTTAGTAACTCTTGAAGTCATTCATTTTAAAAGTAAAGTCAAACAATACAAGCCACTGTGGGCTACGTTTTCAGAAAATGTATTTTAAGCATGTAATGCTGTGTGGTGCTCTTGCTGACACATACTGCCAACACAAAAATATATTTGCATAAGAACAACCTCATGCAGTCATAGATCAGGAACTTTCAAGTGAGCGCTCAGATGTATTATCATATTATTTCTATAGCACCACCAGTTTGCAGAGCAATGTACAGCAAAGCAAATAAGAAGTTTCTGCTTCAAGGAGTTTACAACCTGAGGATGACAAAGCAGTATTCAATGGAATGGAGAGCAAACACCAAGTGATGCATAGTTATTGTACAAAGAATAATTCATAGAATAAGTGAGGGAGGGGGGTGAGTTTTTGAAGGGAGGGGCAGGAAAGGAGCTTGATTAGGAGGCCTTTGTGAACATGAGGGTGGCAGAAAGAATGAAGTCTTTGTTGGGTGAGGGAGAAAAAGGGAGCTGTTAAAGAGCCAGGGAAAGAGCCCAGAGGAGTGGGAAGGGATATGGGAGGTGCTCAGGGTGGGAAGGTGCAAAATATTAAACAAATATTTGTTCTAGGGCCGGCCCCGATCAAAATGACAATTGCAGGAAATACTCTGGTAATTACTGATGCAAGAACCAAAATGTGGATTCCTTTAATGCATTAACAGGTTTGTTTTTTCAGAGAAAGTTTCAGCGATGCTGATTTTTTTTTTAAGTAGTATTTTTGGTACTGTCATAAATATAAAGGGAAGGGTAAACACCTTTAAAATCCCTCCTGGCCAGAGGAAAAACCCATTCACCTGTAAAGGGTTAAAAAGCTAGGATAACCTCGCTGGCACCTGACCAGAATGACCAATGAGGAGACAAGATACTTTCAAAGCTGGAGGGGGGGACAAACAAAGGGTCTGGGCCTGTCTGTGTGATGCTTTTGCCAGGGACAGAACAGGAATGGAGTCTTAGAACTTAGTAAGTAATCTAGCTAGAGATGCATTAGATTCTGATTTCTTTAAATGGCTGAGAAAATAAGCTGTGCTGAATGGAATGGATATTCCTGTTTTTGTGTCTTTTTGTAACTTAAGGTTTTGCCTAGAGGGATTGTCTATGTTTTGAATCTAATTACCCTGTAAGGTATTTACCATCCTGATTTTACAGAGGTGATTCTTTTTACTTTTTCTTCTATTAAAATTCTTCTTTTAAGAAACTGAATGCTTTTTCATTGTTCTTAAGATCCAAGGGTTTGGGTCTGTGGTCACCTATGAAAATTGGTGAGGATTTTTATCAAGCCTTCCCCAGGAAAGGGGGTGTAAAGGAAAGGGAGGATTTTGGGGGGAAAGACGTTTTCAAACGGGCTCTTTCCTAATAATAATAATACCGGTTAGACGTTTGGTGGTGGCAGCGAAAGTCCATGGGCAAAGGGTAAAATAGTTTGTACCTTGGGGAAGTTTTAACCTAAGCTGGTAAAATTAAGCTTAGGAGATTTTCATGCAGGTCCCCACATCTGTACCCTAGCGTTGGGAAGGAACCTTGACAGGTACTGTCTCACAATAATAGAGGGAAAGCTTCAGCCACTACACAGCAGAAAATCTAATTCTTCCTTTTTATTCAGGAAAAAAATACCATAAAAATACCCCCCAAATGTTGAGGGGATGAATAAGACAGTTACAGAGTGAAGATAGATTTTCAGGTGAGATGTCAAATGAAATGGAGATCTAGTTGACTGGTGAAAGAAAATCTAATTTTTTCCCTAAAGGCTGACAGAAATAGAAATATTTTGCTTATTAGTTTTATGCTACTCAAATGTTGGTATTTAAGAATGCAAAACCTATGCTTGTTTCGGCATGAGGAACACACAGCACCTAGTTAAGGAATGGGTGGTTTGAGGGCTGAGAGGGAGTGGGAAAAAACGGTTGCATAGTTTTTAAACTTTACTTTTAAAAACCTTTAAAGGTGCTTTTTAAAATTTCAAAGTCCCATTTTCAAATAGTAGCATATCACAATCAAGCCTTTTGGCATCTTTTCAAGGCAGTAAATAAGAAAAAAGAAGCGATCACAGACCAGGATGTGGGCAGAGCTAGAAAAACCCTCAGCCTAAGGCTGCAGTGCTGTTGGGCTTAAGCCCACATTGGTTCCTCCATCCTATCAGATGGTCTGGCCAGTCAGGTGATTCAGCTGTGAGCCCTCTGTTGCTCACTAGGGAGGTGGAGCTAGCTGGTCCCCATTCAACTGCAAGCCCTAATTCCTGACATAACAATTCTCATCTGTACATCTCACAGCACATTACAATAGAAGGTAGGTTTTATTATCCCCTCTTACAGATGGGGAAATGAAGGTGAAGTGACTTGCCCAGGACCACACAGCAGGTGGGTGGCAGAGCTGGGAATGGGGCTCCTACGCTGCCTCCTTTGTGTTCAGTTTGGCTTTTGTAAGCCACGTCAGCGTGGTGTTCAGGGCAATGCGACTGCACAATGAATTCCTCCAACCATAGTCCACAGGGTGGTTTTACAGGTGGGTTCTGCTGAGAGTCTTCCAGACACATTCCACTAAGGACAGAGAAAGGCGTCTGTCATGTGGCCTAATGGAATGGTCTGCGCTGCTATGCTGTAAACACGAGTACTCTTCCTTGTGTCAGGCTTTCATTCTATGGCTTTTCGGGGTGCTCAGTGACTAGGAGGAGAGTGTCTTGGCTTGGAATAGCTTCCCCTCAGGCCCTCCCTTGCGGGAAGCAGGAGGGAAGTAAAGAGGAGTTTTCTTGTTTCTTTGTGGTTCTGTGCTTCCCTCCGTTACTCAGTCCAAAGGGAAGCAAAGTACAGTACAAGCAGAAGGGCACAAAAGGACCTGAATCTGCAGACCAACATGACATACACTCCTACCCTCACAGCCTGGGGGTGCCTCCTGGCAGTGTGTGTGTGTGGATTTTGAAGGGGAGAATATTGGGAGCAGTGAGTGAATACTGGGCGCATCCACTGTGCACTGCATGTTCGCCTCCCAGTTTGGCACATTTCCAAGCAAAGATCTGTACAGGACTTAATGTTGCTCATCCTAATCCACAGCTGTTGACCCTCCCCACAAAGAGCAGGTAGTGGTTAGCCTATGCCTTCCAATCTCCTGAGTCACTCAGAGAGCCAGGGGGCAGGAGGCCCAGTGAACCATACAGAGGTGGTGTGAGTCCTTGCAGATGCCCACAGAACTGCAGAGATTTCCCTGTGGATCCTCAGACTTCACAATTTGAAGGCAATTTGACCCCCAACAGTTCCCCACAGAGGAGAATGAGGCTTTAACTTGTGGAGTTTTCAGAAGGGGAAGGAGGAAAACAGTCTCTGGAGGGGTCAGCAATGACAAACAGATATCACTCTGATGGGTTAACAATGGTGATTTCTGGCAACACTACAGTTTGACTACTGTACCTCTCCTCTCAACACAAAAAGAGCCTCTGCTGTTACTACAGCACCCCAGGAGCATGTTTATTTCATAACTTGCCATTCATGACAAACCTGCCTCTCTCTCTGCAAAGACACCCATCCTGATAATCTATCTAGGAGGTTTTCAGCAACATGCCAGTCAGGTCTGAGGTGTATGAAGAGGTACAGAGTAGGACTGCTCCAAACAGCATAAATCAGCACTTAATTTAAGCCACTTAATGGGTGGTCCATTACCACACAAGCAGAAGAAGAAAGAAACCGAGCAAGGATAAAAGCTTTTTCCCTAAGGCTCCAATCCATCATGTTTTATGAAGACAGTCACTGTCAGCACCAAGCCTCACTAATGAGTCTTGGAAAATCCAGTTGACAATCCGTAGTCAAATGTTGCTAATCACAGATTAAAGTCATCTCCTTCATGAACTCGTAAATTCCTTTCCTTGGCTCTAACAGTAACAACAACAGACTACTAGTTGGTTAGTGCCCTGACAGAAATATCTGCACATATGAATCGCAGCTGCTTCCTATAAATACTGCACTAAATCTGGGAGGAACTCAAATAAGAAGGTATATCTGAAAGCTAAAGCGGGTTAATAAATCTAAGTAGTCACCTGCTGTATTCACCTCATAAGCAAACATTACGATAACCCATCTCAGCAATAAAACAGGAAGCTGTGATGTACGCCACTCACTGAGCAAAGATGAAATAGAAAGTGGACAGGACCCTTCCATTTTGTTTTGTTTTAGCCAATGCCATTTTATTTCAAACGGTAGATGTGTGAAGCTCAGGGTGGAGGTTATTTGTCACTAATAAGAAATTAAACTGATTTAGATCAGAGCCACCAGAAAGTTTAAGTTAAATTTAAAAATAACAGATACAGAGCACTCAACACCTAAATAAAAAGCACAATCTTACCCTAGTGCCTAAAATTCCCTACTAATTCTTTGATTACATGACAATACTTACATTTATTTGATTCCCACAAACAAAGCATGAAGTACAAAAACGATCCCTTCTGGCTTTATAGTCTGTGACAGCAACAATCTGACTGTGCTGTCATACAGTCCATTTAAACACACAGAGCACTTGGAATATAACCACGATATGAAATGACCAACCCACCCGCCCCACAAAAGTAACAGAAACTGGATGATGCGAACTTGACATACTAAAGGTGCTAGATTGCCTTTTTAAAATGTACTGCATGTACTGAAATAAGAGGCTGCCTCAAATGTCCCACTGTATTACATTACAGTAGTGATCAACTATTGTACAAAAAGCCATCTGCTGCCTTTAAAAAAAAATTGCTTCAGCTCCTTACTTCATACTTTTACCTGTCTTTCTGTCAATTGGATTACTTCTTTAGCAAACGCACTCATTTTGCTTATTCTCTCTCTATTCCTGGTATTATCACATTCAGATGTGGGGACAGAATAAGCCACGGTAGTGTTGTGGTACAGATCTCTGGATTAGCAGCTTGCAATGAGATTGCTACTAATCTTCTGATACCGTTGGTAAGTCAAAGAGAAATGGCAGTGCAGCTACTTCTGGGGCGAGAGATTTCTCAGGGCAGTGCTGTGCTTTAAACAGAGAGGAACCCCAGTTAACAAAGGTATGCTGGACAGTAAACAAAAGAAAGAACCACATGTAAATCTAGTGAGTTTGAAAAGAGCCTGATGAGGAGGGTGGTAGTGACATGAAAGAACACAAAGGGCTAGTCCCACCAAAAACATGGTTAGCTGATAAGGATTAACCCCAACTGCACCTACCTATGCTAGGAAGAAAAAAAAAAAAACACTGCCTCCTAGATTTACTGGGCAAGTTGGCTAATTTTGACTCTGGCTTTAGTCTAATGATGAGCATGGTTCTAGGGGAAAATTCTTTCTATGGAAAGGTCATTAGTTCCCCCACATTGCCTAGAGCAAAGTTTTCATTTTCCTAGAAAAACTCAACAGGGGCAACCCTAAAACCTTCAGATCTCTGTTCCAAGGGAGAGGGGGTTTGTCTCAAAACTGAAAGCTTCAGGCCAGGAGGCCACAGTACTAATATTGTGCAGTTCCCTCTTCAGCAACACTTAGCATTTATATTGTGCTTTTCATACAATAATTGATGGACCCTCACGACACCCTGACAGGCAGTAGGTAGGAAGTAGTATTCTACTTGTTTTTCTCCACAGATGGAAAGAATGAGGCAACGATGTAGGTACTTACACTGAAAGTTTACTGGTCATGGGCTGCACTGTGAACCACTATCAGAAGTGAGATTAAAACTCATGGGTCTTGCTGCCCAGTCCCCTATTCAGTCCACTGGAAACACCTTTCTCCTGCTGCCTTTGCTCTAAGCTAACTCTCCAGGGGAGATATGTACCCAAAGAACCTCACAAACTAACAGTTCCATAGTTTTTCAGTGCCCGTTCCCTCATCCCACACCAGTTAAAAAACAAAGTTTTGGTTTTCAGGAAATTCCATCTTCCCCATCTTCTCCACAACTTCACTCTCAATGTGAATGGTACAGACAGATAGATGTGGCTGTAGCACTGTATAAGCACTTTGAGAGAAAGAGAGAGAGATTTGTATGCAGGCTTCTGCAGTTCAGAAGTACCTAATCACTTAAAGCCCACAAGCCTATGCTATATGCCAATACAAATTCTTATCCATAACTCATCCATCTGGATCATTTCAATTCACTGCGGATGGAGGAGGAGGAGGAAAAATTCTCACAAAATCTTTTAAAATGGACTGGGTTCCCTATAATTTACACAAACAACCATCATTCACAAATAGAATCCATGTAACTATCAACTGCTTTGATAAAAGGAAACTGTGAGCCAGATCCTCAGCTTCATAAGAGGCTGATTGCTACACAAAAGTCAATGGAGTTATGTTGATTCATGCCAGCCAAGGATCTGGCCCTATGGTTTCAAGAGTGGGTGCTTCTAATCTTCAGCAGGCGGAAGTTAAGTGCTTGAATACATATTGCAAGAGGAATAAAATCAAAGTAGGTGGTAGGATTGTAGGCACATGGAGTCTTTCCACTGACTAAAATGGGAGTTGTATCCAACCCTTGCTAAGAATTTCAAATAAAGCAAACTCCTATTTAACTGGACTTCACTGTGAGCTGTGAATGGTCAGCACCTCTCAGGAACAAGCCCTAAGATTGTATTCTAAACTAGAACTACTTAAAAACAATGCCATTTCATGCTACTTTCTCTAAAGAATTCACACCAAGCTGCTCAGCTCACTGATCACTGCCCTACAGGAGGGCTATTAGCCTTCAAAAGATTAATTAGGAGAGTTCAGTCCAAAAAAAAAAAAAAAAGTGAAGTCTCTTTGCAGGGCAATAACAATTCAGGGGACAACAGCACATCATGCAAGTCACTGAGCCTTTTCCATTGTGACTAGATTTTATTTATGCATAACATACAGGAATGAACAGTAGAGGGTGTTAGCTTAAAGGAAAACTCCAGTGTACTAGAGAACATATTCTAGTCACTATGACTAATTACAAAGAGTAAATCATTATAAAAAATTCTGAAGTACAGTTTTACTCAGAAGTGGATCAGTAAAAACAACACTATGGAGTAAAAGGTCTGTTTTATCTCAGTTCATGGATAGATGTGCTCCAGCTTAAAAAAACAATTTCTAACTGCTAACCCTACAAACTCACCGTAGCCTCTGAGAGAGTCAGACTGGGTTCTTTCTTTCTCATAGTTCTTCATCCACAGTAAAGCTTCTTCAGTGCAAATCATGTCTTCAGTTATACGT
This sequence comes from Caretta caretta, assembly GCF_965140235.1. Taxonomy (NCBI): domain Eukaryota; kingdom Metazoa; phylum Chordata; order Testudines; family Cheloniidae; genus Caretta; species Caretta caretta. Next base: position 121,177,621 of record NC_134206.1, on the reverse strand, counting down.
AGGCACTCAGTGACAACTGTGCAGCCTTTTTGCCTTCAGTGGGTTTGCACAGATGGGTCTGACTAGAACTTGATCCTGCAAAGTACAGCGCTCTCCTAAAAAAGTTCTTAACACCCTCAACTCCCAAGGCTCCAGTGGGAGATTAACACTTCCACACACAGATTTTTAAAAGGGATTTAGGCACCTAAAGATGCAGCTAGTCACCTAGTCAGATTTCAAAAGAACCTACCACCTAACATTTATTGGGAGCTAGGCACCTAAATGCACCTCTCTGCATCTTTAGGTGCCTACATAACTTTGGCGCACTGAGCACATCACAGGAGCACTCATCACCTTGTAGGACTGAACCCTAAGCAGACAGAATCCAGCTCACTCTCTTAACTGCATTGGCTTTGCTGTATTAATAGAAGCAAAATGCAATAAAGACCTATTTCTGTCACTAACATAAGCAAATACGATTTGGAAATCACACAACAAGCATATCTGCTGAGTAAGAAGATATTTTACATAGTGTATTTTCAAAGTAAAATTGCATTGAAGAGCCTGATTCTCAATGCCCTGCGGATGTCAGCAGTAGGAGTAGGCAATATAGACTGAAGAGAGTAAGTACTCTAAACAGCAAGAAAGAAGCCACTGTCTTTATAGGTTTCAGAGTAGCAGCCGTGTTAGTCTGTATTCGCAAAAAGAAAAGGAGGATTTGTGGCACCTTAGAGACTAACCAATTTAATTGAGCATAAGCTTTCCTGAGCTACAGCTCACTTCATCGGATGCATAAATTGGTTAGTCTCTTGGGGGCCACAAGTACTGTCTTTATAATTCAGCAATTTAACGTAAAACTGAAAGAACTGGCTTTGGCATCACAAAGTTTCAAAGTAGTTATTCTACAATACGTTCTGTAATTTAAAACCATTTCTAGGCTTGAATTAAATTGACTATTACATTAATCCCTCAGGAATGTGTAAATAAAGAACTTTCCCTACAGCAGCTCAGTAACTTTCTGGAGTGTGATTTTCAAAAGCATTTAAGTGACTTTGGGCCCAGATTCTCAAACGTATTTAGGTGCCTAACTTCCATTTATTTTAATGCCTGGGTCTAAATACCTTTGAGGATTTGGGCCTTGAAGCAAGAGGCCTAGTAACTTTCAGTGAGAGACTTGTGCTTCTAAGGGTACATCTACACTGCAAAAACCAACCAACAACAAAAAAAACAAAAAAATCCACACCCCATAGCAGTGAGTCTCAGAGCCCAGGTCAAGCGAATTGGCTCACAGGGCTCATGCGATGAAGCTAAAACTGGCAGCATAGAAGTTCCTGCTCTGGCTCTGGAATTTGGCGAAAGGGATGAGCCTCAGAGCCTTAGCCCCTCCCCAGGCAGGAACATCTGCTTGCTATTTTTAGCTTTGTAGCAAGAGCCCTGCAAGCCCACGCTGGGGCTCTCAGACTCACTGCTGTGATGAGAACAGGAGGACTTGTAGCACCTTAGAATCTAACCAATTGATTTGAGCGTGAGCTTTCGTGAGCTACAGCTCACTTTGACTGCTGTGATGGTTTGGTTTTGGTTTTTTGTTTTTTTTTTTTTGCAGTGTAGATGTTCTCTAAGACACCCACGTGCTAGTAAAAACCCTCCCCCTAATTTTCAAATTTAAAGGCAAAGCTGATTCTTCTCAATTCTTGCATAGTCATACAGGCTCTCTTCTCATAATATTAACAATCTTCCCCTGAGATACACCTGCCTCATTCAGTGGAGGGAAATGGCTGTCTTGATTTTAATTCTGTAGCTCTGAAAAGAAAAGCTGTTTTAAAAATTCTGTAATATATATAGTACCATATTTCTATGGTACTATAACTAGTCACTGAAGTTTCCCTTTAACTAGAATTAGAGGCTAAGTTGGATCCTAGATACACAGGCATTCATCTGCTACAAGTCATGCATGTTTGTGGATATAAACACACACACACACACTTCCCAGAGTAGCTAATACAGTATTAACTGTTCTCATGCATTTCAGATCACAAAGTGGCATTTACATCACAAATAAGATACATTTTCGAATCAGTGGCAGAGATAAAATCACAGGAATATTATGGATGCTAATGGGAGTCATGAACCTGGATAAATTCCTTTCCACTACTTTTCAAATGTATCCCTAAATAATTATTTGTGGTCGCTGTGGCAATGAAGAGCTCAAGATTGGAACGCCTTTGAGCTAGATACTGTACTGCATGCCTCCAATGAAGTGGCCTGTAGCTCACGAAAGCTTATGCTCAAATAAATTGGTTAGTCTCTAAGGTGCCACAAGTCCTCCTGTTCTTTTTGCGAATACAGACTAACACGGCTGCTACTCTGAAACCTAACACATAAGATGACAGTCCTAAAGAATTCACACTATAAACTGACAAAAGACACAAAAAGCTATAGACAAACATGCACACAGTTATACAGTGTATAATTGAAGATAATTCCTAATGTCTATTCCTTTTGAGCTACACACTTATTTCCTGTCCTGTATTAGCCGTTACCTAACTGTTCTCAGAAGTGGCTATGCCAGCTTCTGTAACTAAATATGTCTGACCTCTTTTCATTCCTCTGAATTGTTAGAAGCTACAGCGCTGCAGCTTGCCTGAGCGTGTAAAACACAAATACAGACAGGTTCACATACAGGTTGGGAGCAGAGAAGTTTGGGGAAGGTGTAGTCTGTGGCGGAAAAAAATTAGGAATTCTGTTCAGTGTCTCTGCATGTTATGAATTTAAAAGCTTCACAGGTAAATGGCACAAGGATTATTTATTATTTAAACTGGTCAAAACACAATTTTTAAACCATTGATTTCTTCAGTTTTAAAAAAATACATTTTTGTTGGGCAGAAAAAGCTCTGCTTATTTGTTACCCACAAAACTCATTACTGAGAAAGAAACTAAACAGATTCCATCCTGTGTAAAACACTGGGAGTCCATCCTGGGAGAGACTAGAGAGCCATCAAACTGCAAGGGATGGCAGGGCTTTTCATTCCTTGCTAGAAACAACCATTTCACCTTGCAGTCTAGGAAGTGTAACCCATTGCCCTGTTGCTGTAAGGTGCATGATCTCTTCCCTGTTGTTCTGCTGCTCATATATGTTCAATTCGGCAGAGGATCAATACCATGAACAAGGGAGAGGAGGGGGAGAAGGCAGCGGCGGCAGTACCCGGTTACAGAAATGTAGTGATGGATTATATGGGAAACTGGTGTGTAACCATAGATTTGCCATTTAGACCATGTGGACTGACAGAAAACACCAGGGACTCAGTCACTCACATCAGCCAATATGCAACATTTAGACATTTATTTAATACGTTTTTTTAAACACACACACTGGTGCTACAGTCGTATTCACAATTGAATTGTCTGTAAATACATACATACAAAAAAAACTTATGCCAAAAGACTTATAAGCACCCAGACCCTTGTTAAGAAGATTGTGTGGATTAAACACTTTCCTTTATCTGGTAGTTAAAGGTCTGAGGGCATGGCTACACTTGCAGATGTAGAGCGCTTTGAGTTAAACCAGCCTTCGTAGAGCACAGTAGGGAAAGCGTTGCAATCTGTCCACACTGACAGCTACCAGCACACTGGCATGGCCACATTAGCAGCTCTTGCAAAGGCCACAGAGAGTTGTGCGTTGTAGTAGCTATCCCAGCATGCAAGTGGCTGCAATGTGCTTTTCAAATGTGGGGGGGGGGGTGGAGTGTGACAGGGAGTGTGTTGTGTGTATGTGGGGAGAAAGAGAGTGGGTTTGTGGGGGGCTGAGAGTATGTCAGCATGCTGTCTTATAAATTCAGACAGCAGCAGACCCCCGACCCTCCCTCCCCCACCCTCTCTCTCTCACACACAGCATTCCACACTAATAGTTGCTTTGTCTCAGAGCAGATAAGCAGCTGGCTGTCAGAAACGGAGCTTTCAAAGGGCATATCCGCATTCCTGCAGCAATTCCAAAACAATGACAAGAGTGGCCACTTCACTTAAGGGGATTATGGGACGTTTCCGGCGACTGATCAGAGCGCAGTAATGCAACACCTCATTCACACTGACGCCCGGGTGTTTCAGCCAAGACGCAGCAAATGCTATTCCACTTATGGAGGTAGAGTACCAGGAGTGCTCTAGCTGTGGAGTCAGACCGCTCTAAGTGTCTTGCTAGTGTGGACGGGTAGTGAGCTAGTGCACCCGGGGCTGCTTTAATGTGCTCTAACTCGCAAGTGTAGCCAAGCCTTGAGTTTCCTAAACAAAAGGAGGGTTGATGCCCAAGCTCTATCCTTGAAGACCATGTGATCCCAGGGGAGAATTTTTGAGCTAAAGGGGTTTCCCAGGTTTAAAGCTCAGGAACTGGAGCAGGAAGTGAAAACTGTATATTAAGCAATTGGTTGTGTGTGAGACCTGCAAGAGAATCTCAAGGCAGCTGCTTTTTAGGACAAGGCAGCAGTGCTTTACCTGAAGTTTCTGCAAAAAGCAATTATCTGTGTTGCTTGAACTTCAGTTCTTGGAAGTAGGACGTGTACAAACTACACCAAGAAAACAGCCTGACTCCAAGACACCAATTTTTCAACCTCAAATGAGAAACTGACCTGAGAGGTCATAAAATCTGCTATGCTCAACAAAAGAGCTACAATACTGTCTGCAATGTAATGAGGACTGTGTTGGAATTGTAAATTATCACTTTAAGATTCATGGGGTTTCCTGCTCCTGCTTGCAGGCTACAAGGCTCTTTAGGGAAGTGTGCAATCAGAATGAGTCTGGAAAAACCTGGCTTGAACAAAGTGGGTTGAGCTGTGCCTCTCTTTCTTGTAGGCCTGGCTTGACTTAAGTAATTTGAAATAAATAACTTGACTCATTTCTTAGTGGCTGTGATAAATGAAGGGGGAGGAGGGTAGCTCCCTTTTATGGACCCACGCAGCCAGTTAGCTAGCTTAGTAGCTGTTCTCTACTTGCTGTACCTGTAAAGGGTTAAAAGTCTCACTGCTATGCATAGATAAAAGGAATGAGTGGACACCTGGCCAAAAGAGCCAATGAGAAGGCTAGAACTTATTAAAATGGAAACAAGACTCCCCTTTTGCCTGTCTATTGTAGTTCTTGGGGAGAGGCAGACAGGGCTGCAAGGAGGCTGTAAGAAGGTTGGGGCCAGGTATGAAAAATCCTCAGTATCATACCTAGAAACTACTCATTTGAAACCCCAGATATGTAAGTAGATCAGGAAATGTCTAGGAAGATGCAATCAGGTTAATCTCCTTTTATTTCTTTATGGCTTGTGGACTTCTCTGTACTAACCCCAAATGCTTTTGTTTTGCTTGTAACCTTTAAGCTAGACCTCAAAAGAGCTATTTTTAATGCTCAGTTCTTATATTTGCTCTTTTTAAATCTAGCAATAGCCTGAGTTCCCAGATGTATTTTCTTTCTTTTTAAATAAAATTTACCTTTTTTAAGAACAGGATTGGAGCTCTGTGTCCTAAGAGGTTTGTGCACATGTTGTTTAATTAGCTCATGGCAACATCTGATTTCCTTTGTTTTTCTTTCTCAGCTCTTCCCCCGGGGGGTGTGTGTGAAAGGGCTTGAGGGTACCCCCCAGGAAGGAATTCCCCAGTGCGCCTTCCTAGGTTCCCAAAGGGGTTTTGTACTTGGGTGGTGGCAGCATCTACCAATCCAAGGTCAGAGAAAAGCTGTAGCCTTGGGAGTGTACTACAAGCCTGGAGTGGCCAGTATTAACTTTTAGAATCCTTGTGGGCCCCCAGCTTCTGCACTCAAAGGGCCAGAGTGGGGAATCAGCCTTGACAGTGCCATAACTGGGAAGGTGAATGGAAGGTTGAGTTGCCATAACAAGCAGTGTGCTGGAGTCAGGATGGCTAGCTAAGATCAGCGGGAACAGCCTGGTATTAGTAAATAAGCCTAAATGTAAGATAAGGAGAGGTCAGAGCATGCTATACAGGGATTGGTTCCTATAATGTAACCAAGCAAATCCAAAAATGTGTAATGCTATGTAACTGCAATGTAATGTATATAAAGGAAGAGATTTGCTGTGTAAAGTTGAATGTGTGGTATACCCTACACCCACCCCCTACTCTGGAATTTGACCAAGTCAGCATAGCTTTGCTGTATGCCAAATGAAGATACTCGAGTGACAAACTCTGGAGTTGAACTGAGTTCTTGGGAACCCAAGTGGAAAGAAGTCTCGGAGGGAATCCCAACATGCCTTAGGGAGCAGTCTGCTTTGTCTCTGTCTGTTTTGGGATTCTTTTACATTATCATTCTGAATTCTAAAAAATAAAGTAGTGATACTTTGCAGCCGTTCAGCAAGATAATTTATATGTTCATTTCATTTCTTTGTGTTTATGCAGTGTACATAACAACAAATATAAGCATTGAAATGTGTTAGACACCCTACCTGGGTGGTTGGTCCATAACTTTTCTAGCTGGTACAGGTAGCACGATTATTCCTTTAGCTCAGAGCATGGGTAGCAGATGAACCTGCACTTCAGGGAGGCCTGTGGCCTGCTACCCCAGGCATGCTGGGCTTCCTCACCCCCCGAGCGTCAGTCCAGTCCCAGCCATGCTGGACCGAGCCACCGCCCAAGCCACCAGCCCCCCTGGACAGGCTGAGCATCAGGCCAAACTGTTGCCCCTCCCCCTGAGCTGCCGGGCCAGCCCCAGCCATGCTGGCGCCTGGGCCGAGCCGCCTCCTGGAGGGGCTGAACACTGGGCCGAGCTGCTGGTCCCCCGTGCCGAGATGCCAGGCTGAGCTGCACCCCAGATGGGCTGAGCGCTGGGCCAAGCCACTGGCCACAGCCCCGCCAAGCCACCGCCCTCCCCCCCCCCCCATGCCTGGCCAGCCCAGCACATGGCCGAGCAAGCCGCTTCCCTCCCCACCAGACCCTCTACCCACCGCTGGCTTGCCGCATTCCCTCCTACTGGGTCAGTGCTCTGTAACTACTCCATACAAAGCCAGTCAGGACTCTGGGGGACCATGCCTCCTCTCTCTGAGCAGACTTTCTCTAGGGCAAGAAGCTTACACAGCTTCGACCTTCCTGGGTCCAACCTCGGAGCATTCAGCATCCCCTTCCACATCATGCGCTTCCTGCAGCGAGTCCACCCTGGCGGGGCTCCAGGGGAAGCCAGAGGGTCCTGCACCCCAACTCGGCAGTCAGACGTGACTCTTAGCCAGCCAGTAAAACAGGTTTATTAGTCAACAGGAACACAACGTAGGACAGAATTTGTTAGCACAGAAATCAGTGACTTTCAGCCAAGTCCATCTTGGGGGAAGGGAGCCCAGAGCCAGGGCTCTGGTTCTCCCCCGAGCACCAAGCCAGCCAAGACTGACCCGCTTCCAGCTGCCTGGCCCCTGCCCTGCTCGTTGCTCCTCCTCCAGTCTTTGTCTTGCTTCCTAGGCCAAGAGTCACCTGGTCGCATCCTCTTCCTGAGTCTCAGGTTACGAAGGGGCAGCTATAGCATCAGTGCAGGCAGCTGGAGCAGACTCCACAAAAGTCACACCACCTTATTCCCACCACCTAGACACTGATGCAATACAGTGGGAAACTGAGGCGCACACAGCATTCATGCAAAACGGTAAGATTCACATAGGCTCACATACAACATAACAAGGGAAAGTCCCCACTACATCACATCTCCACCCCCCCTCCCCCTTTGAGACCGAAGTGAGTAGGGTCACTTTAGCCAGTGACTGGGGACATTCAAGCCCCCCCTCTTTGGGACAAAGCATCAGCTATAACATTTGCACTCCCCTTAGTGTGGACCACCTCCATCTCATAATCCTGGAAGGACAGGCTTCACCTCAGGAGCTTGGCATTGGCCCCTCTCAGCTGGTGCAGCCATGGCAGGGCGAGTGGTCAGGGGACACAGTGAAGTGCCACCCAAATAGAGCTGGCTGCAGCCTTTTAAGAGCCCAGCCCTGTGTGTGAGGCATCGGTGAACACCATAAATGTCTTTTCAAAGTTTGAGTTTCCCAGCACCGGGCCCTTGATCAGATCCTCCTTCAGTGTGCAGAGAGCCCTCTGCACTGCCCAGTCCAGAACAGCTTGTCTGGCTTACCCTTCTTGCATAGCTCAGTGTTGGGAGCTGACACAGAGCTAAAGTGGGGCACAGACCTCTGGTAGTGCCCCACCACCCCCAAAAAAGGCCTGGGCCTGCTTCTTAGTCTGGGGAGCTGGCCAGTCTCTGATAGCCCCCACCTTGGCTGGTTCTGGCTTTAGGCAGCCGCTCCCCACCTTGTGGCCCAGGTACGACACCTCTGCCATCCCCACCTTGCATGTCCCAGCTTTTACAGTCAGCTCTGCGTCCTGGAGGCGACTCAGCCCACTGCCCCGGAGGAGGAGGGACACGGTGAGCAGCAGCAGGCAGGCAACAGCAGATGGTTGGGGGCTCAGGAAAGGGACAGGGCCACCGCAGCCCAGGTGTCCAGTGGTGGGTCGGCAGCAGCGGCACCAGGGAAGGCTTAGCTTTCCCTGAACTATTATATCCCCCATCCATGGCTCAGAGAGAAGCAGCTCATACTTTTGGGACTGGAGGTCTCAGTGACATCCCACAATAGCGATTGTTACAAAAGCACACTAAGCTTCTCCAACTTTTATGTCTGCACACAGAAGGTCAAACTCTTTGTGACCCTTGGTATCCCTATATTCACACTACTGCAATACCAGCTGTACAAAATATGCTTTGTGAGGTATCATTTGAAAACTAACACCACACTGGTCAATAATATCGTTGTGAAATATCTGTTACATTATATGAGAAGTTAAGTACTCTCTGTATAATGTTAATGAACAATGTTTAAGACCTGATAGCCTAGCCTAGATAAAAGTGACCAACAGATTTGTCCTAGACAAAGGAATGTGGGTTCCGTTTACCTCAATTTACATATTAGCAGTAAACAAAGCCCTCAAGTTAAACCAGTGGGGGTTATCCTGAGACTGAACTTGAGAGACAGAGAAATAATATGGTTCCTCACCCCACCCCCCCCATCCCACCCCAGAGACAGAGGAGACTGAATCCCCAGGAGGCCTTCCTGACTTTTAGGACTGTAAGCAGAGTCAGGATGAGCTCCACCCTGACGTCTGGTGGTGAGGTGTGGCAAGTTGTGGAAAAGAACTTCAGGGGCTGATCTCATTTGCATAGGCACACCCACCCCGCCTACAATGAGGCCATAGCTGCCCAAATGGTCACTTTGGCTGCTGTGGGATCCCCAGTGTCTCTGTTATTGGGACATGAAGAATAAATTATTACCCTGATTATGGGAATCAAGGACAGTGGAACTGTACTTGGCCTTTTGTTATGATGGAGGGACTTGCCATCAACTAAGTAGCACTTGCTAGGCAAGGGACATAGGTCCCAAAACTCTGTGAGTTGAGAGAGGCAGTTGGGGACAGGTATTAATACTTGGTGGAATTGCACTTCCTCCTCTCTCCACTGTGGAATATCAGAGCTAATTTTGATTCCATTAGGAGTCTAGTTACAGGCTGTTGAGCTGAATTCACTTTGGGCTAATGGTGCACCAACACTGAGGCTCCCCTACTACAAGCTGAAATCACAAAACAGCTAAACTTACTAAGAGTTGAAATCACTGAGTGTTGTGTTAAGTAGTGGGGGAGCCTGAAGATATATGGTGGAGCAGTTTGCGGGACGGCGAGCCGAGCGGCTGGTGGAGCAGAGCAGTTTGTTGGATGCCTAGAGCAGCTCATGGGGTGGATGGCAGAGTGGAGCCCCATGGAGAGGTGGAGCCATCAGCTTTGGACCATGTAAGGTGCCCCTCAAAACCCCCTCCCCCCCATCTCCACCCAGGTTGGGAGGTAAAACTCTGCAGATAAACTTTTGAAGTCTGGGGCTGCCCTGATCAGGGACAGAGACTTTTGGGTCGTTGGACTTCTGGGACTTTGGGTGATTTTGGGTTGCTGGACTCAAGAGCCAAAGGGAAAGGACATCCCCCAATTTGCTTGGAGTGGGATTTTTTGCTCATGGGTTGTGTTATGAATCCTGTTGGTGGTGTTTCCACAATATAATGCCACATTGTTTCTCTCTGTTATTAAAAGGCTTTTTGCTACACTCAGACTATGTGCTTGCAAGAGGGGAAGTATTGCCTCTTAGAGGCACCCAGCGGGGGTGGTATATATTTGTCCCAGGTCACTGGGTGGGGGCTCGAGCCAGTTTTGCATTGTGTTATTGGAATGGAACCCCTAGATACTGAACCCGGCCCTTGTTGCTGCCAACTCTGACAGGCAGAAGGGTTACAGAACAAAGACAATTACTTTAGGAATATAAGGGACAGAGATTCTATCTTGAACTTTCAGTTTAAGAAAATGCATATATCAAGCAATCTGATCTCTGGGGTGGGTCCCGGCCATCTCTGCCTGTGTTTTTTTTTTAAAGCTTGGTATCACTTAATCCATGCTCTTTTGTTAATAACTAGTTTTGCTTTCATCATAAATCATCAGTGCTAGGTAAGTTCAATAAAGTGTGTGCTTCTACTAAGCAGGTTGGAATGCTGTACTGTCTCTGTCGAGGCAGCAAACCTAATACCTTTTCTGTGAGGATCCAGTGAGAAGAACTGGACCCTGCAAGAGGATTACAGGGTGGCAGATTCAGGGCTGGAAGGGTACTAAGATCAGCCTGCAAGAAGTATCCAAGTTGGGCAAAGCCAGGGTAAGGCTTGTTGGCTACTGGCAGGCTATTGAGGTCAGAGCTCTGAACCAAAGCTGCATAGTCACAAGACACCCAGAGTCACAAGGTAGACACTGACTGAACCCCTTACTGGCCTGGGTGAAGCCCCAAATGTCACATTTATCTGACCAGACTTATTTTAGACCAAGGAAAACAAGAAAGAATAAAAAGAGTACCCCCGAGTGAGATGGCACAGCATGGACCATATCTTCAGTAGGCTTCAGAGAACAAATAGCGACTATCTCTGCAGAAAGGCAGAGATCTCAAAAATTGAAGGTGCGGTATACAGAAAACAGAATCGTTTTAGGCGACGTGGCATAAGCAGCCTGAACTCACGCCACACCATTTGCAAAAGCCTTGGTAAACAATGAAACTTAACATCAGACTTCTGCTTTATTGCATCCTGGAGGGTAGTAAATTCAGGAGTGGCAGGCCACCAATGAGAACATCCTTCTGCTAGATCCCACCAAACACATCTGGGAACTGCTCAAGTGTCCTAGTTAATCTCGACTACTGGACAAGAACACAGGGAGAGAGGCTGTCTCTAAAATACACAGGAACCCAAATCATAAAGGGTTTTGTAGATCAAAACCACCACTTGCAATTGCCCCAAGAGGCCATGCAGTTTCTGGAGCGCAGGTATAACAGGCCTCTCATGAGAAGTACTCAGGCAGCCACATTCTGCATCAACTGAAATTTCAAAGTGTTCCTCAGGCGTAACTCCAAATAGAGCAGATTGTAACAATCTAGTCTGCGGAGACGGCTGAGCTTGACAAGTGGAAGTCTGATAGTGTTTACCCACCTTAGATACTACAAAACTTGAAACAACTCACATTCATCTGGAGTCATGTTTAATTATGAACACAAACTTCATCCAAGACCACAGAAAATTTTGCCAAAGTTTGTGAATGGTTTGGATAGGACTGTCCAGAGATTAAAAAAATTAATCACGATTAATTGCATGATTAAAAAAAATTAATCATGATTAATCGCATGATTAATCACACTGTTAAACTATAATGGAATACCATTTATTTAAATATTTTTGGATGTTTTCTACATTTTCAAATATATTGATTTCAATTATAACACAATACAAAGTGTACAGGACTTACTTTATATTTATTTTTGATTACAAGTATTTGCATTGTAAAAAAACAAAAATAATATTTTTCAATTCACATAATAAAAGTACTGTAGTGCAATCTCTTTATCATGAAAGTTAAACTTACAAACATAGAATTATGTACAAAAAAAACTGCATTCAAAAATAGAACAATGTAAAATTTTATAGCCTGCAAGTTCATTCAGTCCTACTTCTTGTTCAGCCAATCGCTCAGACAAACAAGTTTGTTTACTTTTGCAGGAGATAATGCTGCCCACTTCTTGTTTATGTTAGCTGAAAGTGAGAACAGGCGTTCTCATGGCACTGTTACAGCCAGTGTCGCAAGATATTTACGTGCCAGATGAGCTAAAGATTCATATGTCCCTTCATGCTTCAACCACCATTCCAGAGTAACTGCGTCCATACCGAAAACGGGTTCTGCATGATAACAGTCCAAAGCAGCAAGGAGCGACGCATGTTCATTTTCATTATCTGAGTCAGATGCCACCAGCAGAAGGTTCTTTTTCTTTTTTTGTGGTTCAAGTTCTGTAATTTCTGCATCAGAGTGTTGCTCTTTTAAGACTTCTGAAAGCATGCTCCACACCTCGTCCCAATCAGATTTTGGAATGAACTTCGGATTCTTAAACCTTGGGTCAAGTGCTGTAGCTATCTTTAGAAATCTCACACTGGTACCTTCTTTGCGTTTTGTCAAAGCTGCAGTGAAAGTGTTCTTAAAATGAACATGTGCTGGGTCATCATTGGAGACTGCTATAACATGAAATATATTGCAGAATGTGCGTAAAACAAAGCAGGGGTCATACAATTCTCCCCCAAGGAGTTCAGTCACAAATTTAATTAACACATTTTTTTTAATGAGCATCATCCGCGTGGAAGAATGTCCTCTGGAATGATGGCCAAAGCATGAAGGGGCATACGAATGTTTAGCATATCTGGCACGTAAATACCTTGCAATGCCGGCTACAAAAGTGCCACACAAATACCTGTTCTCACTTTCTGGTGACATTGTAAATAAGAAGTGGGCAGCATTCTCTTGTAAATGTAAACAAACTTGTTTGTCTTAGCGGTTTGCTGAACAAGAAGTAGGACTGAGTGGACTACTTCTACCCACACTACAAGAAGGATGTGGAAAAATTGGAAAGAGTCCAGCAGAGGGCAACAAAAATGATTAGGGGGCTGGAGCACATGACTTAGAAGGAGAGGCTGAGGGAACTGGGATTGTTTAGTCTGCAGAAGAGAAGAATGGGGGGTAGGGGGGGGTTGATAGCTGCTTTCAGATACCTGGAGGGGAATTCCAAAGAGGATGGATCTAGACTGTTCTCAGTGGTACCAGATAATAGAACAAGCAGTAATGGTCTCAAGTTGCAGTGGGGAGGTTTAGTTCTTTCATGCTGGCTACTCCGACAGAGGGGAGGTGGGTGGGTATTGGAATGGACATGAACCACACATCTCGAAGAACAACAGTTACGAGAAGGTGAGTAACCGTTTTTTCTTCTTCGAGTGTTTGTTCATGTCAATTCCAATCAGGTGATTACCAAGCCCAAGTTCTGGAGGTGGGGTCGGAGCTGTCCACTGATTGGAGCTCTGCTCTTCCAAAGGCCGCATCATCTCTGGCCTGCTGGGTAATTGCATAATGCGCAGCAAAACTATGTATAGAGGACCATGTTGCTGCTCTGCATATTTCCTGAGTGGGAACCTGTACCAGGAACGCTGCTGAAGAAGTGTGCGCCCTGGTGGAGTGTGCTGTGAGAGGAGGGGCAGGTACCCCTGCCAGGTTGTAGCACTTTTGGATGCAGGACGTGATCCATGATGAAATTCGTTGGGAGGCGACTGGAAGACCTTTCATCCTGTTTGCCACGGCCACAAACAGTTGAATGGACTTTCGGAATGGCTTCATTCTCTTGATATAGAAGGCTAACACTCTGCAGACATCCAAAGAGTGAAGCCTCTGGTCCTTGCTGCTCGAGTGCGGCTTAGGATAGAACGCTGGGAGGAAGATGTCTTGGTTGATGTGAAACTGGGAGACAACCTTCAGGAGGAAAGCTGGATATGGCCTGAGCTGAACCTTGTCCTTGTAGAACACGGTGTAAGGAGGTTCTGATGTCAGGGCCTTGAGCCCAGACACCCTTCTGACTGAGGTTATCGCTACCAGAAACACCACCTTGTACAAGAGACAAAGCAGGGAGAAAGTTGCCAGTGGTTCAAAGGGCGGCCCCATCAGTCTGGAAAGGGCCAGATTGAGGTCCCAGGCTGGGACTGGCTCTCTGACATGCAGATATAGTCTGTCAAGACCTTTGTGGAAACAGCTAACCATAGGGTTGGCAAAGACTGACTGGCTCTCAGGACCTGGATGGAAGGCCAAGATAGCAGCCAAGTGAACCCTTATTGAAGACATGGACACCCCCTGCTGCTTGAGGTGGAGAAGGGAGTCCAATATATGCGGAATAGAGGTGAGTGTGGGTGACTAACTGTGTTGCGTCAACCAGATTGAGAATCTCTTCCACTTGGCCAGGCAGGTAGTCCTGGTGGAGGGCTTTCTACTGCCAAGGATGACTTGTCTGACCGGTCCAAAAAGGAAAGCTCCATCGTGTTCAGCCATGGGGCTTCCATGATGTGAGGTGTAGCTACTCGAGGTTCGGGTGCTGGAGACGACTGTGATCCTGGGTTAATAAGTCTGGGAAGAGCGGCAAGGTGACTGGGGCTTCCACAGACATTTCCAGGAATGATGTGTACCAGTGCTGGCGAGGCCACGCTGGAGCTATCAATATCACCAAGCTTGTTCCCTCCGTATTTTGAGGAGTACCTTGTGAATGAGAAGAATGGGCAGAAACGCGTAAAGGAGATGGCCTCCCCATGGGAGGAGGAACGCATCTGCAATGGAGCCCGGGCTGTGATTCACGAAGGAGCAAAAGTGCTGACACTTCCTGTTGTCATGTGGCGAACAGGTCTATCTGGGGAAAGCCCCACCGTTGGTGGATTGAGTTCATGACATCCAGGCATAAGGACCACTTGTGGCCATGGAAACACCTGCTGAGATAGTCCACCAACTCGTTCTGTACCCCGTGGAGGTATGATGCTTGCACGTGTATTGAATGCTCTATGCAGAAATCACAATGTGAGGGCTTCCTGGCACAGGGGAGAGGAGTGTGCACCCCCGTTTGTTGATATAGAACATCACTGTGGTGTTGTCTGTCATTACTGATACACATTTCCCTGATAAGTGGGTTCGGAAATTCTGGCATGCCAGGTGCACTGTTCTCAGCTCTCTGACATTGAGTGAGCTCCACTCGAGACCAGAGGCCTTGAGTCCTGAGGTCTCCCAGATGTGCTCCCCAGCCCAGTGCTGACGCATTCATCACTAGCGGGAGAGAGTTAGCTCAGGGCTTGTGATGGGGACCCCTGCACATACTACATGAGGGTCGAGACACCACCGGAGGGAGTCAAGGACCTGGCGACGCTGGGTTACAATCCTGTCCAACCTGTCCCAGACTGATCAATACACAGACATTAGCACAACTGAAGAGGTCGAAGTCTGAGTCTGGCATGCTACACCACACAGGTACAAGTGGCCATGTGTCCTAGAAGTTTCAGGCAATTCCCTGCGGTGGTGGTGGTGAACTGCCCAAGACCTTGAATGATGTCGCCAAGGGCCCGGAACCTCATTTCCAGGAGGTATGCCCTGGCCTGTGTATAGTCCAGTACCACCCCTATAAATTCTATCCACTGAATGGGGACAGTGTAGATTTCCCCACGTTCAGGAGAAGGCCCAGTTCATCGAACATCATTCTTATGAAGTCAACTTGTACCTCCACTTGAGCCTTGGAGTGGCCCTTGACAAGCCAATAGTCAAGGTATGGGAGCACCTGTACTTTCCATCTGCGCAGGAATGAGGCCACGACTGCCATGCACTTGGTGAACACTCGAGGTGCCACTGAGAGGCTGAAGGGGAGGACTGTGAACCGATAGTGGTTGTTGTTCACCACAAACCTGAGGTACCTTCTGTGGGACAGAATGATTGCAATATGAAAATACGGATCCATCAAATCAAGGGTGGCATACCTGTCTCCTGGATCCAATGAATGGATGATGGAGGCCAAAGAAACCATGCAGAACTTGAGTTTCTTTATAAACTTGTTGAGTTCCCACAGGTCTAGGATGGGCCTGAGCCTGCCTTTGGCTTTCAGTATTAGGAAATATCAGGACTGGAAGCCCTTGCCCTTCTGCTCTTGAGGAATCTCTTCCACTGCCCCTACTGATAAGAGTGAGTGCACCTCCCATACAAGGAGTTGCTTGTTAGAGGGGTCCCTGAAGAGGGACAGGAAAGGGGGGATGGAAGGGCAGGGGGTGGTGGACAGAATTGGATGGAGTATCCCCTCTCTCCCGTGCGGTGCCAAATCCTCTTTCAGCACTGGGATGATGGCGCCAGGGCGCTCCGCACCTAGCAGGAGGTGCTGGGCGCGGGGTCCCCCGATCCTGGGTCTGAGTGGGGCTGCAGAGCTGCTTCCATGAGCAGAAATTTAAGCCGCTGCTCCCTCTCTTTCCAAGTTCTAGGGCAAAACTCATGGCAGATTCTTCAATGGTCCTTTCGGTGACCCTCACCGAGGCAGCTTAAGCATGTGGTGTGTGGGTCACTTTCTGGCATGCACTCAGCGCAGACCTCACACATTTTGAACTCTGGGGACTGCGGCCTACCACGGCTCCAGGGAGTGCGGGGGGGTGGGGAGAACCCCCACACGCTCTAACTCTAAACTACTAACTGCAGAAGAACTATAAACAAACTCAAAGGATAGAGGCGCTTGCTAAAATGAGCTATAGGACCTTCCAGCTAACCGTCACTGGTGTAAGAAGGAATTGAAGGGGTGGCAGGTCGGCTCTATATTGAGCACCATGGAGGTGCAACCCCAAGGAGAGCCTAGGCCAACCCAACCGATGCTGCTATGGAGAAAATCTTCCAGCTGCCGTGCAGGTGCACACACACACACACACCTGATTGGAATTGACACGAACAAGCACTCAAAGAAGAATGTGTTTTTATTTTATGGGGAGGTTTACTGTGACTGTAGCAGAACAATCAGCAGCTGGTTTAACCAAACTCTTTATTATTTCAGGTAGGGAGGAGCCGAAGACAGAGGACTTTATGGTGGCAGGGCTGGAGGCACATGGACAGGGGTTGCACATGGACAGGAGGGATTAGGAAACGAGGATGGCTAGCTTTGGATTGGTTGTTTGAGAAAAAAATCTTCATTTTAGTAGCCTGATGGGGGGTGTGGGGGAAGGGAAGTGGGGGACAAGTGACTACTTCCTGAGCTCAGGGCAGATTAATGTGTTGTTTCCAAAGACACACCATGGAGGTTTGGAATTGATAGAACCTTGACCACAGAGGGAAAAGAAATGTGTGTCTTTCCAAGGGTTGACAACATGTGGATTCTAGGCTTTTCCTGAATCAGAAGGCTTGCAGGAATTTTCAGGACAGCAAGGAGTACACCATTTGTCACCGTATCTCAGTGGGTCATAGCTGAGAATGCCAGATTCAGAACAAAACTGCTAAGAAAATAGGGCAGACTCACCCTGGACTAGTGGTTATTCTATCATACCAAACCAGTAACAAAAAGTAAACTTCTGTCTCACCACACTGGTTAGCAAGAAGTCAAAAATGCAGTCTCCTAAGGCATCTCAGCCCCTATTTCACCCACCAGGCACTAGATTTTACGATGAGTGGTTACTGAAAACCAGTTTCATCAAACAAAGGGTTCTTCTGATCTCAAGAGATCAGCCATAGAGCCAGGTCAATATATAACTCAGATCTTACCCAACAGTCACACTGCTGCCAATCCTTTCGTCTTTATTAATAACCTTTCGATTTTAGTTACTAGAGTTACAAATGGTTAATAGATCATATACATACAATAATGGCAATGTTCTTATATCAGGTTTGTATCAATGTTATAGACCGCTGGCTTGTAAAGCCACTGGTAACTTCCAAAAGATTGGAAGTTCTTCAGTCCACAGGCTCATTTTAGTTGTAAATCAGAACAGGAAAGAGGCACCATGGAGATGTCTCAAAGATCTTTTATACCCTCTGCCATGTGCTTGGAATTTTACTGTCCCAAACAAAGCCCACAGCCCCTATCTGTGGAAAGTTACTGGCACAAGATGGAGTCCAGGGTGACATGAGCATGTCACATGTCCTTACAAAGCTTGATGACTCACAGTTGATAGTCATTGGCTCCTTGGAGGCTAAAAAGGCTGCAGGAAGAGTTATCTGGGCAGAATGAGTTTCTTCTGTGGGCCCACTGTGAGAGTTAAATGTCTTGATGGGCTATCAACTTGAATAGTCCATTCTCAATGTGCTGGCTATTCTGGATGTAAACTACCTTGTGGGTGTTATCCCAGAAACAAACACAATGGTGACATGGTTATATAGCCAACATTCATAACTGCAGATACAAAAATGACACATGCATATAAACAGGATAATCATAACTTTTCCATTGATACCTTACATGACATACTTTTGTACAAGATTTGTTGCAATTGTGGCAATATCATTGATATAAATCAGTGACTCAAACTTTTGTAATGGTGACCCCTTTCACATAGCAAGCCTCTGAGTGCAACCCGCCCCCCCATATAAATTAAAGACACTTGTTTATATATTTAACACCATTATAAATGCTGGAGACAAAGCGGGATTTGGGGTAGAGGCTGACAGCTCGCGACTCCCCACATAATAACCTCATGACCCCTTGAGGAATGCAAACTGCAGGACATGATATATACAGCTGCCTAAATGACTACTAACTCCTACCAATAACATCTTTTCCTGTTAAAAAAATCTTTTCTTTAAAAAAAAATTTTAAATTTTTTGTGATTAAAAAAACCAAAACACACACGCTAGGAAATTCAATCACAACAAACTACATAGGGTGGCATGTCATCCCCTCACAGAGCATTGAGCTGAGCAAAACTCAAACTTCTGAAAACCAGGAACAGCACAGTTAAGTTAGTAGTCAATCTTAACTCTACCCTCTTTCAGCAATGCCTCAGTACACTCCATTAATAAACATAGTTTTACTCTGACAAACGCAGTTGCTGAAATGTACAAGCTCTTCACCTCCTTTTACAAACCATACACTCTCACTCACACACTTCCCTCTATCCCCTTTGAGCAATGTCTCAATCACTGGTCCTTAGCACTATAAGATTCCGGACAGCCGCACACATTCACATTCACCCACTAATTAGCCAATTATTCAGAAAGAGTAACATGTACAATTTGTAAAAAGAAAAGGAGTACTTGTGGCACCTTAGAGACTAACCAATTTATTTGAGCATGAGCTTTCGTGAGCTACAGCTCACTTCATCGGATGCATACTGTGGAAACTGCAGAAGACATTATATACACAGAGACCATGAAACAATACCTCCTCCCACCCCACTCTCCTGCTGGTAATAGCTTATCTAAAGTGATCATCAAGTTGGGCCATTTCCAGCACAAATCCAGGTTTTCTCACCCTCCCCCCCCCCACACACACACACAAACTCATTCTCCTGCTGGTAATAGCCCATCCAAAGTGACCACTCTCTTTAAAATGTGTATGATAATCAAGGTGGGCCATTTCCAGCACAAATCCAGGTTTTCTCACCCCCCCACCCCCCTCCAAAAACCACACGCACAAACTCACTCTCCTGCTGGTAATAGCTTATCCAAAGTGACCACTCTCCTCACAATGTGTATGAAAATCAAGGTGGGCCATTTCCAGCACAAATACAGGTTTACACATTGTGAGGAGAGTGGTCACTTTGGATGGGCTATTACCAGCAGGAGAATGAGTTTGTGTGGGGGGGGGCGGAGGGTGAGAAAACCTGGATTTGTGCTGGAAATGGCCCAACTTGATGATCACTTTAGATAAGCTATTTCCAGCAGGAGAGTGGGGTGGGAGGAGGTATTGTTTCATGGTCTCTGTGTATATAATGTCTTCTGCAGTTTCCACAGTATGCATCCGATGAAGTGAGCTGTAGCTCACGAAAGCTCATGCTCAAATAAATTGGTTAGTCTCTAAGGTGCCACAAGTACTCCTTTTCTTTTTGCGAATACAGACTAACACGGCTGTTACTCTGAAACATGTACAATTTAAGAATCACTTCGCAGCCATTTACAACTCCCTTTCCACTTATGCCCAGGATATCATCTCAACCTACACTCAAAGCAAGTGTGGGGCCCTTGCCTCTGGAACCATGGCCCTGCCCCACCCCACCCCACCCCACCCCTTCTGCCTGTGGCTCCACCCCATTTCACCCCTTGTGCTTGCAACCCACCCACAGCCCCACCCTGTTCTGTCCCTTCCTCTGTGGCCCCACCCATGGCCCTGCCCTCAGGGCTGCAGCAGGGAGTGAGAGTTCTTCCAGCCCTGGGACCTCAATGGGGGGAGGTTTTTCTGAGGGTCCCAAATTGGCCAGGCCCCATTGGCCCCTGTGGTAATCCACCACTGCCTACACTTTAAGGCATCATTAAAGCACTAGTTGTTATTCCATCTCACTGCTGACAATATCCTTTGTAATAAATGCCAATCCACTGCTACTGACATAACCTGCACAATTCTGTGTTGAAATGATGCTTGTTGGATCCTGAGGGTATACATGCACCTCTTCCCTTTCCTCACCACACAGAGGGTGCAAAACATATCCTCCTCATATCATAATCACAGCTCTGTCACATACCTCAAAGTAATCCACACATCCTTTTATCACAAAACACACTTTACCAAGCAGGCCCAATACGGCCTCCACTATGTAGTGTAGGTACACCTAACGCAGTGTATGCAAATAATTCCCATTGGCTACTGCCAGCTCCCAGGGAACATGGGGAAGGTGACATGGACCACCTTTCTTTCCTCCTTTTAATAGTGTTTGATGGAATCCTGTGCGTGAGAGTGAATGGCTTGTAAGAGGAGGTGAAGAGCTTGTACATTTAATCAAGGGTGGGGTTGGGAGAGTAAAGGTATGTGTGTTAACAGGGCAGATTGAGGCATTGCTGAAAGAGGGCAGAGTTAAGCTTGCACAGAGAACTTTAACTGGGCATATCCTAGTTTTCAGAAGTTTGAGTTTTGCTCAACTCAGCATTCTGTAAAGGGATGACATATCACCACACAACTTTAACTGTGTGTTAAGGTAGGTGTTTTGCTATTCAAAGTTCTCCATAGAGCAGACATAACGTATGTGGGAGGTGTCCCTAGCAACCACTGTCCTCTCCGCAACCCCTCAGAGCTAACAGATCATGTGGGAAATAGGGGAGTGACAGACAACAGGGATAAAGAGGTAGGGACTAAGCACCTATTTGTATTTATCTATAGGTATTTCTATGGCACTCATCACTGCAATAACACCTCACACACATTTAAGACTTCAGTCTCAACACACCCACATGAGGCAGTGTGATGGGGCAGATAGGCCCCACACTGCAAACAAGAGGGTTAATGAAAGCCTATGGACCCACCTGGCCCCACCCGACTACACCTGCAGCCAGTGTCAGGCATAGAGAAAGAGGGGAGTTAAAAGTCGGAGATCTAGCCCAGTTCAGGCCTACTCAGGGGGAGAGGAGAGCTCTGCTTCTCCTGATCTGAGACAAGCCTGGTTGAAGCAGAGACATAGGATACATCTACACTGGGGGGGGGGGGAGAACCACAACACATAGCAGCAAGTCTTAAATGCTGTAAAACCCAGAAACGGTGAGGGGTCTCACAGCCCAGGCTCCAGCTCGAGCAGGAATGTCTAAACCCAAGTCTGTAAACCCAGGCTCTGAGACAGCTGCTATGGGTGTTTTTCTGCAGTATAGATGTACCCTGAGGTAGTTTGCTGGCTGGATGAGCCTGCTAGAAGGGCTCACCAGATCCTGGGGGGATCAGCTGCAGCACAGACGGCTTGAAGCAAGCTGTAAATAGAAGGGTGGGGTCCCTTTGAAGTCTCATCAGATGATCTGGTTTTGAATTAAAGAAAAGGAGGACTTGTGGCACCTTAGAGACTAACAAATGTATTTTGTTACAGAATAACACAGCTGCTACTCGGAAACCTGGTTTTGAATTGTAATTTTCTATTCCTGATTTATTTTGGACCAGACCACCCTGAAAGGGGTGGGGCTGAAAATTGTCTTGGCTGGACGGCCAACACACTGCTACCTCAGACTTTGCATGAAACAGTGACCTATTAATGGAGAGCTGCAGCTGAGTGAGTCATGCCCTGATGCAACCAGAGACAATCCAGTCACATTATCCAGATGGCAGCATATTGTAGGTGGCCCAGTGTCCATATAAAGAACAGGTTTAGTTTAACTGCTCGGAGCAGTATCACATCACTTTCTATGCTACGTGACTCCCATTAGAAGGGTCAGGCGTGTAACTAATTGGAGTTCAGTCACAGTCACCAAGCCAGTTAGAGCTTAGCAAACAAGGTGCCAGTTTGCCATTTGCTGGGGATAGGGAACTGAATGGAGTGTGGAGGGAAAGACCCTCTGTATATCTTCAGGGACTGGGTCAAAGTTTCCTGCAGATCCCTCTTTCATGGAGCTGCCACTTTTTCATGAAGGGAAGAATACTCATTAGAAATCACAGTTCTGCAAACTGAATGCTAGGTTACCGGTAAGCATTTTTCTTCCATGCCTCTATGGTTCTACGAAGTAGCCTGGTGTAATCTTCTTATTTTCCCCCCCTTCCTTTGAAGCATCAGTAGATGGATACTGCCACTGGCATTGGGCACTATCTCTGACTTGAAGGATCAAAGATCTGATCCAGAATGACAAATTCTATAGTATGTTCCAGGCAGGTAGGTTAATGTGACAGCTTCTTTCTCAGATTCTTTTTTCTTATCAGAGGGAAACAGCAAGGGAGGAAGGAACATACACAGTGAATAACATCCTGATGGTCAGCAGGGAATTACACAAGGGAGATTGAGAAACATCTTACTGAAAGGGCACCATATTAACACTTGCCTTCTTATCACAGATCAGTAGAAAGAAGGTGACAAATGAAAACATATCCTCTTGTACATGTTCAGTGCTGTGTGAATCCCAATTCAGAACTCAAAACATGCAGATTAAATTGGCCAGAACAATAAAACAGTATAAATCATGTAGACAGTTTCTAGACTTAATGAGAAATAATGAAACAAAAAAGTTTAACTAAATTGACAGAAAATCTTTCAGGGATCGCAATAGGTAGAATAAATAAATGTTACCCCCTGAGAGGATCTGAGGGGTCAAACTACAGACCCAGAAAGGAACAACAATGTGGACCCTTAAGACAAAAACAGGGAAGATCATGTATCACTTTCCATGTCTCTACAATAAATCCATTCTTAAAAACTAGCTTCTGTCTACAGTGCCAACAAAGATCTATGAGCAGCCCTTTATGACCTATCATCCCCCAAACACATTGATTACACTTCCAGTTCTAAGACTCCAGCATGGTTTATAAAAAGAAAAGGAGGACTTGTGGCACCTTAGAGACTAACAAAATTGTTAGTCTCTAGGGTGCCACAAGTCCTCCTTTTCTTTTTGTGGATACAGACTAACACGGCTGCTACTCTGAAACCTGTAATTTTGATTTAATATTTCTCACACATTAGGATTACATCCAGTAGAAAATTGCAGTTCCTCCCTGGGCCAAGTTTTCAAAGGGGCTTCAGCTTTTGGTTGGTATACAAGTTTGCACATGCAAGTGTTTGTATGTGCAGTTATTTTACACAGTATCACTCAACTATTTATGACAAAATGTGTGTGCAGAACTCATTTGTAGACAATTTTTGTATGCCATAGGGTTTACACATTTAGGCCAGATTTTTAAAAAATGCTTAGTACCCACAAATGGGGCCTACTTTAAAAAAAAAAAAAAAAAAAAACTCCATTCCCATTTAAGCACCTAAATGTAGTGGCCATATTTTCAAATATGGCCAGCACCCCCCTAGTTCCCATGAAGACTTTTCTTTCTTTCATAGCAATGGGAGCTGCTAGAGGTAAGAGAGTAGAAGTAATCCGATCAGGGATCCCAGCCTATAGAAGAGCATCGGAGCAAGAGGTATCTGAACTACAACTCCCTTGAGGAACCACAGTAGCATTTCTGAGCTGAAAATTTTTTGGTTTTGAATTTTTACTGAAAAATTAAAAAAAATTCCATGCAAAATTTAGATGAAAAGATTTTTTTCATTTTCATCAACCTTTTCCACAGAATCTCTCCCCTCCCCCCAGTCCATTTTCGGAGTAGCTCCATTGCAGGTCCCAGTAAAGCCAATGGGAGAGTCCAACTGATTTCAGTAGGAAGTGGATCAGACCTGTAGACACTCCATCTCTGGAAATCTCCCTGTAAAAACCTTCCTTTTCCCAGTAGCTTACAGTTTACTTTCTCCATGAAGCATGTTGTCCTCGATAGGAGGGTTTCCACAAATACATTTCTCTGTATATAATTTATTTTGAGCTACAACAGCATTCTAAAAAAAAAAAAATCACAAAATATATCAGTGAGCCACACCACAGATATATTATTTAGAGTTGGATACAGAAGCTCCTTAGTGACTTATTAAGTAATTTTATTAATGTAGTGCCTAATTGCCACTGTGCTAAGCTCTTTACAAATACAGAATCATAGACAGTTCTTGCCCCAAAGAGCTTACAATCTAAATAATGATGCCCAACAGTAACGTTTCTGAGCACCTCCACATGCAGGTATACTTGCCAACAAATTGAACTGATGAGTAAATACAGGACATGGACACACGCACTAACGGGGAAAGAAAGGAAAAAGTGACTGTGGATTAGGGTTAATTGTAGGCTAAAAACATATGAAGGTAAAAATGGAAAAGAGAAAGCATAGTAGCTTGGAGATAGGGAGTTCCAGGGGAGGGAAAGAGAGGACATCAACATGCAGGGCCGGATTAACCTTTTGTGGACCCAGTGCCACACATATTTGTGGGCCCCTATGGGAGCAATGGAGCATGGCGTGGGGAGGTTGGTCCCTGGAGCTAGGAGCCAGCCAGGGGAAATAGGGGATGGCCTCACTCTGCTCAGCCCAGTGCAAAGCACTTTTACAAACTGGCAGACACTGGCCTGCCCGGCCCTAAGTTGCCAGCATGCCAACTTCCCCTTGGGGGCGGGTCCGTGCCGCACCACACAGCTCCCGTGCCCAACACCCCCCGACTCCCTATGCCCAGCGCCCCCCCCGGACCTGCTATGCCCAGTGCCACCCCCCCAGAAACCCACCACCACAAATGCATACCACCACTCTGGCCCAGCGCCCCCCTGCCCAGCACTCCACACAGTACCCCCACTCCCTAGCATCCCAACATACACAGATCTCTCCCACGCATCACAGCCCAGTGTCCTTCCCCACAGTCCCACCACCACAACTACACACTGCCCCATACAGACCCACCCCACCCAGTGCCCCCACAACAGACCTCCCACTACCTAGCACTCCAAAACACACAAACCTCCCGCACTGCCCAGCGCCCCCACTCCTCACAGTCCAGCACCCGCCCCACAGACCCACTCCCCGACCCCCAGGTGCACTCACTGGCCCTGCTGAGCCACCGCAGAGCATCCTCCCTCCCAGCACAGTGCTAGGGGCAAGACAGCTGAAGCTCGGGAGCACAGAGCAGCCCCACCCAGCCCTACCTGCCCAGTGCTGGTGCCTGAGGTGGAGGAGGCGTTTCCTTCCAGAAGCAGAGGGGGAGGGAGCCACTGACTTGCCCAGCCTGCCGCTTCTGCAGAGCAGCGGGGAGAAGCAGGCCCCAGGGGGCCCACAGCAGACAGTCACTGGAGTGGCAGCAGCTGTGGGCTCCTCTCTGCCACCGGGTGAGGGGAGGGGACACAGGGTGTGGAGGAGCCTGTGAGCAGGGGCCGGGGGTGGAGAGAAACTCTGAGCTGGCTGAACGGACGAGAGGAGTCCACTTGCACTGAGCCCCGAGCTGTAGAATGTGCCAGGCTGCAGCTGCTTTTTTGAGCATGGGCCCGGTGCCATGGCGCCAAAGTAAACCTGGGACTGTCAACATGCAGACTGAGTTCATGGCGAAGAGGAGAATATACGATGTACAGTATATGGCCCTATTTTCAAAAGTGCTGAGCTTCTGTAGCTGCCACTAAAGACACTGGAACTGAACCTGCGGGAGCTCAGCACTTCCGAAAACCATGCCAATATATATACCAGTCACCACCTAGATACACAAAATGGCCATTTTGATTCTTCTTGTGAAAGCTAAGAGTCAGGAATCTGAAGCTCCACTGTGTATTGCCACGCAAATATCAGTCAAGTGAGAGAAATAACTGTACCCTGGAAAGTTCAAGGCATTTGATCATATAGTGCAGTCTAAGGAACAAAGTTTGTTGGTAAATTAGTGAAAGCTACGGCAAATATGCTATTATCTTGAACAAACTGAAGACATGCTGTCAAATCTGTATTCCCTACGATATATTATTCACAGACATCATATTATTTTCTTTACTCGGTGCACAGACCTTCCAGAAACCTTCTCAAAAAAGTTATAAACAAGCCATTTGTCTCTTGCTACCTGAATCTGGGCAGAAAGGAGACTGGATAAAAATCACATTACTATATCAACTGATCTACACTTTGTTCCATGGCATATCTGCCTTTTCTACTCTCTATGGCAAAACAGCTGACTACTGGTTTAACACACTTCTTTTTCCGGTGAATAGAGAGCCATGACAGGGGTGAGAATATTTTTGAGCCATTAGCCTATAAACAAAATCTCAATCCAGAGGCCTCTCAATAGCCCTTTACGATACACAGCTGCACTAAATGACAGATTCAAGCTGAGATGAACTGACATCAACTGCTAATTAAACAAGCCGTGACCAACAGATGGGAGCACTCTGCTTTATTACAATGACATTATCCAAATGCTAAATGAGCTCTGGGAAATGAGAAAGGGAAACAAGCATCTCCCTGGAAATATGAATAGCTAATAGTAGGGAAACAAGCCCATCCACTAACTTGCCAATTGTCACAGCTTCCCTCTTGAAGAGTTTCTTATATACTTTAATCAGCTGGATTTGTTGTGGAAGGGGAAATACAATTAACCTTTTCAAAGGTCTCCCAAGTACTTCAAATAGCTTTGCTACATTACATTAAATCCCACCCCATTACAAAATAAAAAGGAACATTTTTGTCTATAATTCACTAACACGTCACCTATTGCATCATATAATTGCACTGAAATGTATCATATCTATACTTCTCTAGAAAGTTTCTATTTTCTCCTTTCCTGTAAGTGACTTACCAGGGCACCATTTGGGTTAATTCACACGACTACCACATGAAATTGATAAATAATTCTAGGCATTTTTGGGGGTGGGAAGGAGAGAAAAAAGGTAGTGGGAAGACAGAGAGAAGCATTTACCTGTGGAAACAAATGCATGTGAATAGCTGCATGTTATTTTAAAAGTGTTTATAGAAGCAATCACAGTAATAATAAGTGTATTATTATATATTTGTGAATCTTGTTTTATTATTTATATTATTTTATTTATTAAATAGTTTAATAAAACTTGGGTTTTATTGGTCATATTGAGTGAAATCATGGCGCCATTGAAGGTTGATGGGTGTTTTACCATTGGCTTCAATGCCAGGATTCCACCCATGCTACATAAACATAACAAGAGAAACTAAGGAAGAGGAATGAGAGGAGCATATATTAAAATATGAATGTACTGAATACAGTTTTGGGTATAAATAGGAACAAGAGGCATAGTGCAGTTCAAGACAGAGGTTGCAATAACAGTGGTGCATAATATTATACTCTAACTTATACACGACTGTGATGGGTAGGGACCTATCAAATTAATGGCCATGAAAAACACATCACGGACCATGACATCTGATCTCTCCCCGTGAATCTGGTCTTTTGTGTGCTTTTAGCCTATACTCTATAGATTCCATGGGCGAAACCAGCTTTTCTCATATAGGGGGTCCTGACCCAAAAGGGAGTTACAAGCGGGGCGGGTCACAAGATTATTTAGGGTGGCATGGGTATTTCCTCCTTTACTTCTGCGCTGATTTCAGAGCTAGGTGGCCAGAGAGCATCGACTGTTGGCCAGGAGCCCATACCTTGCCACCCTTACTTCTGCACAGCTGCCTTCAGAGCTTGACAGTGGAAGCTGCTGACTGAGGGCCCAGCTCTGCAGGCAGCAGCACAGAACTAAGGGTGGCAATACCCTGCTAGCCTTACATCTGTGCTGCTACAGGAGGTGGCTCTGCCTTTAGAGCTGGGCTCCCGGCCAGTGGCCGCCACTCTCCAGCTGCCCAGCTCTGAAGGCAGCACCGCCGCCTGCAGCAGTAAGGGTAGCAGTACCACAACCACCCCCTATAATAACCTTGTGACCCCCCACCCCCCAACTCCTTTTTGGGTCAGGACCCCTCAAATTATATCACATTGAAATTTCAGATTTAAATAGCTGAAATCATGAAATTTACAATTTTAAAATCCTGTGGCCATGAAATTGACCAAAATGGACTGTGAATTTGGTAGGACCCTCCTGATGGAGTTCACTCACCACTACAGTGCCTCCTGCTGGCTGTCCCAGGGATTAGCTCTGCTAGCCGGTACGCCCTTTTCTGGTGCTATCTCGCCCACCGTCACTTCTGCTCCTGGACCCGTATCGTTCCAAGGACCATGGCGTCCTCTGCAGGGCACAGCCCTTCAGCCACATCACACTCTATTCTCTCTCCTTTTGGCAGAACTGCAGACCACTGTCCAGCCACTTCCCTAAATGGGGGTCCTGGCCCAGAAACCCTGTAGATGGCTGTCACTTACTGCATGCCCTCCAACTCCTCAGTTCATTTCCCCATGGCCCCCAGCAACCTCTTCTCCCTTGCCTCAGGACCCCAGCCTGCAAATCCCTGCAGCCAACAAGAAGCCATCTTTAGCTTCCCCATCCCTCGGTTGCTGCTAGCAGCACTGCTCTGCCCAGGGTGCTGGCACTCCTGCTAGGAGCCTGACCTTCCCTCCTCGAGCTCCAGGCAGCTACTGACCTTGCTATGCCCTGCAGCCCTTCTTATATGGGTCTACCAGGCCCTGATTGGCTGCTCCTCACAGTCCCTCTCTAATTGGCTGTCTCCTGCACAGACTCCCTAGGGTCCTTTCTAATTGGCTGCCTGCTGCACAGCCTCCCTAGGGTTCTACTAACTCCTTATGGGCCAGTGTGGGGCAGATGCCCCATCACAAGGCCCAATCATGCAGTACATATTCATTCAAGTCAATGGATGTTTTTCATGAGTAAGAACAGGCCTGGGCCACTGATTACATGCAATCAGGTAACATTCCAGAATATTTTAGCTGAAAGTATGCTGGCTTGTAGACATTTCAAAATCCTCTAACAAGTTTGCTTTAGTACATTCATACAGGACCCAAAAGCAGTGAATATATTAGGCTTCATCAAGTAGATTTGCCAGTTGAATAAATTTACCTTACTAGCTAAAGAAATTAAGAACTATATTGTGCAACTCTTCCTCATGCTAGGGAGCTCCTACTCCCTCTAGAATCCCACTGAAATCTATGAAATGTTGAAATGTATGTATGAAATCAATGGGACTGCTTATGTGAGCAAGTGTTCACCAGCACAAGCAAGGGTTGCACATTCTGGCTCTATGATATTAAGAAGCTTTTGGAGAAAACATATGAAGTGATCAACCAAAGCCACACATTTGAGGACTGGGTAGGCTAGCAACAAAGACACACAAAGTGTATCTCAAGAAAAATGATGTGGACACCACAAGTTGGGAGAAGCAAGCACTAACTGACCCCAATGGTGCCACAGGAGGCATCAGGCAGTGGCCTGCTTTGAGGAGAAACGCATTGCCCTTGAAGCTGAAAAGAGAGAGAAAAGGAAGGAAAAAGAAAGAACTTTCTCCAGCGGGCAGCTGACGCACCAGGAAATGTCTGCACCTATTGCGGGTGAATCTGTGGTTCCAGAATTGGACTCCTGAGTCATCTCAGGACATAGATGTAAATCTGTGGTAGAGATCATCCTTGAATCGAGGGATCACCAGTGATGATGAGGCTGGCATGGTTTTTAAAAGGAGGCACTTTTTCATGGTGTTACATATTTCTCCTGTATTACACAAGCGTGAATGGGCTAGAGAAAATATGCTGCACAATTATGAACAGGAAGTTCTCATACCACAGGCAAACAATCAGGAGTATCGAGTAATTTGTTTTTATACAAATGAAAAGACATTCAAAGTACTCAGGTATTAGAAACTATGTGGGAGGACTATAAACCTTTTAAATAAACCAACAGACCGGCTTCAGAAATCAAGCAATCAAGCAGTAAGTGTAACCTCATTACAGTAGGATGTATTCAGGCTATTATAAGTTGTTCGTCTGTTTTTAACTATTAAAGGAATTTACAACTATTCAAAAAATTTCTTTTGAGTTGCTGAGATGTTGAACTTATTTTAAAATCTGCCTTGAATAAGAACAATTAAGAAGTACTGAAGACTTTGAAAAATAACGGCGAAGAGCAATGAAGAGCACACTTGGAAAGTTTGAACATATAAATCAAAGGCTTTGTATGACCACCATTTTAAGATGCTAAGGGCCAGATTTAAAAAGACATTTAGGTGTCTAAAGATATAGATAGGCACCTAGTGGGATGTTCAAAAGTACCTAAGCAGATTGGGTGCCTAACTAATAAAGCAAACGTGGTACTGAACTTCAAAAAAGGAAAACAGAGTAATCCTGGGAACTAGTATTAGGTAAGTCTAACTTCAAACTTCAGTAAAATAATGGAACAAATATTAACTCCCTAACACATAACAGACACATGTGATCCATTCTTCATGAGGTAGCAAACAATTCCAGAATGAAAGGGTTAGGAAAAAATGTAATATCTAGGGCCAGATTTTCAAAGGTATATAGGCACCTAAAGATGCAGATAAGCACTTTTAAAAATCCCACTAGGTGCCTAGGAAATCAACAGGAGCTTAGGCCTTTAAAATCTAGTCTCTAGAGATTAATGGAACAATGCATTCATAGGACACAGCTCTGCAATCTCACTCATGTTGATGAGTACTTACTCATGCAAGTAATCCCACTGGTTTAAACAGGAGCATTTGTCTAAGTGCTCATCAGTATGGGTGAGGGTTGCAAAGATGGGATCTGAATAAGCAGCACATATAGCACCAGACTATCAACTACTGTAAAATGCCAGATTACACCAGACAAGGATCTGGCCCATGAGAAAAACAATAATAACAGGCAAACTTGGGTTTTTATTATTTATTTAATTATTTAAATAGAGTTAAAATAAATAGTGAATGTATGGAATAAACTACATGCAGTATGTCTGGCATTTGGTAACATATTTGACACTGGCTCACAAATTTTTATTTGCAAAATTAATTCAAATTTTCTTGGCTATGATAAGCACTATCATATACACTGAAAACTGACTGAACACCTGCAAACAAAGAGTAACAATACTCAACGATGTGTCAAGTTGTGGGAATGCATCCAAAGAAATCCTGTAGGTATCAGTGTAAGGACCAGTTTTATATAACATCTTTATTAACTGTATGAATATCAGAGGTTCTCCTACACTTCCATCCATTCTGAGACACAAAGAGGTTTGCAAAAAATAAATAAATGGTAAAGCCAATGGTGCCATAAAAAGGGGACTCTGCAGCATGTTCCACCTCATGCCACCTAGAAGAATCTCCTTTGTGGGACTCAGGTGGCCAAGGCTCTGCAGATCTGGGTAAGGCATAGCCAGGATGGGCCAAGGTGATAGCCACTCTCCTCAGATTCATCCTTCTTTCAACCTGCAGGGAATTAGTAACAGAAGAGGCTAATGGGATCTCATGTTCATTTACCCTCTGCAAATTGGAATACTGGGGAGTTCAGAGACATATAACGGCAGGGAGCCAATCATGACGTGGCTTCTGAAGAAGCTGTGCTTCTACAAGGATGTTGAGAAACCTGGGCAGTACTGCAGTATCATGCTACTTCAGTACCAGCCAGATGTAGACAAACTGGATGGAATTGACACAAGAGCAACAAAAGATGAGTACTGATTTATGAGGAAAGATTAGAAGAGCAACATACAAATAGCTTGACTTAATGATGACTGAGGAGAAAACATAATAAATATCGGGAGAGTCTAAGTAAATACCCAGGATGTAGAGAAATTTGCTTAAGACTGATACCAAGGGACATAACTAGTATAAATAGATAAAAATCAAGAAAACAATCTCATCCTGATGCTGAAATTAGCTAGTTTGTGGAATAGTCTCCCAATGAAAATGGTGGAACATTGCAACATTTGAAACTAGACTGGACAAACCTCCAGAAAATATACTGCAGGGACCTTTCTGTAGTGGCAGGGGAATGGACTAAATGACCCAACAGGTCAGATCCATCTCTAATCGTTATGATTTTATGACTTGAATCAAATCATTCGTTCCCCACTTCTTTACCTTCAGTTTCCTCTTTGTCACTAGGCAGTGAATTCTTTTCTTTGTTTTTTACTTCCTTCCTGGAGGTAAATAAAAGATCATCAGAGTCTGAAGTCTTCTCCCTGGGATGCGTTTTGCTCTCTACTTTCCCTTTTTTTTTCTTTTTTCCCCCATCTTCTTTCAATTTTTTCCCCTTTTCTTCTTCTTCTTCTGGAGATGAGTTCTGGATGGATTTCTCAGCCTGTACATTTGGGCTAGAAATCAGAAGAGAAGAGTTACTGATATACATCTGTGTGTGTAAATGTGGTATATCATGCTATTTCAAAACATTCATCTTTATTTTATTATTTTAACACTTTGTATGTCATCTTTCCCCACCTCCTACCTGTCACAGTGTTGATAAGAAAAAGACTCATTGTGCTGGCAGTAGTCTTGTGAAGTGGCCAGAGTTCAAATGTTTTCTGACTCAACCTAACTTATCAGAAGTAACAAAAGAATTAATAAAGGCCAGCCCACACCAGAGCCATGGAAGCTTCCTATAGATTTTGCAACTATGCAGTACAGTAGCTGTCACATGCCTATCATATGAGAGTATTCTTCCAAGAAAGATCCTCTGGTCTCTGAGAATCTCAATTCTAAAAAATTTCCACCAGGAATTCACATCATGCTGTAGATACTCTCTTTACAACCTATCAAAGAGGCTCCTAAAGTTGGCCAACGCAATCAAGCAATATAAAGGAAAACTCCTTTAACTAAACTCAGTGCTCCCGGCGCTTTAGTTTGATATGGATAATTACACTTTGGGTAGGATTGTCTTATCACAATTATTTTATTATGTATTTCCATTGTGATAGTGCCTAAGGAGTTCAAACAGGAATCGGATACTAGTGTTCAGATACTACAAGGATGAGGGTCAGATAAGTACCTGAATAGATTATACATTGATGAGGGCCTCAGTGTACTATATGCTGTACAGGCAAACAACACAAAGACAGTCCCTGCCCCAGCCAGACAGCCTAAAATCTAAGATTTAGACAAAATGATACAATACAATACTTGAATGGCCGTTG
The DNA here is from genome assembly GCF_965140235.1 of Caretta caretta. Classification (NCBI taxonomy): domain Eukaryota; kingdom Metazoa; phylum Chordata; order Testudines; family Cheloniidae; genus Caretta; species Caretta caretta. Next base: position 121,144,280 of record NC_134206.1, on the reverse strand, counting down.
AACACATGCACTGCATGGTCCACCTTGATGCCAGGGGCTATAATAGAAACGTTGACACAATCTTTATTCAAGCAGTGAAAATGGCACAGCCAGCATTAGTACTGATTAATGTGCAGCTAATGAAACACAACTGTCTAATGATTTTTAATGCTCAGTTTTTCATAAAAGAGGAAAACACTCATTGGATACTGTGTGCTAGACTACAAAAAGCGATTAACATAAAGTAATGTCATGGACAGTGCTGAATCTTTATGATTCAATCATTGAATTAAGTTAGTCAATGCCTGGCAGAGGACAGGATGCATATCTACATGATATAAAAGTAAAGTGTTAAATAAGATGGGAGAAATTGTTACACTTCCATGAAAACATTATTCCAATTACAAATATCTTAATGGAAAACAATAAAATACTGTAGCTGAGAGTGTTACTCGCAAAAGGGGAAAATTCTGAACTAATAACTGTGTTCGTCTGAGGCCACCGTCTCCCATCCTAGAAAACACAATTCTATGAGATGTAAAGCTCCAGCTATCAAAGAGGCAGTGTTGCCTAGTGGATAGAGCACTAGGGACTAGGGCTCAGAAAACCTGGGTTCAATGCCCTATTCTGCTATTCATCTGCTGGGTGACCTGGACAAGTCTCCTCACTGCTATATGCCTCATTTTCCACATCTGTAAAATGGGGATTATGATACTGCTCTCTTTTGTAAATCACTTTGAGATCTACTGATGAAAAGCGCTGTATTAAGAGCTAGGTATTACATTACCAAGAAAAAGGAGGAAAAAACTCAACCACAAGAGACAGATCTAGCCAGGCTCCAACCTGTTCATAAAACAGACTAAAAATGCAGCAGAATTATGAATATGTATATAAAAATGTAGATTATTTAGGAGGGATGGACAGATGAGTAGCATGAAAGAAGAGGAAAGACAACAACAAATATTATTGCCAGCACATAATTTTCCCTTCTCTTCCCATCCTCATCTAAAAAGCAAAATTCAATACAGCAAAGCAAACAGGAGTGGTGAGTAGCAAAAATATGGAGGTGCTTAGGAGTGGTTGTGGCTGGCTGGCTTGATGACTGAGACCAGCCAACTCAGAGTGAATGACTGAGTGGATGTGAAGGAGAGAAAGATGGAATTAATGATGTTTATGGGGAAAGACAAAACAGAATTCCATAAGAATCTTGAGTGGAATCCGTGATCTTCTTTATTTTATCCATGACAAACAACCAGCCTTAAGGGAGGCTGTCATAAATATAAAGGGAAGGGTAAACCCCTTTAAAATGCCTCCTGGCCAGAGGAAAACTCCTCTCACCTGTAAAGGGTTAAGAAGCTAAAGGTAACCTCGCTGGCACCTGACCAAAATGACCAATGAGGAGACAAGATACTTTCAAAAGCTGGGAGGAGGGAGAGAAACAAAGGGTCTGTGGCTGTCGGTATGCTGGTTTCTGCCAGGGATAGACCAGGAATGGAGTCTTAGAACTTTTAGTAAGTAATCTAGCTAGGTATGTGTTAGATTATGATTTCTTTAAATGGCTGAGAAAAGAATTGTGCTGAATAGAATAACTATTTCTGTCTGTGTATCTTTTTTGTAACTTAAGGTTTTGCCTAGAGGGATTCTCTATGTTTTGAATCTAATTACCCTGTAAGGTATCTACCATCCTGATCTTACAGAGGGGATTTCTTTACTTCTATTTACTCCTACTTCTATTAAAAGTCTTCTTGTAAGAAAACTGAATGCTTTTTCATTGTTCTCAGATCCAAGGGTTTGGGTCTGTGGTCACCTATGCAAATTGGTGAGGCTTTTTATCCAACATTTCCCAGGAAAGGGAGGGGGGTGCAAGTGTTGGGAGGATTGTTCATTGTTCTTAAGATCCAAGGGTCTGGGTCTGTAGTCACCTAGGCAAATTGGTGAGGCTTTTTATCAAACCTTGTCCAGGAAGTGGGGGGCAAGGTTTTGGGAAGTATTTGGGGGGAAAGACGTTTCCAAACAGCTCTTCCCCAGTAACCAGTATTTGTTTGGTGGTGGTAGCAGCCAATCCAAGGACAAAGGAATGGAATATTTTGTACCTTGGGGAAGTTTTGACCTAAGCTGGTAAAGATAAGCTTAGGAGGTTTTCATGCAGGTCCCCACATCTGTACCCTAGCGTTCAGAGTGGGGGAGGAACCTTGACAGAGGCAGTGTGGCTTAGTAGTTAGGACACTGGACTGGAACTCAGAAGACCTAGATTCTATTCTTGGCTCTGTCATTGGCCAGCTGGATGACTTTTAGAAAGTCACTTCACCTTTCTGTGCCAGTTTCCCCATCTGTAAATGGGGATAATTATATTAACCTCTTCTGTAAAGTGCTTTGACATCTATGAATGAAAAATGCTATACAAGAGTTAAGTGTTATTGATTACTATAACCATTGACTGTGGCCAATGGGAGCTGCAGGGGCAGCGCCTGTGGGCGGAACAGCAGGAATATGTCGCTTCTTGTGGGGAGCCACCAAGGTGAGCACCGCTCAGATTCGGCACCACAAAATGCCGGTTTCTAGAGTTTTCCAGTTTATACAGTGCTGGAAAACACAGCTTTTACTGTACCATGTTCTTTATCAGCAACATCACCATGGCTTTGACCAAAGAGGAGATAAAGATGGAATCTTTGGGTTCTAGAACCCTATATAATATGAGGGATTGCTCAGTGAGTCTTTTCTTTGGGTGTTTCCCACTCCACCCTAAATAACTTCTTCAAAGGAGGAACGAAGGGGGATGACAAATTCTGTTCTGGTTTTGGGTGGGAAGTATTAACACTTTGATTTATCTGGTTTCTCCTCTTTCTCTGGCTGGATTTTGTTGGGGGTCACCACTTTCCCCCAAACATATCTGAAACCATAAAAAAGAATGAATCTCTCCTGCTTCATTGATCAGGTTTATTATATTCCATAGGGATTTCATGTTCCCTCTTCTTTGGAGAGGGGAGAGTAGGAGCCACTGCCTCAATGCTTAAAGCCCAGAACAGGGTTTCTACCACACAACACACAGCCTGCTAATGAACTCTGAAATCTATCACTTCTCAGGGATACTTCAAATGGGTTCATGGCTCAGGCTGTGTAAAGGCCAAACAGAAACCCAAATTTACCTAAAAGAAAAGGAGTACTTGTGGCCCCTTAGAGACTAACAAATTTATCTGAGCATAAGCTTTCGTGAGCTACAGCTCACTTCATCGGATTTACCTGGAAACCAATATAAGTTCATGTTCTTTTCAAACCAGCAAACATCAGTCGAGGTCTACATAAGTTCACCCTCTCCAAGCCATTCCCCAGACTTAAGTCCAATAAGACACTAAGTACTCTAAATACATTTCATAATTTGAAGCACAAGTTTATATCACAAAACACATCTTAAAATAAAAATCAGCCCCATCACTAGCACTATCTCCAATCCATCTTCCAGCATTTCCTTACTTAGAACTTCCAGTTAAAAAGAACCAAACTAGCACCTCCCACCAGTCCTTCCAAGACTGATACAGTGCAGCTCCATGCCAGTGAACAAAAGCATGAAGTAGACAGCTAACAACTTTCACATCCAAACACTTAGTGGCTCAGACACACTTGGTGATGTGTCCAGGACCACCCGACCTGGATGAACCCTGATCTAGTTTTAAAAGCTACTTGTAATTGTACTAGATATGGAAAATCTAAAGCAATAGTGAATACAAAATATGCTTCTCTGTCCCCCTATATTTTAGAATGCATATAACCAAAAGTTTACATATATCAGCTCAAGCATACTCACAGCAGGCAATCCACCATATGGGCCATTCTTATATAACGGCAGGAACAGGCATACTTTGTTTGGCTGATTTTAATAAGCCCACTTCGTATACAGTGTTTCTGCAATAACACAATCAAATTCAGCTTAGATCAGTAACTTCTAAACCTCAGAAGCAGCAGTTAAGAATAAAGGAACACATAAAGAAAACAGACATTTTGGTACAACCATAAGCAGCATCTGAAAAACCAAGATGACAATTTCCTAATGGTAAGTACAATTTCTTTATAATACACAATGAGAAAAAAGATAAAATTACCATAATAATCTCCAACAAACAAAGGTAACAAAACACACTAAAAATAGTTTTATTTTATCCCATCAAAAACAATCCTTATTCTCCACATTTGCAGTAAGGAGCCTGTGAAAGCCAATAAATAGATTATGGAGAATAGAGTAATGTTTGATTTAAGGATAAATTATTCTACACTCTTCATCAGTTTGTCCATTATGTTGGCCCATTACCTGGCTCTAAAATTAGATTTGATTTTGGTCAGCTGGGAGGGTGAATGGAACAATGTGCTCTTTAGGCAGGCAAGTTATTTCTGCCTCATCAAAAACAGAATTATAATAATGCCATGGCAAACTTCATATCCTTTCACAGGATACTTACTTTCCTATTGTTGTACTTCAAAACTGTGTAGAGTTTATCATCTGCTTCAACTCTTTTTGGTGTTGCTATGACAACAGCAGGCATATAATAATCATTTCCTGTGTGTGTCCCAGTTCTGGCGAATACATAGTCTCCTACCTGTGTACCAGAAAAGAGTTAGGTTGCAAGAGCTTCATAGCACACCAGTTTTAAATGATGGTTTTACTGTACAAAACAACATGCTAATCCATTCCAATGGCTTAAAATGGAACTCTAGAGGAAAATATAAAGGTACTAATCATGCCATGTGCTGACTACCCTCAATTCCCACTGGATTAGCACCTCACATCAGCATCCTATGGAAATGTCCTACAGAATTTCAGAGGGATCAAGTTAACAGGCTGCTAAAGAAATTATTCCAACCTTTTATTCCTTAGAATTTAATAGAGAATTATATTTTGTTTACATTTTTGAAACACCATATGGAATTCTATAACAGGGACATAATTTTAATTGAATTATATAAAATGATTTTTAAACCCTATAGAAAGATTATAATTTTCTATTAAATCTTACAGGACACTTCCAGAATTGGATTCTCCACACAGAAGACAGGGACATACTGTTAATATCAGCAGTATTTCCTTACATTATACAGGAAAGATTCAAGCCCCTGGTTTTAATTGTAACCAAGGCAAGGTAGACCATTGCTTTTTGTACCCATCATCCCTGTCTCTGCTAAAATAAGCCCGATTTGAAAGAAGAATTGTGATAATAGACAATTAGCTAGCTAACAAATACAGAAATGGAATATGATTTTTTTTTCATTATTGTTCTTTGGGGGTGGTAAAAGGTTTTTTTGTTGTTGTTGGATTAAGCACATACTATGAAAAATGAATGGCTAGAGCCTGCTGTATGTTATAGTGTGAGTAAAAGGCTCTGTTAGGTTCCAATGCTGTGAATGTAAATTAATTATGTGTATTGTTGGGAAACAGTAAGACCACTTATGCAGAGTGAACTGCCAAAAAATACTATTATAGAGGGAAAGAGCAAAGATTCTAAACTCTTATCACATATCATGTAATAACAAGTGACAACCACAAGAAATACTGGAAATAGCATGGAACCAAAGGAAATTTCACTATGAATGCAGAATCTTCTTTAACATTTACAAATTTATCCAAAATACAGAAATGACCAAACTATAACTTATCATCGTGCTCATATGTGAACGGCAGAACAAAGTTAGTGATGCACATATGCTGCCTTCAGAAGTAATAGTTTTTCACCTGCAGTGATGGACAAGGCATAGCACCCCCAACAGGTATAATGAACTTTATTGGTACAATCTGTGTCTCTCCATGGCTGAAGTCAACAAGAGCCTGGGAGGAACTGATACTCTTTATCACAGTTCCTAAGATAAAAACATGAAAAATACAATATTAAAATTACATTTAGTATGTTTGCCAATATGCAAGAATGCTAAAAATCCTGTAGGCTGTAACATGTCCCCATATTTTCTGCAGTAGAATCTATAATATTTGCACTAGGCACTGACAGTGTACATTGTACCTTACAAGATACAACAAAAAGAAAGTCACTGCCCTCGAAGAATTTATAATATAAAGCCTGAGTTCTGCAAAATAATTATGCAAAAAAGAAAAAAAAATCAGGAAAACGACCTGGAGGTCATGTAAGAAACACAATGCAACTATCAAAACCTGCTGACAGCCATTAAACACAAAAAGAAAAAGTGGAACCAGCTACAACAACTTCACAACCCACTGAACTTAAACTCCAGGATAAACCATGACACCCCAACATTATCAATATATCCAGAGTACCTTTTACCAGAGCTGAATTATCTCTACTCTCCAAGGAACTAAACTTCTGCTCCACCACAGAATCTGATACAATACTAACACATGGAGAACTTAAAGAATTCTTTCACTGACTCCACCACCCACAACCACCGCCTCCCCACCAAGTCATAAGAAAAAAGAATAATCTGACTGGACACCCCACAATAGACGAAACAACACACTTGACCATTACATTGATTGCTTTTGGGAAAAAAACGGACTCTGAAATCCACTACAGTCGCTCCACCACCAAGATGACAGCTATACAGTCCCTGAAATCCAACCACCAGATAGCGATCAAACCAGCAGACAGAGTGGTGTCACTGTAGTTCTCAGCTGTGATGACTACATCAACAAAACCAACCAACACCACTTACTATAAATAACTCAAAGAAGATCCCACACCTCAATTCACCTCGGAATTAAGGATATCATCAAATCTTTGCCCAAATAACTCCAAAAGAAACTCTACAACCTCATCCCCCACAACTCCTCTTCCCGCCACTTCAGGACCTTCTACATCCTTCCCAAAACATACAAACAAGTGAACCCGGGCAGACCCATCATATCAGGCCATAGCACTCTTATTGAAGGAATATCAGGACTCATAGAAACCATCCTCAAATGACTTACCCACAAAGTGCCAGCTTCCTCCAGGACACAACAACTTCCTCCAGAAACTCTGTAACATTAACCACCTCCCTCAGAACACCACCCTTGCCACCTTAGATGTCACCTCCCTATACACCAACATCCCTTCACAATGATGGCACTGATGCCTGCCTCAAATATTTACAAGATAATGGACAACACTCAGATATCCATCCCAAACACACACATCCATCCCAAACTCATCTATTTCATCCTCCTCAGCCATAGCAATTTTACTTTCAGCAACAAACACTTTGTCCAAACCATTGGTACAGCCATGGGTATTAGGATAGTTCCCCAACATTCCAACATCTTCACAGGACACCTTGATGAAGAGTTTCTGGACAAATGCACCATTAAAGCAATGATCTATGTGATACACATCTATGATATTTTCATCTTCTGGACAGACGACCTAAACTTCCTCATAGATTTCCATCACAACTTCAACAACCACCACCCACCCATCAATCTCTCTCTAGAACACTCCCGTACCAGCATCAACTTCATGGACACCATGATCACCTTCAACAACAGAACCCTACAGACTACTATATACAAGAAACCCATGGATCGTCGTACCTACCTTCACAGGTCCAATAACCACCCCAAACACACCAAAAGATCTGTTATCTACAGTCAGGCCCTCAAATATCACAGAATATGCGCCAAGGAAAACGTCTTGGATACACACTTAACACACTTAAAACCACCTTCACCAAACAAGGACACTCCACCAGCTGCAATAAAAAAAAAACAACCTCTAACCACATACTCCTTGTTGACACTTACCACCCCACACTGGAATCCGTACAGGATATCATGCAACAGTTACAACCCGTACTCAATGAGGACCACATCCTTAAAGAAATCTTTCACAAACCCCCTCTTCTGGACTTCAAACAAACCCCCAATCTCACAAAACTCATCATCAGAAGAAAGCTCCCTACAGACTGGTGTTTGGAGGACAGGGTCAGAGGCAGAAATAGAGAAGACAACATACACTGGGTGACCCACAGAAAGGAAAAGCTTAGAAGATGCATTTAAAAAACAACAACAACAACATTACTACTATTTTAAAACAATGCAAGTACAGAATAACTACTAAGAAAAGAAAGATTCTAAACTTAGTAGAAGCCATAAGAACCCTTTTACTTTGGACTCTGATTCAGCAAAATACTAAACTATAAGCCTAACATCAACACCGTGAGAAGCACAAATTATTTCAATGGGACTACTCACATGCTTAAAGTTAGGTGCATGCTTAAATACCTTGCTGAATCGGAGCCTTGATGAATGTGCAAATAGTTCATTCCCATTACAAATAAAGTTTGCTTTTTTGTGTGGCTGGTTCAGAGATACTAAAATTATTATTAATTTTACTGAAAAGGTAAATATAATTATTTTTAGAGAAGCAGAATTGCCTAGTGATTAGAACAGGTGACTGGAAGTTAGAACTAAGTTCTACTCATAAAGGTGCTGACTTCCCATGTGACCTTGACAGCAACACTTAGGAAATAAACACAGAAAGGCTCATTTATAAAATGGTGATTATAATACCCACTTTGAGATCCTATAACTATTATAAATTATCTGCATGGGGTAAAATGATGCAACAGACTTCTCACTGGGTATAGTGTCTGTCACTTGGGGTCTGGCACATGATGCAAGAGACACTCATGCATTTATTATTTCATTTAATGAAAGGGTCAAATATTCAAAAGAGTGTGCAATGAGCAGCTAGGCAGGCAGTTACCCAAATTCTGTGCACAACAGCTGTGTAGTTCAAGCTATGGCAGGATTTTCTAAGAACACTTTTGCAAACACATCCATTGTAGTCGTCACTGAAAATCTGGTCCAATATGTGAAAAGTAGCATACCAAATTCTAAAGAGATTCAGTACACTGTTATTACTGTACCATTATTACTGTACCAACTGCAATATCTATCTTACCTTTTGAATTATAGCATTCTGAGAAAAAAAGTAAATGAATATCTCAGTAAATTTATACTGTATAGTCTTATTCATGTTAGGGTAGGAAAAAATTCTCTCCCCATTTTAGGCCATTATCTTTCACTCATTTGATGTTTTACTGAATTAGCATTTGGGTATAGGATAGAGAAACTTTCAACTATGTGACTAGACAAAGAATACACAGCAGCATCAGACCATTCTCAACACTGACTAACGTTACAAAGCTAGATAAATCGCAAAATGATTTTCTGATCCAACTGTAAAATTAAAGAATTCAGCCTGTGATTGTTAAATTGAAAACTTATCAGACAATCAAAGTACAGAAAAAATAAGCCAAGCTAACAGACGCAATGAATTTTTCTCCATATTTTATCTGTACATGAAACAGTCCTAACAATAAGTGTCTTTGTGGGAATATCCTTAATTTGTTTTAGTTTTAATTGATTCAGTGTTCATGAATGTGAGCAACTAACAGCACTGGCTGACAAGCTAGATGTAGTGTAAAGAGGCACAGAGCAAGCGTCCCCAAAAGGTTTTGCCAATGCACTTCGATCCTCAACACCCCAGCTGTTCAGTTCTTGTGCCTCTCCTGAGAGCAGACTGCCAATGATGTCAAATTATCTGTGAGATGTTCTCTGATGTCAGAAACACCTTCAGCCCCCAACTAAAACCTCTCCAGCGCATCATCAAAGATCTACATCCTATCCTGAAAGATGATCCCTCACTCTCACAGATCTTGAGAGGAAGACCAGTCCTCACTTTCAGACAGCCCCATAACCTGGAGCAAATACTCACCAGCAACCACACACCAAAAATGCTAACCCAGGAACCTATCCTTGCAACAAAGCCCGATGCCAACTCTGTCCACACATCTATTCAAGTGACACCATCATAGGACCTAATCACATCAGCCACACCATCAGGGATTCGTTCACCTGCAAATCTACCAATGTGATATATGCCATCATGTGCCAGCAATGCCCCTCTGCCATGTACATTGACCAAACCGGCCAGTCTCTACGCAAAAGAATAAATGGACACAAATCTGACATCAGGAATCATAACATTCAAAAACCAGTAGGAGAATACTTCAACCTCTCTGGTCACTTAAAGGTGGCAATTTTGCAACAGAAAAGCTTCAAAAACAGACTCCAACAAGAAACTGCTGAACTGGAATTAATTTGCAAACTAGATACCATTAACTTGGGCTTGAATAGAGACTGGGAGTGGCTGGGTCATAACACAAATTGAATTTATTTCCCCATATTAAGTATCCTCACACCTTCTTGTCAACTGTCTGAAATGGACCATCTTGATTATCACTACAAAAGTTTTTTTTCTTCCTGCTGATAATAGCTCATCTTAATTAATTAGCCTCAGAGTTGGTATGGCAACTTCCACCTTTTCATGTTCTCTATATGTATATATATCTTCTTACTATATGTTCTGTTCTATGCATCTGATGAAGTGGGCTGTAGCCCACAAAAGCTTATGCTCAAATAAATGTGTTAGTCTCTACGGTGCCACAAGTACTTCTGTCCTTTTTGTCCTAGAATACTTTGTTAATCATACAAAAAAGGCATGTGGATTAGTTGGATTTTTTTCCCCTATACCATATCATTGGACACAAATTCATACTACAAATATTCTGACTTTGAACTCAACAAAACAACAGAAACATCTAGTGAATATGCTGAATATAGCGAATGGCTCAGCCTTTGCTAAATCCTAAATGGAAATAAGCCAGCCTAGAAAGAAAAAGGAATAGATTGACACTGTCTTCCAATTAAAAAAATACACCATTTTATTCCAAAACATTTCCCACCACTTTCTTCTTAAATAAACAGACCTATCAGTAGGATGCCTGCAGAGTTTTCTGTACCTTACTAGAAGCATTATGGTGAGAAAAGATGAAAAATCCAACAATATATACAGTAAAACAAATTAAAACTAAACCAGGTGAAAAAGATTAGGTAAATTTTACTCTTTATTCAGTAATCTTTCTAAAGATTTAAAAAAACATTTGAAATACACACAAAAACAATTTACCTGGAAAATAAAATCCTGTGATGTCAGATCTTGCAATCACCTTTTGGCCTTTGAGAGTCTCAAACACTTTTCCTTTCTGTCTTTTCTTAGACTGTGCCTTTACATTCTCTTCTGTAAGTTTCTGTAATTGGGAAGATAATGATAACCCGATCAGCATAGGTCTATCGTTTTGAATGAATTAAGCATTCATGTAATTTCATGCTATGGAATAGATGTACAGTATTAATACTGTTGCTAATCAACAATAAACTGGATGATTGTAACTACTGGGAGGCTTCAGTGAATATGGTGAACTATATGATAGACAGAGCTGGCAACAATGCCCATCATTAAGCCTAACTAGCACTTTGTATTGTAAGATTCTGTTTTCAGCTGCTCACAGTACTGTTTATCTTTAATTATCCAGCTGAAACTTTCCATGCTGCTTGTCTGCCTCCAGATGAAGTATTTTGGAAAATCTCAACAAAAAACAGTTCATTTATTTCCAAGAATAAAGTTAGGGAAAAATGACGGTTACTCCCCTGTAACTGAGGTTCTTTGAGATGGGCCTTTTACCTGGGGTTTTTAGAACCCAAAACAGTGGTAATTTAGTTGTTTTATTTTAGGAGGTGTTAGGAACAAATTAATGGGAATACAGCAATTTTTGTTTGATAAATGATTAATACAAATAAGCGTGCTTTTATTTAAAACTATAATTTATTAGATATTAAGTATGTATAGGTTTAAGATATTTTAGATATAGTTACTTAGTTTAAGATGATTTTGAGTAATTGCTAGCTGGATTTTTAGGGGCTTTTGTTTGTTTAGCCAATGGGGAGTTTAGATGATAGGTGTTTTTTTAAGAAAAGGTTTTGTGGACTGCTTTGAGATATTTATTTTTATTTAATTTTTATAGTTAATTTTAATAAAATATATAATTTATAGTGATTTAGTGGGTCAATATAATAATTTTATTGGGTTATTTTTATAAATTATTATTTTAAAATATTTTCAGTATTTTTAGTTATAATACATTCGGGATGTTTAAAATTAAGATTTTTTATATATATTTTTTATTTTAATAAACTGCAAATATGCAGCTATTTGACCTTGTTTTAAAAAGGCTGAAGTTTATTTCTAGCTGTGTGATGTTTGGTTTTTATCTAGCAATGGCTGCACATACAAAATGACTGACTTCAGTACTGTCAAGTTCTGGGGTACATGCAGAAATGTCAAATTCAGGGGCAACGCTCCCCTCCTTGCAGACTGTATATTTTTAATATTAAGATCTGCAGACACACATACACAACAAGTTCAGTGGATTACTTGCCAGCCATCCCAAGGCTGTGCTCTGGGTTAACAGACCAACCAATTTTCTTGCCACTCTACCCAGCTCAGGGGTGAAGGGCCTAACCTCTACCCATTCTTCTCCTCCTTGGTTACCTTCTTGGGGATCACTCTTTCTTACCGTGGGGGCTATGGGCACCTGCAGCTCTTCTAGTGTTTCAAGCAAGGGACCATACGGGGACTGCCCAGAAGAGTCCAAGGGAAAAGGAAGCTCACAGGTACCATCCTTCTCATCCTCATAATGAGAAGGATACAAGCAGAGATCCACCTCTGACTCACCCCTCCTTCTTAGGCGATGACTCCCACGAATCACAACCACTATTCCTTTCTGTTCTCTCAACATGGCTCTGAGAGCACAACTTTGTCTCTTACTTTCCCCATGATCTGCCTGGGTCTTATCCTGGGAATCCTTTAGTAAGGCTCAAACAGCAGATTCACTCCCAATTTTTTGTTGTTTTAATCCAGATGCTTTCTGCTCCAGCCTGTTACCCTCTCGCTCACTGCTTCTGCAGTGCCACTATCTGAGCTTCCCTCAGGCTGGATATTTCTTTGTCTTTCTTAATTTTATTTTTTTAACTTTTTATTTCTGCCTTTAATTGCTTTATCACTTCCATCTGCTTACAGAACCGCAAGAACACTCCAGGACTGGTAGAGCTCCCAGGCTTCCAAAAAAAACATTATCATGCTCCTGCATGAAATCTGCCAAGCTGTTATCCAAATCCATTTCCAGCTTTTATTTCTTTCCAGATGTTCCCTGTCTTTCTGACATATCCTTTTACACAACCAGACATTTCAGCCTGAACCCTAAATCAATAACAGAATGTGACCATAAATCAACTCACAGGCTGCGACCCTGTTCCACTGCCCCCCACCCCCATTGTAAAACAAACAAACCAACCACTTGTATTAATCATTCCCTTCCTCTCTACCACTCCTGGCAATGGCTCACCAGATCTGTTACCCGGGGTTTTCAGAACCCAAAACAGTGGTAACTTAACTGTTTTACTTTAGGCGGTGTTAGGAATAAATTAATGGGAACACAGAAATTTCTGTCTGATAAATTTCTGTCTGATAAATGCAGCTGCAATTGAATTCAATGGGAGCTGTGCTTTGAATATATAAACATCTATAAAATGCAAAGTACTCTGAAAAATTAAAGACCTTTGGCATCTCAAATTTGGCTCCCAAAATTAGTGGACACTTAAAAATTTTGTTCTCAATCAATTTGTGCCTCAATTCCCTATTTGTAAAATGAGGCTAATACCGTCATCTTATGTCACAGGGATTGTGAATATGCTTGTGAAGCACTAATAGGCTATGATGAGCAGCACCATAAAAAGCTCATAGGGAATGAAATTATTCTGGATGCAGTGCAGGGTTTGAATGGTGTACTGTAAATAAGGTCTCGGGCCCTACACTGAATGAGGAGGATAAAAAGAATTATTGATCAAACTCTCGCTAAAATGGCATTTCCTGAATTCGGAGTTCTCAATTTTACAATATTAATCTTCTTTTGAGATTAGGGTTTTTATGCAATTATAGATCATTTTGTGAGGTTTAGGAGTCACCCCCTTTAAGGCAGCTGTTTCCTGGAGAGAAGATGGGGAGTTAGTTTCTCAGTTTCCTCACACCAAGGTCTCTCTCCCCCAAGACAGACAGATTGGGGGAAAGATGTTATGAGGAATGGCATCTATGAAAAAACATGGGGATCTCTGGTCCTTGTTCTTCAGGACTTTGGGAGTGTCAATGCTTGATCCAGTCACCCCAAAACCTCACCATCTGCCTGGAGCAGTTCTCCCTTTCCCGCAGGCTCAGCAATCGGTCTGTTTGCTCCTGCATATCCCCACTACTGCCATGAGGGATCACTAGTGTTCTCCTATCTGCTAGCATTCAAATCAAACATTCAGTTTTTTGTCTCCTGAAGAAGTTATGAAAACAATATTCACAGGCAACAGAAAAAAAAACAGTTCTCTTGGATACTGGAAATCATGTAATCCAAATCAATTATTTTACAGGTAAATTTTAATAATTGGCAATAAAAATTCATCTACATTTACTACACTAGGGAAGTCTCTCTTGAATTGCACTGGTTTCAGAGGAACAGCCGTGTTAGTCTGTATTCGCAAAAAGAAAAGGAGTACTTGTGGCACCTTAGAGACTAACCAATTTATTTGAGCATGAGCTTTCGTGAGCTACAGCTCACTTGAGCTGTAGCTCACGAAAGCTCATGCTCAAATAAATTGGTTAGTCTCTAAGGTGCCACAAGTACTCCTTTTTTTTTTTGAATTGCACTGTATACTTCTCTCCATACTTCTAAAGCTAATGCATCTGAACACTAATCATGAGGAAGTGAGAGATTATAAAATATAAATCAAAATCTCTCCTGCCTAATAATTCTTAAAGCACTTATTCATCAGCACATCTGGCAAATAATAATATGCAAGTTCCCTTTTCCAAAGTCACAAAAATATACTGTTTGAAATCAGCATGCTTCTATGTAGGTTCCCACAGATTTACACTGTTTTTATACACTGTATTTATGCACAGAAATATAATCCACACATTCCTACAAAATACTGCTGAGAAGGGAGACCATTAGCTTCCTCCTTCATCGCATGACCTGATTAGTTTCCGCCCCTCCCCTTATAGCAGTACATTTGGCATTAATGCCAACAGTGCCCTGGAAAACAGTGGTGGTGCAGAAGACAGGCATGATTTTTTGTTGAATTGCTCACTGAGGGTTTTCCTGTAATTGTTATTAACACTTCCCCACTCAATTCTTTCCTGTAAAGTAATGCTGAAAAAAACCCAAACAGGCACACTTTTCATTAAAAGCCTGCTTTCTAATTTTACCCTGTTACTAGAGAGCAGTCAGAAACACAATACAAAATGAGCTTTATAAACATTTTTATTTTTCAGATATAGTCTATCACAAAAGAACTTACCTTAATTGTCTGCCTGCAAAATACGATAACAAAGGCTAGTTTAGAAGACAGAGGAGAGGGGTTATCACTCCTAATTTTTCACACTTTCTATCTGGTCACCTTACTTACAACACTCCTGCTAATACATCCCAGAATGATGTTCACTTTTTTTTTTTTTTTTCACCAGTAGTACATTGTTGATTATTTAAAGTTGTGATCCACTATAATCCCTGGATCATTTTCTGTAGTACTCCTTCCTAAGAGGTCACTTCTCATTTTGTATTTGTGCAATTGATTATTCCTTCCTAAGTATAATACTTGGATTTGTCCTTATTGAATTTCATCCTATTTATTTTACACTATTTCTCCAGTTTCTCAAGATCATTTTGAGTTCTAATCCAGTCCTCTAAAGCGCTTCCAACACCTCCCAGACTTTATAAGTGTACCCCCTATGCCATTATCCAAATCATTTATGAAGACATTGAACAGAACTGGACCCAGGACAGATCCCTGCGGGCAGGGCCGTTCTTAGGATTTATGGGGCCCTATGCAGCATTATTAAACTGGTGCCCCTATGCCTGATGGCTGCCTGGGCTCGCAGGTGTATTTTAGATAAAGGTGGTCTTTTGAAGGATTTATTTAAAAAACTATATGTCTGAAGATCCAAGCATTTAAGGCTAAAGATGAATACTCATATTGTGCATCTAAAAATCTATGCATGGACTTTTTAGAGATGTGATTTTATAATCTTCAGCAACACACTAATGAAATATTTTTAAAGCAAATTTTAAACTAAGGACCTGTAGACTAACATGTTCTGAGTAAATATTACAGTAATGCACAACTATTTTCGTCAGAAAATTCAGGAACTGTCAGTATATACCTGGGAGTTGGTAAAAGCCTGTTAAATGGTTTCATTACCACTTGAATGGCTCTTTACCAGCTTCAGTGTTGTGCTAATAGGTCTGGCAGGCTGGAAGGCTTTTTCACTTTTAAATACTAAGTTTCAGAGTAAAAAGAAAAGGAGTACTTGTGGCACCTTAGAGACTAACCAATTTATTTGAGCATAAGCTTTCGTGAGCTACAGCTTCACACCTTCTTGTCAACTGTCTGAAATGGACCATCTTGATTATCACTACAAAAGTTTTTTTTCTTCCTGCTGATAATAGCTCATCTTAATTAATTAGCCTCAGAGTTGGTATGGCAACTTCCACCTTTTCATGTTCTCTATATGTATATATATCTTCTTACTATATGTTCTGTTCTATTCGACATTGGTGAGGCCTCATCTGGAGTACTGTGTCCAGTTTTGGGCCCCACACTACAAGAAGGATGTGGATAAACTGGAGAGAGTCCAGCGAAGGGCAACAAAAATGATTAGGGGTCTAGAACACATGACTTATGAGGAGAGGCTGAGGGAGCTGGGATTGTTTAGCCTGCAGAAGAGAAGAATGAGGGGGGATTTGATAGCTGCTTTCAACTACCTGAAAGGGGGTTCCAAAGAGGATGGCTCTAGACTGTTCTCAATGGTAGCAGATGACAGAACGAGGAGTAATGGTCTCAAGTTGCAGAGGGGGAGGTTTAGATTGGATATTAGGAAAAACTTTTTCACTAAGAGGGTGGTGAAACACTGGAATGCGTTACCTAGGGAGGTGGTAGAATCTCCTTCCTTAGAGGTTTTTAAGGTCAGGCTTGACAAAGCCCTGGCTGGGATGATTTAACTGGGAATTGGTCCTGCTTCGAGCAGAGGGTTGGACTAGATGACCTTCAGGGGTCCCTTCCAACCCTGATATTCTATGATTCTATGATTCTATGTTCTATGCATCCGATGAAGTGAGCTGTAGCTCACGAAAGCTCATGCTCAAATAAATTGGTTAGTCTCTAAAACCAAACAGGCACACTTTTCATTAAAAGCCTGCTTTCTAATTTTACCCTGTTACTAGAGAGCAGTCAGAAACACAATCTCTAAGGTCTCTAAGGTGCCACAAGTACTCCTTTTCTTTTTAAATACTAGATCCCCTCTGGAGGAAGACTCACCAGGCTGCGGCAGCCAGCTGTGGTGGGAGCCTGCAGGAAGGGTCAGAACAGGGAGAGGAAGAGGCGGGAGGGTGGACACTAAGACCCACGGGTGCCCCAAATTTTCAGGTTACCTACGCAGCCGCCTATGCTGCATATGCCTAAGTACAGCCCTGCCTGTAGGACCCCACTTGATATGCCCTGTATCATCTAAGCTATATTTCCCTACTTTGTTTATGAGAAGATCATGTGAGATAGTATCAAAAGCCAAGATATATCACATCTACTGCTTCCCCCCATCCACAAGGCTTGTTACCTTGTTATTACAGAGCAATATTTGGTTGGTTTGACATGGTTTGTTCTTGACAAATCCATGTTACTTATCACCTTATTATCATCTAGGTGCTTACAAATCGATTGTTTGATTATTTGCTCCGCTATCTTTCCAGATACTGAAATTAAGATGACGGACTATAATTCCCTGGGTTGTCCTTATTCCCCTTTTTACAGTTCGGTACTATATCTGCCTTTTTCCTCTAGGATCTCACCTGTCCTCAAAGAGCTCTCAGAGAGGTGATCGTGAATGGCTCAGTGATCTCTTCAGCTAGTTCCTTAAGTATTCTAGGATGTATTTCGTCAGATCCTGCCAACTTGAAGACATCTAACTCATCTAAGTAATTCTTAACTTGTTCTTTCCCTATTTCAGCCTCAGATCCTACCCCATTTACACTGATGTTCACTATGTTAGTCATCCAATCACTGCTAATGTTTTTGGTGAAAAATTAAATGAGGCATTTAATACTTTGGCCACTGTTGCAATTTCTGTTAGTGTCTTTAGCTCCTCATTGAGTAATGAGCCTACCCTGTCCTTGGTCTTCCTCTTGCTTCTAAGGTATTTGCAAAATGTTTTCTTATTACCCTTTATATCTCTTGTTAGTTTGATCCTGTTTTGTGCCTTGGATTTTCTAATTTTGTCTCTACAATGCTTGTGTTGTTTTTTCATATTCATTCTTGCCTGCATAACATTAGATGAGATCAAGATTTTTACCACTAAGTAAAATATGTTTGCTGTATTGATGAGCTAGCACCTGTGCTAACACTTTGTTTTCCATAAAAAGAAAAGGAATACTTGTGGCACCCTAGAGACTAACCAATTTATTTGAGCATAAGCTTTCGTGAGCTACAGCTCACTTCATCGGATGCATTCCGATGAAGTGAGCTGTAGCTCACGAAAGCTTATGCTCAAATAAATTGGTTAGTCTCTAAGGTGCCCACAAGTCCTCCTTTTCTTTTTGCAGATACAGACTAACACGGCTGCTACTCTGAAACCTTTGTTTTCCATGTGTCATGTGTTAGTGCCACCTTCTAGATACTCACCAACATGCTGGACCCATGTGCTTTACGCTTCTTGAGTTTGAGGAGGCTAACAGGGCACTGTCTCTCGGTTTCCAGGCACACACTGAGGGTGCATATTCTCTGTCTAGCAGCCCCTTGCGAGAGCTGAGACCCTGCTGTCCAACTGCCTGGGCCCTGAGACTTGTGTTGGCTCCTCCAAACTCCCCAGTAGCTTAAATACAACCTTTTCCCAGAGCTTCAACCTAGTGGACTCTCTGCTTCACAGTTTCCCTCTCCAGGGACATGCAATAGTTGAAGTACATAATAGACTTTGCAGAAAGTTCCAAAAACCAATCAGTCTTTACTTTAGACATCACTAGAAATAAACAGGTCTAGACAAAATGATAAAACACATTGTAGAAGGTCATGTCCATCCCTCCCCATCAGGGCCGGAGGGAGGCCATGCCCCCTTGCTGTTGCGTCTCTGCAAAGACTGGCTAAAAGGAGAATTAACAGCCTCAGAGGCCCTAACCCTCTAGGCAGGGCCTAACACCAACCAGTCTAGGGGCTCAGGCCCTCAGGGAGGCGGAGCACCAAAAAATCTTTCGCCTGATGTCCTAACTCAGGCAGACAGCCGACAACACAGGCCTCTTGGCCTAAGGTGAGGAGTCTGCCACCCCAGTGGTGCAGTTGGCAGCAGGGAGTAGGGAGACCCAGGCGTACCCTACTCCATTGGGTCTCAGCCCAGGGCCCTAACAGTGGCAGAGGGCTCCATCACTGGGTTGGCAGGGATCCCACCGCAACACATCGACCAGTATTCTGGCCACAGCACTGGGCTAGTTCCTATGATCCCCTCATTGGATACCTTCACTTCATGGGTGTCCTGTGTCTCCCCGGGGTACCCAGTTAGCAGCAGTCCCAGCAGCTCTTTGGTGTCCTTGGCAGCTCTGGCAGTCCCTTCAGGTCCTCAGTGCTGCAGAGGTCTCCCGCGGGTAGGAGGCATCTATCTCCTTCGCCAGCTCCAGACAAATTGAGCCGCAGGAGTTGCCTGTTATACTTCCTGTCCTGCCCCTCTGCTTCCAATGGGGCAGTGTGGCTGGCCAGGCTCCGTGCACTGGGAGGGGTGTTAGTTCCTCCCTGTCAGGCCTGGAGGGAGGCCACGCCCCCTCACTAAATACCTATATGCCATTCTCTGTCTGCTTTTTCACCACTCAAGTCTTCTTCAGGATTTGGGTCAGTGTCCTTTCAAGATTCCAAGTCTCCTCTTCTGTACCCCTCTCCTCATGGCTTCTCCTCTGGAACATGGAGTCTGCTCTTTATCTCCTCCAGAAAGTATGTCTCTTTGTTCCTCTCTCCTGCTCCCAAGTTTCCTTTGCCTCTCTGAGTCCCTCTAAGTTTTTATATGCTAGTTTTTATATGGTTTCTTCCTCCTGCTTCTGGAAAAATTCCATTCTCTCAAACCTCAGCACCTTCCCACTCCCACCCACCCACACACAGAGAAGTTGGAAAAAACTTTTTTTTAATCTAGGATGCAGTTACTTGTGTGTTTTAAATTTATTCAGGTGCCAATACTCTTTAACAATTAACCTATTCATAGACAGCCATGAAAGGGCCATTTCCCTGTCTCCTTAGCACAAATAGTGTAAGGCAAGAGCACACTACAAATAAACATAACGGTTTAAGCATACTGTAAGGATTTGCTGGTCCTGAACCAGGCCCATGGGCTCAAAGGCCACTGCAGCATCCGCAAACACCATCCAACAGCTGTAGCGGTAACTGGAGAATTGGGAACCTTAAGGCCTTACACTCCAGTAAAGGTACCGTCCACAAGGACACAATTAGTGGCGCTCCGGAGTCCCTGATTGGGCTGGGTACACTAATTAAACCAGAAAGACACAGGAAGTTGTCTGTACAAAAAGGTGGACCCTAGCTTGCTGCTGCTATAGACCCTGCCTCCATTATGTGATCTCACCTGCTGCTGGTTCCTGCCTCGTTCATGATCCCTGCCCCTGGTCTCCAACTCTGGCCCCAACCCTTGGCTCTAGCATATAGCCTTCAACTCTGACTTTAGCTCTGACCCAATTTCAGCTCTCACTGCCAGCTCAACTCCTGACTCCTGATTTTGGCTCTGACCCTGACTCGACTCCCAACCCTAACTCCTGCTCCAACCACTAGGTCTGACTGTCCAAGTCCCACCCGTGGCGCATACAGGGGGTTCATCATCTCAAACAGACTTAGTAAATTGTACATAGACAGATTCCCCCAAATAGTTACACCATGTAACCAAGATAAATTTAAATGGATCAACTTTCTTTTCAATGCATTTGGCCCAAAAAATGGTCACCAGCCCTACAATTCACCTAACTTGCAATAGAGCTCGTACTCTGTAATCTTCTTTCGTACGGTTTATTCATTTTTGCCTTGTAAACTAAAGTAATAAAATGTGTCTGCTCATTTCCCCAAATGACCTACAGCCAACATAGCTAGAGGTTTTCAATATTCCTATAGTTCTATGCAGACGTCTAATTCATCCCCTTTAAATAAGGCATACTTTCACAGATACCAACACAGCAGCAGCATGAATACAACACCAACAGAAGGTCAAAGCACAGAGTGAGGATAACCCACACCATTAATTCAGTTGCAGGCTTACACAGAAAGCTGCTGTACCAAGGACATCCAAAAAGGATTACTACTACTTTTAAGTAGCTGTCAAGGTACTTAGCCATGCTTAAAAATAAAGGTTTGTATTTTAAATTTTAGCAAGAAAGTATCAGACTATTTGTCTATTTGCTGAACAGACTTTAAAGAATGTTTTGATTGTCCATCATTCACAGTACTTCCTACTATGGCAATTTTCATTCTGTACTACACAAGCTATTTAAGAACTGTTGATAGTTACCATCATATATTTCAACTGGCAGTTAAAATTATTTACATCCATTTAGTGGACTGAAGTCACAATTAGGAAAAAAACAGCAACCCTTTGAACAGTTTAAAGACTAGAGGCTTTATACTTCTTTGCATTGCATAAATGGAATTCTGATTACATCTGCATTTCTGCCGCTCACTCGTAAAGCTTTTCAGTTGCAGATTAGCAATTACTGAAAATGGTGCTCTCATTAGACCCCTACAGCAGGTTGACTCAGGATAAGTGATTGCACAATGTTAATCATATCATGGTTAGCAACGTACACTGATACTTCAAAACAGCAGAAACATTACTCAGAATGAGCAAATGAAACATGAACATGTTTCTGCTACTGGTCAACTATTCATTCATGTGGAACGAGATGAAATAATAATCCAAACAGCTACGTTATCAGTTTAATATTTCCAGATAAAAATAAAATACATAAATCTAAGTCTGTTTTTGAAGATCTGAAAAGTTTTTTAAAACAAGATCCAAGAGTCTGATAACTATGTTACATTCTCAAAACAACATTTGTAGGAAACGGATTGTGATCCTCCTATTAGAGTAATATATATTCCTTATTCCTTAAAGCCAAGCTTATGTCTTCTGAGATGTAAATATCTGTTCAAACCCAAGTGTCACTTCATCATGAGCACTAACGCAAAAGAGGTAAGGTAGAAACTTCTTGTTCCTAACCTCCCAAACACTTAACACAAATGTGAAAATATGAAGTGAGGCATGTATTATTGCAGTTTATTGCCGCTACACATTTGCATACTGCTGACAGTGCTATTGCCATTAACAGTTCTTTTGTAACATCCTGAGGACATCACATCCACACTCCTGACCAGGCCTTCAGAATACCCAAAGAAGAAACTGCCCCCATCAAGTCCCAGCTCAGTTTTTAAGCTAAGCATTATGTATGGTGGAACAGGATTTTGGGAGCTCAAACAGCATAGAAATGTTCTATAAAACACAATAATCTATCACAGTATAGAGTCTCAGTGCCTTGAGTTGATGTGCCCCCAATGTGTGAGGCCAAAACAACTTGTTTCAAGAAAAAGCTCTAGCCTACTTCTGGGCAGTCCGTTAAAAAATTATAACAATTTTGATAGCTATTTTACAAATCATAAATCTCTCCTATGCCAGGATTATCATCCAAGGCAAAAATGAAGAGCGAGAGACAAGTGAGGACACAATACATTTTACCAAATTAATTCTGAATTATGGAAAAACTGCTCTCTGAAATAGCTTTGAGATTCATACTGCACCATTCTTTCATTAAGTTATTGGCCTATGTTATTATATATAGCCAATTCAATTTAAACATAATTAATACAAAGAGCTCTTTGTATCTTAAAGTTATACTGTGAAAAAAGCCAACCAACTCAACATGAAACATATGGGGATTACCTTGTACTGTATTTTCTAATCTCCACAGAATAGTGATAATAGGCCAGCTGCTGCTCCTACTGAAGTCAAAGGCAAAACTCCCACTGACTTCAATGGGAGAAGGAGGCTTATGTTCCATATATCTCTGAACAGAGGGCTATTTGTAAATGTAAACCTGTAGTTTTAACCAAGAAAATGGCATTATTCATACATTCACTATGCATCAGGAAGAGTGTGCTACTACCTGAAATACTTTACAAGGAAAAGACATTTCAACTATGAAAATACCGATAATTCACAGCTGTGCAGGTACCCTCACAACACCCACATTGGTTGGAACCAGATTACTTCATCATATAGATTATTAAAACCAGAAGGGACCATTATGATCATCAAGCCTGACCTCCTGTATAACTCAGGCAACAGGACCTCTTCCAGTGACTCCTGCATCCAGCCCAATCACATTATATCAATGTTTCATTTAAAATGATAACTTCCCTCACTCATAAAAATAAAGCAATGAAAAAGCAGAAAAATAAAGTATGAACTTGAAGATGATTTCTCCTCTTTTTTTTAAAGCATTTATTCTTGTTGTGCCTAAAGGCTCTCAATCAGGATTTCCTATTCATTTACAGTTGAATTTAATCGAATATTAACAGTACAGCTCAGCCTAAAGAATGTAAGGATCTATTAAAATTTAGAAGTCTGCTGCTGATCTTCCAATGTCAGCAGCTCCATCAAATAGTAAAGCACTTTTTGAAGCTGATGTGGATTTTACAGGAAAAAGTAGATAACTCACTTAGGAGAAATTGTTTGCATTTTAAAAAGTTCTCATTTTGAATTTTAAAACAGCGGTTCTAACCTCAACAATGAGCATGGAAACATCTTTCATAGGAAAAATATTAAAGCACTTTTAAAAAACATTCTTGATCTCTCCAGGAAATCTCTCAAGTACTCTACTGTGTCCTGTGTCATAATGTCCTATGCTCTACTGAAACCTATGTTAAAGAACCTAAATGGTTCATAGAGTATGTCTACACAGGGATAAAAAACCTGTGACTCGCCCAGGTCAGCTGACTCAGGATTGCAGGGCTTGGGCTCCAGGGATGAAATATCATGGTGCAGACATTCAGGCTTGAGCTGGAGCCCAAGATCTGAAATCCTGCGAGGGTGGAGGGTCCCAGACCTCGGGCTCCAGCCTGATCTCAAATGTCTACACAGCAATTTCTAGTCCTGCAGCCTTAGCTCTGCAAATCTGAGTCATCTGACCTGGGCCAGACATGGCCAGGCTGCAGGGCTTTTATTCCTGTGTGGATATACCAATAGAGCCTTATAAGAACCCCCTGCACTGTGAATTTCACCTAATGGGCTTTGCCTGTTTCAGATGCACCATTCTCATAGGCTAAGCTGTCAGCAGGGAATGTGATTTTGTCATAGTAAGATCAGGTATAATTCACAGCACAGTCATGGTAGAAGATTGGTAATTTCAGCAACCTTGTGGACCCTCCTGCCACGCAATATTAATTCGTTAGTTCACTCTGTGTAGTCCTCTTTGCACTGGGATTAGAACAAAACCAACTAACTGTTAATCTGTGCCGGGGGGCTTGTGGGAGCCTGCCCTTGCCCCCATTTGTCCCCACTTCCACTCTGACCCCACCCCACAGACCTCTCTCCCCAGTGCAGAGCTCCTAAAAGTGGCAGGTCTGGATCTTTGCAACTCTCATGCCCCAAGTCCCCAGGGGTGACAGCTCTCATTCTCTACCTTTTGTCTGTGTTGTAGGTCCCCCAGTCCTCAACATACATACCCACCCCACTCTACTCCCAACTCACTAGATCCACGACCCCCTCAATCCCTGACCCCTCTTTCAGCGCCAGCTCCCTGATCCTCAACCCCCTTTCCCATCTCTCTCCCCAGCCCACTGCTGGAGGAGGGCTGGTTGGAATGGGATGTGGCAGGCTTGAGCTGATCTCCACCAAGCAGCTGGCCAGTGCACTGGGCAGCTCCTCTCACTTCCCACTGGGAATGAAGGGGTTTCTCCAGATTGGGGCATCGGAGCCTGGCATCTGCCAGTGAAGTGCTGAGCCCAGCAGCAGGCCCCAACAATACGCTAGAGAGAGAGACAGCAAAGGGGATTGGTGGCAAGGAAGAGATGGGGGCAGGTAGAAGGCTGGGCAAGTTGGGGAGATGGGGAAATCAGGGATCCAGTGAGCTGGGAGTGGAGAGGGAATATGGAGCAGGAGAATCAGGCCTGGAGTCAAGAAAGAAAGAAGGCAGGGAATGGGAGCTGTCACCACAGGGGACCTGTGGGAGGAGGAAGGCACAGACCCAGCCCTGTCCCCCCTTGGAGGTACGCACTAGGAAGAGGGGTTTGTGTGGGTAGTCAGAGTCAAAAGCTCTTTGCTTACTTTAAGAGAATGCTTAATTAATCCATGCAAATTTAAGAACATGAACAATACAGCTATTACAAATTATCCACATTATAAAAGAACAATGTCATAATGGGTTCATCTTCATAGGGATAAAAAGCCTGCAACTGGCTTGGGTCAGATTACTCAGGCTGGTGGGGCTTGGACTCTCTTACCTCTGTGTAGAACTACCCAGGGTGGCTTGGCAAATAGGTTATACTGGCTGTCAATCCAAATCTTCCCAAAAACATGCCAGCATATGCTGATTATGATTGATCAAGATACTAAAAGCATATATATGCTGCTTATTTTAGAAGGTCATAGAGACCAGTGAAGTGATTCTCAGCAGACTCCCAGTGAGAATTTTTCTTATAGCTGCACAAGCATTCAGTTTCTGCTCCCAAGTGGCAATCATCCTATGCCCATTCACAGAGCTCCTGTATCTCTAGAGTTCTACATACAGGAGGTATGTTATGATTCAGTGAAGATGTCTGTTACACTGCAGTGAATCTAAAGCTGGTATGTACTCTGTATTTGTATGTTCAATGACATTTCAGAAAGCTGTAACTTTGTATATTCTCATGAGATATTTCTTTGTCTTACTGACAGCTTAGCATTAAGGTTAAAATCATAGGGCCAGATTTTAAGATGGTGTAAATCAGCATAGACTCACTGAGGTCAATAAAATTGTGTAATTTTACATGAGTGGACAATCTGGCTCATAATGCTGCAAGTTGTCTTAGCAAAGCTCTGCGAGTTTATGAGTACAAATAAAGCTTTGAGGAACTTGAGGTATAAACAAAAAAATGTTGACAACATGGCATGATGCCTCTCAAGACTATTGCGCTAGAGCAGTGGTGCACAAACTGGGGGACGCACAAGAGGTACTCAAGGGGTGCAAAAAACCTGGGTCCCACAGGACCCGCTGCCATAATAGCAGAGGCAGGATAAAAATAGAATGGGTATTGCGGGGCGGGATGGGAGCAGGATTTAAAAAAATATTCCTCCTGCCCCACAAACAGCATGAACACCCCAGCCAGTAGCTACCGCTCTCCAGCTGCCCAGCTCTGAAAGCAGCGCCACCACCTGAAGCAGCACAAAAGTAAGGGAGGGACAAGTTCCGTGAATGATAAAGGGGGGCATGACTGGAAAAGTTTGTGCATTACTGCACTAGAGCATTTTTAACTTTAAATTTTATCCTTAGTCTCCACTGTCAACAAACCAGACCCTGTTTTCAGGGGTGTATGCAAAGATACTGCTAATTGAATGTACTGTTGAACATAAAAAAAAAATAGAATACACAACAGCTTTAGATTCATTCCAGCCTACAACCATTTAAAGTGAATCATATTGTGTCAACATCCCTGGCATGCAACACTACCCCTGGTCTTTAGGCTGTTTCTATACTCATAGCTAGTGGCTTCTCCAAATCTTTCTGGCATGCCCCTCTTCCACCACCATCAATGCCCTTGCTAGAGCACTCAGTCTGGTACCTCAGACTCCCATCTGCCTCTTCTGAGAGCAGAAATGGATTTCCTTCCTCTGAGAACACGCAGCAGTCCACAATTCCAATTTGCATAAACAAAAGAAGGCGTATTTAAATACAGAAAATAGAGGGGGGGAATCAAAGTAAATACAAGAAAAGCACAACTAAACAAGACTGAACTAAAGCTTATGCGATTCTGAAACTTGTAGATGCCTTACTCCTTAAACACGTTTTAAAGTCTTACACTTCAATGTTCATTTGGTTCTACCCCTGCACCACAATGTCTCAAAGTATATAGTTCTTGCATCCTTTAAATGAGAGAGACCATTCGACCCATAATCAAGAAACCCTCTCTTGACAGCAAGAGTTTCATCAATTGTCAACCAGTCTATATCCTTCCTTGTAGAAGGAAGGTTACCGGGAAGGTTATAGTGAGAGTTTATTCTGACTTCACCTAAAGTCATCAGATTTCCTTTATCCCCTTCAGTCTGATTTTAAACCTGAGTCTGCTATGGAAACTGAATTAGTCTCGTTGGCTAACAATTGCCTAGCTATGTACAAAGGTCAGGTATCTTTATCAATTTCCCCTTGCTGTGTCAACATACACCAACAGTATAGGTGTGTTTAAAAAAAATCAACGTTTACCACACTTCAGTACTTTCAACTTTAGTAAATTTCCGAAACATGCATTTGGTAAAAACCCCAGGGGCAGAAGAGAGGCTGAATGAAAGCACCGTGTACTGACTCTGGCATTCAGCCATGACAGCAACTTTCTGTGGCTCAGTAAAATCGCCACATGAAAGTAGGCTTCCTGTAGGTCCACAGCAGCAAACCAATTATTCTGAGACAACGTGGGGACGACAGTGTATAGAGTGACCATTCAGAACCTCATGTACCCGATATATTTGTTGAGGTCACAAAGGTTGAGGATAGGTCTTATCCCTCCCTTGGATCTGGGTACCAGGAAGTACCGGGAGTAGAAACTGTGACCCTAATGTTCCTGCAGAACCTTCTCCACTATTCCCAAAGCCAGAAGAGAGCAGACCTGTTCAAGAAGCAATGTCTCGTGAGAGAGGTCCCTGAAGAGGGACAGGGAGGGACAGTAAGAAGGAGGCCTGGAGAGGAACTGGATGGCATAATCTGATCTGATGGTGCTTAGGACCCAGCTGTTGGTAGTGACTGAGCCCCAAGCATTGTGAAAGTAGGCCAGCCTGTCCCGGAGTGGGAGATGACGAGTGAGGCGCAATGCCTGGAACAGTGCTCTGGACCAAGGAGTCAAAACGGGCGCTTGGAAGGCGTTGCGGGAGGGAACGTAGGCCGGCCGAACCCTGAGCCTGTCTGCTTTCTCCTGTGGGACCTGTCCCTCTTTCTGGGGTAGTCTCGTTGCGTCAGAGGAGGGAAAGGCTGGCCAAATATGTGCTGCGGGTACTGCTGATGCTGTTAGACAGCAGAGTGGTGCCTCTCCACTGGCAGCATGTACACCTCCAAGGGTAGCCCTTGGGTCCTTGAAGGGGTGCAGCGTCTCATCAGTTTTGTCGGAGAACAGTGTATGGCCGTTGAAGGGCAAATCCTCAATGGCTTGCTGGACATCAGAAGCAATACCTGTATTCTGCAGCCAGGAACCCCTTCTAGTGGTGACCACAAAAGCCATCACCGTGTCTGTGACATTGAGTGTGGTCTTTAAGGACACTGTAGCCACCAAGCAGCCCTCAGTAACAAACACTCAAAACTCCTCCCATGAGGCCTTGGTCAGCTGGTCTGCAAACCTTGACACAGCTGTCCAGTTAAAGTTATACATGGACATCAAGACTTGCTAGTTAGCAATTCACATCTGTAAGGAAGAGGAGATATAAACCTTCCCGCCCCTGGGGTCCAATCATTTGAAGTCCCTATCCTTGGGGGTGGACTTAAACCTGCCCTGCCTGACTCAGTTGCTCACCACAGTTATGACTAGGTAATTTGGGGATGGATGGAAGTAAAACCCTGCAAATCCCTAAATGGGAATGAAAGAGCACTTTTCCAAGTTCTTAGCCACAGGCAGTACTGAAGCTGCCATGCTCCTGAGGGCTTTAGCCAGTTCAAGGCGTGCATATTTTATAGGGAGGGTGACTCTCCCAGGGGCAGTAGATGGCTGTAAAATATCCATAAATTTGTGGGTGTTCTCTTGGAAGAACTCTGCTTTGGTTCCAAGGGAAGCAGCTACATGCCACAAAAAGTCTAGATACGCCTTAAAATCCTCCAGTAAGAAAGGGGAGGATAAGCCAGTCAAGCACAGCATTGTTCGGGGATGAAGACGAGGCCCTTAACTGATTCGAAGCCAGATCCTGTTCCATGGCTGACAGACCCAGGCAGGATGACTCTGGAGGCTCTGCAGGGAGAAGGACCACCGGTGCCTGGGCCTGCAGCAAATGGACCGTCACTACCACAGACTTGGCTGGTGATCTTGCCTTTGAGTGAGACCTCCACGATACAGATTAGGTATTGGCAGCCAGGAGGCACCAGGCCAGGGACCTCTGTCGCAATCATGAGATGTGCACCAATCCTGGTACCCATAATGGTCCATCAATGGCCCTTGACGCTGGTCAGGCGATGGAGAGCAGGAGGATGACACTGACTCAGATGTAGAGAAGCCTTTGGATCCTGGAGACAAGGGCAGAGCAAGACCAGAGGCAGCAAGTAGGCAGTCTGACTTGTCCGTCGCCCAGAATGAGGTAGGAAACGGCATTGCTGATGGAAGCAGTATCATTGGTACAAAGTATGCTGGTGTTGGAAAAGGTATCAGTCCTGAAGTGACCAGCGGTACCAGAGTGTCTGATGGTACCAATGTCAAGGGCGGTGAAAGCTGCCACAAGAAGCATTTGTGGTGCCAACTGCAGTGGTGCCGAGGAGGTTCCTGGTACCAAAGTCCCCTGTACTGATCCCAGGACCAATCCCACTTCCACAATCTGTGGAAGAAAACAATGGGGTGCAGTGCCAACAGACCCGAGAGTTCCATGGCTCAATCAGTCAAAGGGGCTATAGTTGATGCAGCCTGGACAAAGTCCTGGGCCAAGGGAGAGATTGGGACCGAAAGGCAAAGGAGGTCTGTCGCTGCCTGGTATGCCACCAAAGTGGAAAGAGTCAGCACCGGCAACTCTCTCATTGGCACCAGACTCACACACACCCGGAGAAACCCAGAACCAGGGTTTCTAACATCCCTACTAGGTCCTGGGGAAGGGCTAGAGGTACCCATGCTATCCTGCATGCCAGCAACAGCTCCATGCAGGCACATTACAAGGTCTATCTATTAATTTAGGATAAAATGTACCCCAATGCATAAGGCACATCCAATGTCCTATTCATTACTTAAGTTCCACTGAAGTCCTATGTTAAGAGTTTAAGTAGTGTACAGGGCCTTTTGTGGGCCCTCTGCACGAGTGAATTTCACCTTCAGGCTCTTGCCCAAGAAGGTAGATTGATCTGTCTTTCTTCTTCGGCTTGGGGCATTTTCTTTTAATCAAAATTCTATCAAATTTAGTTATGTTTTTATGTGTGTGGTTTTAAGAAAAACATGAAGAGTTTTTGATAAATGAATTTCAATACACTGAAAAGGTAAGTAAGTAAATGCTCTTGGACTGTCAAAAGCTACAAACACAGAAGCACACTGTAAGAAGATGCAGCTTGAGAATCCCGATTACAACCTCTCATTAAGGACAAGTTACTGCTCTTTGAGGACTTTTTTGTATTCATGCTGGCACTAATGGTAGTAAGTATATTTATGTTCCTACTGGGAGAGAGCAAAATTCTACTCTGAGGCTGACATGTCGTGCACCTTGTTGTTATACCTTTAATTGTGTTCAAATGCACTGCACAAGGATCCTTTTGAAGTGGAAATCTGAAGTAAGCATGAACCTTTGTAGAGGACTGAGTCATTTAGAGATATTTCAGTGCACTTTATGTTTCTTTCTGAATGGGTTGCTCACAGCACTGGCAACACATCGAATCTTTGAGCTGTCAAGTTTCAAACAGCATTTGACACACTGAGCATTCTCTGTCAGGCAATCAAGATTGTCATTCATCTCAATATCTTTCACCTGCCACTTTCAACAGGCATTGTGATTGTCAAAGAGAGCAGAAACATCACAACCAGTGAGGCTAAAGTCAATCTCTGAGTTTTTTATTTAAAAAGCAGTATTTAAAGAAGTCATACTGTACCTGTGGATACACCAACATGGCTCCCACTGAAATCAAAGAGAACCACATGTGCACCTCCAAGGGCAGAATTTGCCTCATCAGCTATTCCTTATATCTTTGGACAGGAAAATAAAGTAAAAAAAAAAAATCACCATTTTCTTTGGAAGTGGGAGCCACGACAAACCCAACAAATACAAACTTCTTCTCCCTTGTCATCCTCCACTTGCTAAAAGCAATTTGATTTTTGAAGCCACAAATTGCAGTTAGGTGTCCAACTCCCATGGACTTTCAATAGGAAATAGGTGCTTTCATATCTTTGAAAATCTAACTACCTTCATATCTTTGAAAATCTCCCTCATAACTGCATTCAGAAAACTTTTGGAGGTGAAAAGCTGAACTGGTTTATCTGCTAGAGACAGAGAGAGATTGAGCAATACCTGTTCCTAAGATTCTAGATGAGATTCTTGATGTGCTGCTGGGTGAAACTGTACAACCCAACTGTCCGGATTTGCATATCTGAAAACTATCAGCTCTCCAGCACAGGAAATAGTGCTGCTTTTTATTAACAGAATACTAATGTGAACCATGTATTGGTTATGTTAGAAACCAAACTATGCAGCGGTAGAATTATACTGATTTATACTGATACTGTGAGGTGTTGCGCACTGAATCCAAAGGGAAGTGAAAACACTAAGGACCAGATCTTCAAAGGTATTTAGGTTCCTAATTTCCAATCTGGGACTAAGCACCTTGCAGCACCAAGCCCTTGCACTGTAGTTACTATGAAAATGAGAGAAACTTAGGAAAATGTTTTCTGTAGCCATTCTAAAAATTGTGATCACTAGTGTCTCTCGATGTTCAGCCACATCCTTAAGTTTATCCTTAGATTTCATACTATGTAATTGTTGCTAAATTAAGTAGCTGTCTTGGATCAATAAATATTTCATCACACAAGTTATTTTGAATCTAAAGCATTAGATCAATTAAAATTGTAATCCATTTAAAAATCTTAATTAGAGAAGGAAAATTCTTTTCCAAGAAGTAATCAGAATGATAATCAGTTTAGCCTTGACAATTATTTTAAAAAGCTGTTTATGCATTTTTATAAAAATTAAAAAATATTTATATTTGTAAAGAAATTCTAAATTCAAACAAAACAAAAAACAAAAGAAAACCCACCATACACACAGACACACACACATGCACATATTGACTTCAAGACATTTTGTAAGAAAATACTAAAAAAAATTTCCATATTCCAAAAACAAAACAAAGAAACAAACAAAACCCCCCAACAACAAATATTTAAGACTAAGGCCAAAAATGTATTTATCTATCACAAACTTACAAAACAAAAACAAGAAAGAGAATATGTAAGCATATCATAAATATTACACTCAAACAAATAAACAAACTGTTCTTGTTAAGCCTAAAGAAATGTAACATTCTACTACGTCCTTAACTCTGACCCATAGGTAATTTTGTACTTTTGTTATCTCAATTTCAGCATTCTTTTTTAGGGATACTGTTAAGTGGCAAATATTATCTGTTAATAATATTGTCAAACCAAAATGGAATCTGTTGGCAAGTTACTCATAACTGCTGTTTCTTAGAAATAAATGTTCATTGATTTATGGTAAACTTTTGTATGTATGTGACCTGCATTTGGGGCTGATTAATTTGTACAGGGAGGGAGTATTGATTTGGAGTCCAAATCTACTTCCCTCCACCACTGTAAAACTGTTGGAGAGCTGAAGGCTTGACACTGTGCCTCTTTTGTGAGGGCTGGCGCTGTGCCTCAGCATGGGTTGGGATAGTGAAAGAGTAAAATCATGAACCTTAAGGTTGGACTCTTCCTACAGAACAAGTTCAGATACTTGTATTCTATACTGTAGCTGCAGCCACCCACAGGTACTTACAAGGAAGTGATATACCAAGTTTGCCAGCTAGTATTTCACCTGCATACCACACCAAAACCATGCCCCCCCCACACACTCAACTCTTCAGAATAGTTGCAAGCCCAGAACTTGCCTTCTACAAACTGCCCTCTAAAGAGCTGGAATAGAGAAGTGGTGACCATAAAGTTATTGCAATTGCCAACAATCTACAAAGCAATGGAAGTTTTAGCTTACCGAAAAAACATGTAAAGAATATGTTATATGTACATAAAGACATAGAAATGTCCTACAGGAATCTCATTAGTATGCAATAATGAAACTCACCCAAAGACTGGAGGGCCTGCACAAAGCCCACTTAAGCTCTCTATTAGCCTTGTGTTTAGGAGGATCACAGGCAGAGAAACTGCCAGGGGACAAAGAGGATATCTTTACACTGAATACTAAGCTTTGGCTCTGACTCAGGTTTAAGCCAAAGCCCTGCTTCCATTTACTCACAAAGCAGTCTCACTCAGGTCAGCAAGCACTCAGGACCAGGTCCTACAACCCTGCTAGGGAGATGGGTCAGGGCCTAAATCACTCTGAGACTCAGGTCCAATCCCTTTCATTTTACAATGTGGACGCAGTGAAAGGTACAGGCCTGAGCCAGAAGGACTGTGTAGTGCAGAATGGACGTGTTAGCATGGCTGTGAGACCCAGGTCCAGTAACTGTAAGCCCAGATTTACCGTGCAGTGTAGATTCTCCAGCCTGGGCTTGGAAACACCATGTCCACAAGCCCAGATCCCACAGCACTGGGTTTACAATGCAGTGTAGACATACCCAGAGAAGGGCTCAAATTTGCTGCACTTACATGGCCCAAAAGCACCCCGAATGGAAATGTGGAGGTGCAATGGCCACTATTTCAGCCTCATAGATTGGAATAACGGTGGCAGATAGCCAACAGATTGGGCTGGTGGTGGAGTCTATCCAGTCCAACCCCGATGGAGTTCCCTGCACAAAATCTAACTACTCAGGCTTAGTATGATGCAGGGACATGAATTTCACCCTAAATGATTACATTTAAGTATTCTTTTTCAGAGGAAACAAATCTACCTTTTGTTAATTAAAAGAAACATGAGGTATGTGTGTTTGCATATATTTGCATGTATAGGTGTGACTCTAAGAACTCCCCAATGCCAGATGGCACACAGTTATTATATTTACCCAAAAGGTAGCATGTAATATCTCACTGGAAAACTAATAACTCAATGATCATTAAAATTTTCATGTGATATATGTATGTTTAACCCACAAAGAACTTTACAGGTGTGCTGGAAATATGTGACTAAAATGTGTTTAGATCAAGCGTGTCGGTGGAGTTGACAAATGGGTTTTCTCTAGACCAGGAGTGGGCAAACTATGGCCCGCAGGCCAGATCCATCCCACAGGATGTTTTAAGCCGGCCCTCAAGCTCCCGCTGGAGAGCTGCAGCCAGGGAGCAGGGTTGGGGACCGCACCACACGGCTCCTGGAAGCCATTTGCGGTAAGCACCGCCAGCAGCCTGCACCCCTGAGCCCCTCCCCACAACCCCAGCCCTGATCCCCCTCCTGCCCTCTGAACCCCTTGGTCCCAGCCCAGAGCAGCCTCCTACACCCCAAACTCCTCATCCCCAGCCCCACCCCAGAGCCCTCACCCCCCCCCCCCTGCATCCCAACCCAGAGCCCCCTCACACACCCTGAACTCTCTATTTCTGGCCCCACCCCAGAGCCTCCACCTCCAGCCGGAGCCCGCACCCCCCCCTGCACTCTTACCCCCAATTTCGTGAGCATTCATGGGCCACCATACAATTTTCATACCCCGATGTGGCCCTCGGGCCAAAAAGTTTGCCCACGCCGGCTCTAGACAAAGGAAAGAGGCCAACACCTCAAACCAGGTGTGGACAAATTCAACAGACTACTCTATTGTATTGGAGGTTGCAGGAAGAGATCATTTGCTTTGTCAAAATCAGCAGTGGGGAAGGAACCAGCTTGGAGTCTACACCCAGCCTACCATCTATACCCGGCAGGGCAAAGGAACTTTATCTGGGGATATCCTTCAAAGTATACATTTCAAAGATTTAATGGAATATAAAGAGAGAGGAAGAAAAACCCTAAGTTATCCTTCACCTGAAGAGACAACGGAAACAAGCATTCTGAGCTCTGTGAAAGATCCTGGCCAGAATGCCTGGTCAGCCATGCTGGAAAAGAGACTTGATGAGAAACACTTCTTTGAACAAGAGAGACTAGTTTGTTATATCAGGTTTTAGTCTTAAAAGCTGATTTTCAAGTTTGTAGCGTGTAATCCTTTCTAACTTTATTTCTTATACTTGGTATCACTTAAACCTTTTTGGTTAATAAACTTTTTTACTTTTACTATAAACCAATTTAGTGCTTTGATTCAAATAGAGTGATCACCTTAACCCAAGTTAAGCTAGTAAACTGCTGGGTACTGTCTCTTTAAGGAACAGCGAACTTAACTTCTGTGAATGTTCAGCAAGAGGGTTGGGCACTACAGGGCAGACAGTTTGGGGAAAATTCGTGACTGGGGAGGGACTGGGGTCACTCTGCAAAAAGTAATTGGGCAGTGGAAGCCAGGGTGTGGCCTGTATGCTTGTCTGTTGGCTGTTGGTGTCTGGACTGTGAGCCAAAGCAGCACAGCATTTAAGATCCCGGAGTTGCAGGGCAGGTGGTGACACAACCCCTTACTGATCTAGTTACAATAGGGAAACAAACTTTTCTACAAAATAGCAGGAGATCACTACAGCTTCATCTCTTTTTAGAAGCATGATTAGCAACTCAGTCTGCATGTTCTTCCCCAGTTTGTACAGAGTTATGGTTAGTGCCAACCTATCATGTAGCTAAGTGACAGGTGAAATTATCCTAGGAGCACACACTGAAGAATATTTGAAAGAAAATGTTTGATTGCCCTGCTAGTACAACCTACCATTTTACTGTGGTTGATGTGCGATACAGAGGTTCTGTGAATTTCCTTTTTGGCAGCTTCCTGAAGATCAGAGGCTTGTTGGACGTATGTTAACCCTGCCAAAATCTCATCTTCCAAAAGTGTCACATCATCATAAGAAACAGGCCAACCCAGATTTTCTAAAGCCTGTAGCAAAGTTTCTTTGTGTTCCATGTACGAGATTGGCTCCTCCTGCTCAAACCTTTAAAAACATTACAACCGTTTACAATTATACGTTGTAATGTTTTTCATTTTCACTTTACATATGTTAAGTAATTAAGGAGCACACTGCCCCTGTGAAGTAAATAGGTGCTAACTTCACTGCTCTTAGGGCTGTTCTACATACAATTTTTGTACCATTCTAACTATATCAATTTAAAACCCGATCTGATTGAAGTGCTACAAACCCCATTGTAGGTGCAGTTATACCAGTGTAAAGGTACTCATAATCAGTATAGCTTATTCCCTCACAAACCAATCCTTGGACTGCTACTCACTGGCTAAGTAGAGAAGGGTTTATGCTGATGCCAAAGAAGATGATGTCCCAGCCCTCCCAAACCCGTGCCACTCGCACTGAGCATAGAGTAACACTGTTAAGGGGAAGTGCCTATTCTCTTTTACAAAAGTGAACAGCAAGGGGGGAAAGGAATCCTCTCACTTTGTAACTCAGTGGGTGGCAAACCAAAACCTGAGGCTTACATGTTACCCTGTGTCACACATAAAATTATTTACCAGTAAGGTGTAGACAGAAAATACTTGAAAATAAAATAAACTGGCCATGACAAGAGCAGCCAAAAAAGTGTGTAAAATATTTATGACCCGATTCTCAAAAGGTGCTAAGCACCGTAGCTCCCATTCCATTAATAAATGTTTCAAAAATTAAATTATTGAGACAGGAAGAAGGTGAAAACTTACTTGTCTCTTTCCTCTTGAGATAGTGCTCTCCAAATAATTAGATTTAGGCGCCTATTAAATAAAAGAAAACAATTCCTGAGGGAATGCGGTCAGTGTGTGTCTGATTATCATAATATCAATGAATAAACCAGAACACACAGTTCTAAAAGATATCTACCATGATTTGTATTCTGAAAGCACAAACAGTGTTCTTATCATTCCACTATGAATTTATCATCTGCAAAAGGATATAAGAAAACAGCATCGTCCATCTGGTAGCAACATGATTATTTCAGGGTCACTGAGAAATTAGTGGCAATCACTACTGTTTCCTGCAGGAATTTCAGTGGAGAGTTCTGTCCAGCACCCAGTAATCTAAACTAAGCAATAGTGCTGATTTAATGTCAGCCAAGAGCTGCCCCCGACAAGTTAACAGCTTCAGAATGAAGGCACTGGAGAAGCAATGTTAATGATTTTTTTCCCCCACTTAAAAATCAAATGCAATCACACCATTTAAATTTCTACTTCATTCCACTCTGCCCATTAAGGAAAGCTGCTGTGGTGAAAACAGAACTGCCTACCCAAAAGCACTCAAGTGCTGTCATTTTAAAAACACTTCAGGTTTTTTTCCTTTGTTGCAGATGATTGGTCTTTCTTTCTTTTTTTTTTTTTTTTAAAGACATAGATTACAAGTTTCTACTAGCCAATTTTATCCCTAAATGTCAACATCCCAACAAGTAAGGCATCACATAACTCTCTCTTTTATTTCACAGTGCAGAAGCAAATCTCTGGGGGGTCCTAGGTGCCATCATATAGAAAAGTGAACTCTGCTATATTATTGTTTACAAATGTCTGAGCTGGCATCAGTTCATTCCAGAGACGACTCAAACCTTTCCAAATACGTGTCCTTTTCCAATCTTGGTGAATTAACTGTTGCACTTAAAAAAATCCCCAACAGCCTATATAAAATTAGATTCTGAACATGGGTTTCTGACTGATTCAGTTCATCTGCCAAGGAAATCAAGAACCAGCTCCTTCAGAATGTAAATTACTAGTACATTCATATTCTGCATTCTTGGCATGCTCAGCTGTCTATTTCACACTTCTAAACGCTGCACATTCATAACTAGCTAATTTGCAAATGTTTGTAACTATTCAAGACCACACATGCTTTGTAGATCCCAGCTTTTTTCTCCTTTGCTGAAGTATATTTCTCTGTGGGAACATTAAATTATTGCCATCACTTTCCTACCTCTCAATTTTATGCTAATAGTAAATCTATGTATGGTGAGGTTATTGTGATGGTTTCTTCTATTCTTGAAATTAGCATGTACTAACATATTGTCTAATTTATAGATATCAAAACAAATTTGCGACTATTCAGTAAGCTGAACCTTAGTAAACCTTGCAGATTCAATTATCAGAAATGTAATACTGTATTCATAGCAAAAAAGACATGATTAAATTGGTGTTTCAGATGGAAATGTGGAGTTATAATTTGTCACTTACATCCACTACAGGTCGAAACTTGGCATCTAGGCAAGGAATGATTTCACCTTTCACATGTACCCCACCCCCATCCTCAATGACATTTGCTGAAACTGTTAAAATCTTCATTGCAGCCTTGCAACTGCAATGCTATAGTTTAATTATACCAGTGTTTCTATTTTATAATCTTAGTTTCAAGGATTTATAGTTTGAGAATTTGGGAGTTTAGAAAACTGCTTTTACTAAAAATTGGTACATACAGTAGAACCTCTGAGTTACGAACACCTCGGGAATGGAGATTGTTCATAACTCTGAAATCTTTGTAACTCTAGTAACTTTGAACAAAGCAACGAGGAGTCCCTGTGGCACCGTAGAGACTAACAAATTTATTTGGGCATAAGCTTTCATAGGCTAAAACCCACTTCATCAGATGCATGCAGTGAAAAATACAGTAAGCAGTATATATATACACAGCACATGAAAAGATGGGAGTTCCCTTACCAAGTGAGGGGTCAGTGCTAATGAAGCCAATTCAATTAAGATGAAAGTGGCCTATTCTCAACAGTTGACAAGAAGGGGTGAATATCAAGAGAGGGAAAATTTCTTTTGCAGTGCTAACGAGACCAATGCAATCAAGGTGGACATTGGCCATCTCCAACACTTGACAAGAAGGTGTGAGTATCAGCAGAGGGAAAATTACTTTTTGTAGTGACCCAGCCACCCCTAGTCTTTATTCAGGCCTAATTTGATGGTGTCCAGTTTTCAAATTAATTCCAGTTCTGCAGTTTCTCGTTGAAGTCTGTTTTTGAAGTTTTTTTGTTGAAAATTGCCACTTTTAAGTCTGTTATTGAGTGTCCAGGGAGATTTAAGTGCTCTCCTACTGATTTTTGAATGTTACAGTTCTTGATGTCTGATTTGTATCCATTTATTCTTTTACGTAGAGACTGTCCGGTTTGGCCAATGTACATCGCAGAGGGGCATTGCTGGCACATGATGGCATATATCACACTGGTAGATGTGCAGGTGAACGAGCCCCTCATGGCGTGGCTAATGTGGTCCTATGATGGTGTCCCTTGAATAGATATGCGTGCAGAGTTGGCACCAGGGTTTGTTGCAGGATTGGTTCCTGGGTTAGTGTTTTTATTATGTTGTGTGTAGTTGCTGGTGAGTATTTGCTTCAGGTTGGGGGGCTGTCTGTAACTGAGGACTGGCCTGTCTCCCAAGATCTGTGAGAGTGAGGGGTCATCCTTCAGGATAGGTTGTAGATCCTTGATGATGCGTTGGAGAGGTTTTAGTTGGGGGCTGTAGGTGACAGCTAGTGGCATTCTGCTACTTTCTTTGTTGGGCCTGTCCTGTAGTAGGTGACTTCTGGGTACCCTTCTGGCTCTGTCAATCTGTTTCTTCACTTCAACATGTGGGTATTGTAGTTTTAAGAATGATTGCTAGAGATCCTGTAGGTGTTTGTCTCTCACTGAGGAATTGGAGCAAATGTGGTTGTATCTTAGAGCTTGGCTGTAGACAATGGATCGTGTGGTGTGGTGTGGATGAAAGCCGGAGGCATGTTGGTAAGTACAGCGGTCAGTAGGTTTCCGGTATAGGGTGGTGTTTATGTGACCATCACTTATTTGCACTGTCGTGTCCAGGAAATGGATCTCTTGTGTGGACTGGTCCAGGCTGAGGTTGATGGTGGGGGCAGAAATCGTTGAAATCTTGGTGGAATTCCTCAAGGACCTCCTTCCCCTGGGTCCAGACAATGAAGAGGTCATCAATGTAGCTCAAGAAGAGTAGGGGTGCTGGGGGTACCCACGTGGCCCCACAGTATGCCAACATTTTTATGGGTTTCAGAGTAACAGCCATGTTAGTCTGTATTCGCAAAAAGAAAAGGAGTACTTGTGGCACCTTAGAGACTAACCAATTTATTTGAGCATGAGCTTTCGTGAGCTACAGCTCACTTCATCGGATGCATACCGTGGAAACTGCAGCAGACTTTATATACACACAGAGAATATGAAACAATACCTCCTCCCACCCCACTGTCCTGCTGGTAATAGCTTATCTAAAGTGATCATCAGGTTGGGCCATTTCCAGCACAAATCCAGGTTTTCTCACCCTCCACCCCCCCACACAAATTCACTCTCCTGCTGGCGATAGCCCATCCAAAGTGACAACTCTTTACACAATGTGCATGATAATCAAGTTGGGCCATTTCCTGCACAAATCCAGGTTCTCTCACCCCCTCACCCGCCTCCCAAAAACCACACACACAAACTCACTATCCTGCTGGTAATAGCTCATCCAAAGTGACCACTCTCCCTACAATGTGCATGATAATCAAGGTGGGCCATTTCCAGCACAAATCCAGGTTTTCTCACACACCCCCCACCCCCATACACACACAAACTCACTCTCCTGCTGGTAATAGCTCATCCAAACTGACCACTCTCCAAGTTTAAATCCAAGTTAAACCAGAACATCTGGGGGGGGGGGGGTAGGAAAAAACAAGGGGAAATAGGCTACCTTGCATAATGACTTAGCCACTCCCAGTCTCTATTTAAGCCTAAATTAATAGTATCCAATTTGCAAATGAATTCCAATTCAGCAGTTTCTCGCTGGAGTCTGGATTTGAAGTTTTTTTGTTTTAAGATAGCGACCTTCATGTCTGTGATTGCGTGACCAGAGAGATTGAAGTGTTCTCCAACTGGTTTATGAATGTTATAATTCTTGACATCTGATTTGTGTCCATTTATTCTTTTATGTACAGACTGTCCAGTTTGACCAATGTAAATGGCAGAGGGGCATTACTGGCACATGATGGCATATATCACATTGGTGGATGTGCAGGTGAACGAGCCTCTGATAGTGTGGCTGATGTTATTAGGCCCTGTGATGGTGTCCCCTGAATAGATATGTGGGCACAATTGGCAACGGGCTTTGTTGCAAGAATAAGTTCCTGGGTTAGTGGTTCTGTTGTGTGGTATGTGGTTGTTGGTGAGTATTTGCTTCAGGTTGCGGGGCTGTCTGTAGGCAAGGACTGGCCTGTCTCCCAAGATTTGTGAGAGTGTTGGGTCATCCTTTAGGATAGGTTGTAGATCCTTAATAATGCGTTGGAGGGGTTTTAGTTGGGGGCTGAAAGTGACGGCTAGTGGCGTTCTGTTATTTTCTTTGTTAGGCCTGTCCTGTAGTAGGTAACTTCTGGGAACTCTTCTGGCTCTATCAATCTGTTTCTTTACTTCTTCAGGTGGATATTGTAGTTGTAAGAAAGCTTGACAGAGATCTTGTAGGTGTTTGTCTCTGTCTGAGGGGTTGGAGCAAATGCGGTTGTATCGCAGAGCTTGGCTGTAGACGATGGATCGTGTGGTGTGGTCAGGGTGAAAGCTGGAGGCATGCAGGTAGGAATAGCGGTCAGTAGGTTTCCGGTATAGGGTGGTGTTTATGTGGCCATTGTTTATTAGCACTGTAGTGTCCAGGAAGTGGATCTCTTGTGTGGACTGGACCAGGCTGAGGTTGGTGGTGGGATGGAAATTGTTGAAATCATGGTGGAATTCCTCAAGGGCTTCTTTTCCATGGGTCCAGATGATGAAGATGTCATCAATATAGCGCAAGTAGAGTAGGGGCTTTAGGGGACGAGAGCTGAGGAAGCGTTGTTCTAAATCAGCCATAAAAATGTTGGCATACTGTGGGGCCATGCGGGTACCCATAGCAGTGCCGCTGATCTGAAGGTATACATTGTCCCCAAATGTGAAATAGTTATGGGTAAGGACAAAGTCACAAAGTTCAGCCACCAGGTTAGCCGTGACATTATCGGGGATAGTGTTCCTGACGGCTTGTAGTCCATCTTTGTGTGGAATGTTGGTGTAGAGGGCTTCTACATCCATAGTGGCCAGGATGGTGTTATCAGGAAGATCACCGATGGATTGAAGTTTCCTCAGGAAGTCAGTGGTGTCTCGAAGGTAGCTGGGAGTGCTGGTAGTGTAGGGCCTGAGGAGGGAGTCTACATAGCCAGACAATCCTGCTGTCAGGGTGCCAATGCCTGAGATGATGGGGCGCCCAGGATTTCCAGGTTTATGGATCTTGGGTAGTAGATAGAATATCCCAGGTCGGGGTTCCAGGGGTGTGTCTGTGCGGATTTGATCTTGTGCTTTTTTAGGAAGTTTCTTGAGCAAATGCTGTAGTTGCTTTTGGTAACTCTCAGTGGGATCATAGGGTAATGGCTTGTAGAAACTCGTGTTGGAGAGCTGCCGAGCAGCCTCTTGTTCATATTCCAACCTATTCATGATGACAACAGCACCTCCTTTGTCAGCCTTTTTGATTATTTTTTTTAACATTTTTTTAAACATTTTTTTAACATTTTTATGGCTGACTTAGAACAACACTTCCTCAGCTCTTGTCCCTTACTACAGGACAGGCCCAACGAAGAAAGTAACAGAACGCTACTAGCCATCACCTACAACCCCCAACTAAAACCTCTCTAGCACATCATAAAGGATCTACAAAATTGCTTATGGAATTTTGCACCATGGAGTTCACCATGGAAAGGCATATACAGTAGAACCTCAGAGTTACGAACACCAGAGTTATGAACTGACCAACCACACATCTCATTTGGAACTGGAAGTATGCAATCAGGCAGCACAGACCCCCCCACCCCCACCCCCACCCCCCCAAAAAAAGTAAATAGAGTACCATACTGTGTTAAACATAAAGTACTAAAAAAAAAAAAAAAAGGAAAGCAGTATTTTTCTTCTGCATAGTAAAGTTTCAAAGCTATATTAAGTCAATGTTCAGCTGTAAACTTTTGAAAGAACAACCATAATGTTTTGTTCAAAGGTTTCAGAGTGGTAGCCATGTTAGTTTGTCTCATGACCTCAGAAGAAACAATATTTTTGGTTTTGAATAATTTTTCACTCACTTCTAAAGGAAAAACAGCTAAAACGTTCATTTTGAAATTTTCATTAGAATTAATGCTCATAACAACTAATGCCTTCAAGCAGTTTTATTTTTGACACATATTTGTAAAAACATTGGACCCAGCCCTACAAGCCCTTATTGATGCTAGTAATCCTGACTCACTTCAGTCAATGGGACTAGCATCAGTAAAGATCACTCATGTCAATAAGTTTCAGAGGGACCAGGCATAGAACTTTAAAAGTCAGTCCTGTGTTCTAGCTCTTCAGTAAAACACACATAATATTTTATCAGAAGACATTTTTCTCATCCTTACAACTCCACTAAAGTCAACCAGGGTTATTTTCCAACAACATTCCACAGTACTGAACAAGATGGAAATAGTTTTTCCATCATTAAAAACAAGGACAAAATTCCCATTGACTTCAATGAACATTGGATCAGGCCCCCTAGACCTATTAACATTCAATCTATTGAGTGCAAAATAAAAACAAATATATCTTAATTGATTTCCATAAATATTATACAAGTTAAACAGTTTCCAAATCAGTTTTTATTTTAAGACCATGAAAGACAGGGCAGGTCTACCCTACAAATTTACATCGATGCAGCTGCACTGATGCAGCTGTGCCACTGTAGTGCGTCTGGTGAAGACACTTTAAACCAACGGAAGAGAGCTCTCCCGTCAGCTTAATAAGTCCACCTCCCTGAGAGGCGGTAGCTGTGCTGACAGGAGAAGCTCAGTGTCCCATGATGTATGGTTTTCTATCCCAGCATTC
The DNA here is from genome assembly GCF_965140235.1 of Caretta caretta. Taxonomy (NCBI): domain Eukaryota; kingdom Metazoa; phylum Chordata; order Testudines; family Cheloniidae; genus Caretta; species Caretta caretta. The sequence continues at coordinate 121,100,421 of NC_134206.1, read as the reverse complement.
CATGGGCTTCCAGCTTTCTTTCAGAGTAGCAGCCATGTAAGTCTGTATTCGCAAAAAGAAAAGGCACCTCAGAGACTAACCAATTTATTTGAGCACAAGCTTTCGTGAGCTACAGCTCACTTCATCTTTTGTGGCATTTTTCAACGGTCCTTGTTTGCTGTGCATCCCGGCATTTTCGAGTGAAGGGATTGAGCTTGCACTGCTCTCCTATGCTCTGATAACTGTCATTAACACATCGTGGAGGGCAGTGTTGTTAATCACGAAGTTCCTAACTGAACAAGACTCCCAGTTGCCTGACATGCTGTGTGATATGGATAGGAGCAACTTTAAATTTATTTTGACATTCACAGAACAGCTGCACAAGGTGGACTGTTGTTTTTGGTCTTGGGAAAGAAGCACTGAATGGTGGGATCGTATTGTCATGCAGGTCTGGGATGATGAGCAGTGGCTACAGAACTTGCACATGCAGAAAGCCACCTTCCTGAAACCGTGTGCGGCGCTCGCCCCAGCACTGCGGTGCAAGGATACCAGAATAAGAGCTGCCCTATCGGTAGAGAAGCGTTTGTCAATCGCAGTGTGGAAGCTTGCGACTCCAGACTGCTATTGATGGGTCGCGAATCAGACTTGAGTTGGAAAATCGACCATTGGGGCTGTGTTAATGCAAGTGTGCAGGGCAATTAATTGCATCCTGCTACGAAGGACTGTGACTCTGGGAAATGCGTGTGAAATAGTGGATGACTTTGCAGAAATGGGTTTCCCTAACTGGAGGGGCTATAGATGGCACACACATTCCAATTTTGGCACCAGACCACCTTGCGACGGAGTACATCAACAGGAAGGGATACTTATCCATGGTGTTGCAGGTGCTTGTGGATGACCATCGGTGTTTCACTGACATCAATGCAGAGTGGTCCAGGAAAGTGCATGACACACACATCGTCAGGAACACCGGCCTGTACAGAAAGCTGCAAGCGGGGACTTTCTTTCCAGACCAGAAGATTACAGTGGGGGATGTTTAAATGCCCATAGTGATCCTGGGAGAGCCAACATACTCCTTACAACCACGGCTCATGAAACCTCACTCAGGAAACCTGGATAGCAGTAAGAAGCTGTGCAACAACAGGCTGAGTAGGTGCCGGATGACCGTGGAATGTGCCTTTGGCAGATTAAAGGCGCGCTGGCAATGCCTTTATGGCAGGTTAGACTTCAGTGAGGGTATTATACCCATGATCATTGTCCTGTGTTGTATGTTGCATAATATTTGTGTAGCTAACGGTGAAAGGTTTGGTCAGGGGTGTAGTGCTGAGGCAGACCACCTCGCTGCTGATTTTGAGCAGCCAGATACCAGGGTTATCAGAGGGGCCCGGGTAGGGGGGGCTAGTCAAATCAGGGAGGCTTTGAGGCAACACTTTGAAAATGAAAACCAGTAATGTACATCTCTGTGATTGATACTGCAATGTTACATTACATCTAGTTTTCATAGGAAGCAATTGTGAAATTTGGGCCTTAAATTCCAGTAAGCAAATGATTAAACTACCTGTGTGTGGCTTGATAGTGCCTGCTATCTCAATTTGTAGGACACAAATAAAGATTATTTCAGAAAAAACAACACACATGCATGCACACACACACAATATGCATGGTGGGAAAGGAGGTACCAGGGTAAACAGGGAAGCGATGGCACATCTACCACACACTTGTGGTTTCTATCCTGGTCCCTGTGCTGCTCGCCCATGTGCCACTCTGGTACCTGCACAAGTGATTGCTGAATGGAGCAGGAAAGTTTCCTACAATGGGGGAAGGAACAAAACTGCTCTGCCAAGAAACCTTTAGCAGAGGATTGCCGAGTACCTCCTAGAGATCTCTCTGGAGGATTCCCATGAGATCTCCGCGTGCATCAACATCCTGTTGCACTATATTACAAGGGAAATGTCTAGCACACAGAAACACATCAAGCCTTATGCATTTCTATACCCTGAACCCACCTCAGCACTACACAAACGACATCCACTTACCAGGCGTCTCCTCTCCTGCTTCTTGCTCGCTGGAGAGCAACTGTTTAGACTGGCTAGAAACCTCTGGAGTGGTAAACAGTTCCTGGCTGCCTGCCCCACCAGGCGACCCTGCCGGGAGCTCCTCATCATCGTCTAACTCCACCTCTTCATCAATAACTTCATCCTCTGGGTTAGGTCTTCTTTCCGCTGCCTCCAGGCCCGCCGAAGTATTCATGGGGCTCTTGGCAGTGGAGGTAGGGTCGCCGCCAAGGATAGCGTCCAGCTCCTTATAGAACCGGCAGGTCTTGGGTGCAGCACCAGAGTGACATTTTGCCTCCCTCGCCTTATGGTACACCTGCCTCAGCTCCTTTATCTTCTCTCTGCATTGCACCATGTCCCGATCATAGCCCTTTTCACACAAGCCTCAGAAATCTACCCATAGATATCAAAATTCCTACAGCTGAAGTACAGCTGGGACTGCACAGCCTCCTCTCCCCAAATACTGAGCAGATCCAACAGCTCCGCAGTGGTCCAAGTGGGAGAACGTTTGCTGCCATGGTCACCTGATAAGATGCAATGAGACCTCTCCACGCCGAACAAACAGGAAATGGAACTGCAAAAATTCCTGGGGCTTTAAAGGGGGAGGGGCAGATGGTTGTTTACCTGGCTGCAGGTCAGCGGAGTTCAAACTGCTTACCACAGCAGTCAGGATGGACATTGTGGGACACCTCCTGGAGGCCATTAAAGCAATAAAATTAAGCGTGGTGTCAATACTGGCACTTTATCGACAAAACTTTTGCTCAAAAAGCCTTACGCCTCTTGTCGGGGTGGTTTTATTGTGTTGCCAAAGCAGGGCATTTTTGCTGCCAAGAGTCACATCATAGTGTACACGCATCTACTGTTTTGTCGACAAAAGCTGCCTATTGTTGGCAAAACTCTGTAGCGTAGACAAGTCCTAAAACTTGGGAAGCCAACACAGCAATTAGTCAAGAAAGGAAGACTCACCTGTTATAAATGTATTAGTCATTAAATCTGTACATTTTATTAGAATAAAATTTGACTAGACATATAGTTTATTAAAGATTTTTGTCCATAAAACCCTGCTAAGATTACTAATCATCACATAATTTTCAAAAACCACAAACTTAAAAGCCAAGAAAGAAATAGTTAAGATTTATAATATCCTTTCAATGTTTACTTCCTATCTGATTCTGAAAACAATAAGCATAACACAACTCTTCTGGGGGGAAAAAAAAAACCATAAAAATAAGGGCCAATATCTTATAACACAAATGCCTAAAGTTATGCTCCTAAACCCATAGTCAGCCTAAAAAAGTGGTCTGATTTTCAAGAGTGCCAAGCAGTCAATAGCGAAACTCAGGACAATTATTTAGGCACCTAAATATGGATCTAGGAGCTTAATGTTAGGCACCTGTTGTTTATTACCTTGGCTATATTTGTATGTTGTTTCTATTTCAGAAAGGGTTTTGTTTTACATTTAACATTTTGAGAATATAGCTGAGATTAAAATGAAGTTTTGTTACTTAAAAAGAATAATGTATTATGTGTGCAGTGTAATATTTATGGTGTCCCTGACTGCTCATTTACTTTTAATGCCGCACTTTAGAAAAGAAGAAAACATTTCTCTGGCAGGATACATTTTTAGACAATGGTGGTTGTTTGAAAATGCTCAGTTGTACAGAATGTTAAAATACATCTTTGAGGAGATGGATTAGTGAGCAAAGCATAGGTAAGGCAGTCAGAGATGTAAAATGAACCCAATTCATCATATGAAAAAACGGAATTAGTCTGTCAGCATGGAGAAAATCTGAAGAGCAGACTTACCTTTCATAGGATTTAATTGCTTGTTCCAGTTTCTCTTTATAGGCATCAAGATTCACTGCCTGAGGATTAATTAGTGAGATCCGCTTCTTGTCATTGCTAACATGGGCCAGGGGTAACACCTACAACACAAAAAAGGACAAAGACTTCATTTATTGTGTTATTCTTTATCAACCAGAATATTGGAATACCCCAACCTTATGTATACAAGGCAAATCTCAAAGGATTTCATAAAGAAAAAGCCAAGCACTTGATGTGAGTGACCAAGTGTTTGGAGACCCATGAGACTGATACTGATCAAAGGTAATGAGGTTGAAACATAACATTTGTTTCTGAATTAAGATATCATTTTCTTGTACTACGTGTACACAAATCTTATAGCTACTGTGACCCCTTTAAATAAATGCTGGAACCCTACAAATGAATTCTTATGAGGCAAGGGAAATTAAGCTAGCTAACTCGCTATTTAACTTCTAAATGGAATGAGCAGCACTCTCTCTAGTCTTAATCTAATAGATAAAGGGTAGAACAGAAAGGATGCAAACAGGATCTACAACATGAACATATTATATATTGTATTGTTTTAATACATCATTGTATTATACTTCTGCATACAACACCAGCTTATTGCCATCTATTTCTACACATAACATGCAAATAGGGAATTTACTTATTTAAACATTTTAAATGTCATATCTTATACTCTAGGGGCAGATTCCCCAAAATAGTTAGGTTCCTAAAGATGCAGATAGGTACCCATTGTGATTTCAAAAAATCAAAGTAGGTTAGATGCTTAACCTCCCACTGAAACCAATGTCATTGATTTCAATGGGAGCTAGGCGCCTCACCTGCATAGGCACTTTTGAAAATTGCACAAGGCATCTATCTACATTTTTAGGTGTCTAAACATCTTTGAAAATTTGGCTCTAGGTGTATGACAGGATCTACAGAAGCACACTTCATTACAAAAACAGCACAGCCAGACACCCTAATAAGGGATCTTAAAGAAAAGAGGGGAGTGAGACCTCCCACAACTTCCCAACCCCCAAACAAAAACATTACCCAACCCATCTTCCCACAACCCTTCAAACAACTAAACTATTCCAGGGTAATTCTGGAAAAACTCCAGTGCACAGTACCACAAGGAAACATGGGGTACAGGAGGAAGGTACTACTGTGTTCAATGTACCAACACAGATTCTGCAAAACGTCTTTTGTCTCAAATGGTGCATTTAAATCTCTTTCCCAATGTCCGGCTGAGTTTGGAGCATGGATGACAGAGAGCTGGCCGAAGTTCAATCCTGATGAAACTGACGTACTGTTGATGGGTTAGAGAAAATGATCAGAAGATGCAATAAAAAAAAAAGTGCCTCTAACTGAAAGTATGTCTCTGCCATGTGTTACTTGTGTCTGGATCATGGGAGTCTGGCTGGATTCCCAGTTATTGCTAGATGATCATCTTTCAGCAGTAGTCAGGTGGCTTTTTCTCCATCTGCAAGGTTACTACCTTTTCTTTTTGAGAACGACCTCTCCACTGAGATTTATGTATTTGTGTCACCTTATTAATAGACTACAGCAAAGCACTTCACAATGGAGTACACCTTAAATCCATTCAGAAGATAAAGCTAGTGAGAAAGTGGCGCTCAGTTGTTCATAAACGGAGTATTTTGTCCAAACAGATGAGATCAGTCTTTGCACATGGGGAAATACTCAATGAGAAATGCCTGCCTCTGGATTTCCAGATGCAGTTCAAGCCCTAAACAGCCTGGGACCTGCTTATTTGAGACCTCACCTGTTTTCCAATCCCATACTGCCACAGTTGAGATCAGCAGTTTTGCTCAAGCTGCAGTTCCCTTTATATAAAAGGGGTAAGAGGCTGGCAGGATTTTCTCCACGTAGGCTCCCTTTTCAATGAAATGTGTCCCCCCAGCACCACCCTTTATCCGAACAGTACAATACATTAAAATTCAATATAACTTCACAAAGAATGGGTATAATAGTCTGAGTGGCACTCAAAGGATAGGCAAAAATACATACATTATTATGGCATTAAACTTATTAAAGACACCACAATCTTCAAAGCAGATACACAAAAGAATCTACAGAGAAGTATTCCTCCAGAACTACTAGAGGGGGACTGCACATTATGCTAAACAGCCAGAACACCTTTTATTCTGGATATGAAACTGATGGATCGTGTAATGAATTAATCTCTTTGAAATAGCTCAGGTGAAACTGCCAGGGCACACAAAAATGAAAGAGCACATGAGCATGATGTTAATGAAGAGTTGCCATGGTAACCTTTTTGCTTGCTTCTCTATTTCCAAAATAAATCTGATGCTAGTGCATTAATGTTTGTAGAGGATGAAAATAAAAATGTTGTCCTCTAAGAAACCAAAGGAGCATTCTACCCCAACAAAACCAAGATCTGAGGAGAAAGAATACCAACAATTGTGTACATATTTATGATTCTGAATGGAGCCTTTCAAAGTATAGGAGCAAGAAAGATTCTTAACGCAACCTCACAATTCCTGCTCAAGCTTTATAATTAGGGCCCTACCAAATTCATGGTCCATTTGGGTCAACTTCACAATTATAGGTTTTTTTAAATAGTCAATTTAATGGTTTCAGATGTTTACGTCTGAAATTTGACAGTGTTGTAACCATGGAGTCCCGACCCAAAAGAGCAGTGGAGGGTCGCGGGATTGCCACCCTTATCTCAGCACTGCCTTCAGAGCTGGGCTCCCAAGCCAGCAGTCTCACAGCTTCCTCCAGCCAGGAGAGGTTCCCAGCTGTGAGTCTGACTTGGCCCTGGGAGCAGCCCCTGCGGGAGAATAGGAAGTCTTGCCCCTTCCCAGCCCAGCTGGGACTAGCAGCTGGAGCTCACTCTCCCCTACAATAGCCAGATTTCACAGGGAGATCAGATTTTATAGTCCATGATGCATTTTTCAAGGCTGTGAATTTGGTAGGGCCCTATTTATAATTAAAGTCACACCCTATTCTCAGCTTTTCCTTCAAGTGTTAGCATGGGTTCCAAAGGAGAATGGGTTCCAGGGCTGATAAAGGTAATTCTGTTGACTCCACTTAGTAGTTTCAATTCCTTTCCTTCCTTTACATACAGCATATTTGTGACCTGCAATAATGCAGGTTCCAGCATTTCAGGCCATAACCTACCATTAAGCTATTCATTGGATGTCTTAATGAAATCAGTGGGGAAGTTCTCTGTAAAAATAGTTGGCAGGACAGGAGTGTTAATTTATAACTGGTTCTAACTAGAAGCTGGGCAAATAATTCATTTTTTTGGTTCTGCCAGCAAACTGAAAGATCAGGGAAAATCAGTTCATTTCCAAAAAGGTTTGGAATTTGTCAACAAATTGAAAAAGTCTGTTTCAGGTCGGGTATATATGTTTCCCTTTATAACCTTTAGTTCGGTGGTTAGGAAAATGTTATGTGGGAGAGCCAGTTTCAAATCCCAAATCTGAAGCAGGGACTTGAATTCAAATCACAGCCTGCCAGGTAAGCATCTACTTCCAGGCTATAGACTACTCTGGGTAGGTTGCTCTCAATCTCTCCTGTTGAAGCTGTTCCACTTTATTTAACTACTTTAAATATTCAGTGGGCCAAAGTGAGAGTGACTCTATAGTCTGGTGAGTAAGGCACTGACCTAGGAGATGTGGATTCAAATCTTCCCTCCACCTGACTAAAAGGAGGAATTTGAATCCACATCTCATACCCCTCTTTCCCCAAGTGAGTACTTTAATCACCAACTATAGAGTCACTCTCACTTTGGCCCACTGAATATTTAAGTATTTATACAAAGTAGAACAAACACACTCTTACTTCCCTCAAACTGACCCTGAAAAACCTTCCCCCAAACAAAACTGTCAGGTCAGATTCGCAAACAGTTTTGTGTCGACCAAAAATGCATTTTTCAGCAAATAAACTATTTTTTTCTCATAAGAAAAAAATTTGCCCAGCTCTATCTGTAATTATGTCCTTGAACCCAAAAATGCCTACAAATATTGCATTGCTTGCTAACAGCTATACCACTATATTCATTTCAAATATAATGGCCTAAATGGCCTAAATTCACCCCTATGGATTAATTTGGCCCAATAATATCTAGATAAAATACTTCTCTAAAACAGCATTTGCAGAAAGGTGGCTCAAACTATTCTAGAAGGCTTTTAGTTTTTACAAGGTGCTTCTTGCAAGCAGTAGTTACAACAAATTTTCAAGATTATTCTGGAAAGATGAAGGGAGTGCTTCGGAGACTCTTGGGGAGACCTGAAGAGAACAGCTGGTAGGGCTCTCCAGAAAAGGGCATAGGGAGTAGTGACAATTGCCAGGAAATAGCCCATTAGAATTGTGGAAATTCACAGTTTCTGTTATGTGACATTTCATACCCAAATTCACTGTATTGTGCAGGTTCACACAAGTTTTTCTTTATTCGGTTTTGGCAAACAGACTATTTTCACGTATGAAATATGAAAATGTGCACACTTATGCAAGGTTTTTATGCAAAAAGACATCTTTCTTTTAAAAAACTGTCCCTCCCCCTTTTTTTTTTTACTATCAGAAACAAGCTTGATATTTTTGGCTATTTTCACTAAAATAGTGAGCCTATTTTTGCTTTAAAAATCTGAATATCACAGCAAAAATTACTTTAAAAATGCACCCAAGTTGGAATTTAAAACTGAAATTAAAAAAAAATCTTAAATTGTGTGCAGGTTCACATTTTGTTATGAATATCTCACTCAGGTCTACATCATATCCCATTCACAAAGCCTTTACCTCTTCATTATTCAGTTTAAGCTCATGTTCTCCAGCTTTTCCACTGCTGTGTTATTTTTGAAAAACATATTATTTAGAATGATCTGCACAAATTCTCAGCATGTATAGAGAATACACCAATACAAGAATTCCTCCAGGGGTAATCTTCCACAACATGGATTGCCCTTTGAGGAGGGCATAGGTTCATATTTCATGACAAATAATTCAGTGGGAATTGTTAACCCTCAGAACCTCACAAGAGGGACTCAGCACCTCTCAAGATGGGACCCTAGGTCATTTCATTCTGTTCTTTTATAAAAGCACTCTAGAGAACATGTAGCTCTGAGAACTTAGTGATCCAGGAAAGCTTCACCAGTTTACTAGCTGACTAACTGAGCCCAAAATTCAGAACTCCAGTGATTTAACAAATATCATTAATGACTATGGCCTATGAACAATTTTTGAACCCCTGGTGGCTGCACACTGTCACCAACTGGTATATAGGCAAGAAATGCAAATGCAAATAGCATTAAGCTCTATTATCTTGTCACCCTGCAGGAAACAGAATTAATAATTTTATTTTATCAATATCTGTTGTTAATAAATATTTCCAAATGTATACAGTACATTTACTGTGAATAACCCACACTCTGCCGTGGACACTTGAGGACATAATTATTCAATATTTATCTAGACGAATAATAAAAAAAATAAAATAAAAAATAAAAACAATGGTAAATTTTAAGCTTCCCCTGAAACAGCATAAGAGTTTTACCTCATCAAATACTTTAGAAAGAACATGTTTGTCTAAAACCGGGATGTATTTAGTACTGTGAGGAACAGCTGTAGGGGCTAAGGCATCCATTATGGTGAGTCGTCTAGCAACCAAACCATGAGTCTTTAGCCAATGAGCTGAAGACGTATCTAGAGAACTAAAAATAAGAGATTGTGAGAGGTAATATCAGACAGAAACATATTTGGTAATATAGTAGTTACGGAAAATAAATATAAACCACTACCACTTGTGTGTGACACATGTACATACTCTTTAGATGTTCTTTTTGCCACCTTTTGTGTATTCAGCTCTGTGGAAAAACATTTACAAACTTACAAAGGCATCATATAATGATTTTGCACAAACACACACACACACACACCCCATGAAGTAATTAGCATAAGCTCTATCTGAGCCTATTAGAAGTGCTACTAAGGCTGTATAATAATGCTTATTCCAGCTACTAAATTTATTCATGAGAATTAATCTCTCTTGTGTTTCAGTCGTGGTGCTTGAACACTCACACTTCACAAGAACTAATAAAAACAAAAAATGTAAAGGTAGATAAGCACTAGGGCTATGTCTACACTGTGCAAGGTGTCTACACTGTGCACCTTACAAAGTGCAGCCATGCCATTGTAAGGTGCACTGTGTGGCCACTATTTCTCCCGGTGGCAAAATAAAATCACCTCCGATGAGGGGCCAGTAGCTTCATCGCCGGGAGCACAGCTCCCACCAGTGAAGCGCTGTCCACACCAGCGCTTTTCGTCGCTACAACTTTTGTCATTCACGGGGTGTTTCACACCCTCAAGCAACAAGTTTTAGCTACAAAAGTGTCAATGTAGACAAACCCTAATTTTATCATTTCAAAATTATTTTAACCTTTGTTTAGATTTATAGCCTTTACCCAAGAAGGAAGATTCACCAAGCTTATTCCTCAACTCAGGCCACAAGTAACATAACTTAGTGTCACTGGCATCTCATTAAGCTAATATACAATTTTCATGTTTCTTTGATTACAGTGAGCATATCTTAGATGTGCACCCTGTTCAGGAAAAACAACTGTGATTCAGATGTGCCTTCAGCAGTCTTCAATGAAAGTATTCTGCACTACCTTCATGGAAAATGACCCTGCCAAAGAGACAGCGTATCGACAGTGTGCAAGGATCTTGAGGCCCGTCCAAAAAAACAGACCATTCTTTCCCTTGCAGATGATGCTAAACTGAATGCTATTTACAGATGTGTGAAATTTTATTCAATTTTTCAATCAGTATCCATCATATTTTAATATCTCAAATTTACCGTCCTGCTGAAAATGCTTCCTTGACCAGGTCAGTGAAACCCAGTCAGAATTCTTTTTACTGCAGTTTACAAGCTCATCAACAATTCAGCTCTATCTCAAATGTGCTACCACCAGATCTAAACAAATTAGAATAATTGACTGAAATTCCCCCAGTTGTGATAACTTGCCTTTAAACACAGTTGCAGATTTAAAGCTATTTCTGAGCAAACAACCCTTTCTTTCAGGAGATATCCTCTCGTCTGGTCTTTCTTCATAAGACCTCGCTCGATGGCCCAGGGTCCTGAGCAGACTAGTCTTTGTTTGCTCTGCAGGTATTCAGACAGAGAGAAAAGGACAACTAATCTACATATCAAATGGCTGCCTGCAATTCTTGAAAACACTTATTTGGTTTTCATCCCATGTTCTTAAACGAACTGTCTTAGAGAAGCCATCACAGGTAACAATACTTCAGCACTAATTGTTTCTCTGTACTTTCCCAAGGGTTTGTTTTTTTAAAAATTAATGCTGTAGCTAATAAAACACACACGTGAGCTCTTCATAATAACCACAAACAATGATTCACTTATTTGCATGAAGAAGAGAGAGGGGTTAAATGCCGACTATTAACTGAACTGCTTACACTGTATTTTTAAAATTTAAATCAAAATAGTTTAAATTAGGCATTCCCCTGCAGGGTATGTAAGCCAACCGTCAAAGCACTGTACCAGAAAGTGAAAATGACTGGACATTGACCAGTCTAGGGTAAATGTCCAAGATGAACAAAATGCAAAAACGATGGAAGATAAATTAGAGTTTTAATATAATGTTTTGTTTAAATAATCAAATGTTTTATTTGCAACAGAGATAAGGAATTTTTATTTTATCATCGACAGAATCACTTCACAGTGGATGAATAAATTCTGTTGAATAATATCCACACTTCATTTTAGATAGTTACCTGCATACAGTGCTGACTTCCTTCTGACTGGACTGTCACAACGAGTTTGCCATACATCTACTGTACGCTGGTGTGAAGTCAGCAATGGCTCTTCTGAGGCACAGTATGGCCTACTGGTAGGAGAGGTGTTCAGCTCCTGAATGTGTGTGGTTACAGAGGATGCAGTAAGAGTCTGCTTGTGATGCCTGTTTATGAGTGATAAAGACAAGAAACAAGCAAGTGAATAACCTTCAAGAGTATAAATGCATTCGTAAGGAACCACTTTTTAAACGTTAAGTTTAAATGTATATGGCACTTAAATACCGATTTCAAATGCTCTGCAAGACTGCAAAATGATTCACATTATTTTACCACGGTCTTGATTTCACAAATAGGTTAAAAATTGTTAGTTTTACTTTCACAGGTTCACGTAAAAAACCCTGATACACATGTAAATACTCTATCCTTTACTGAGACCAGACTATTCTAGTATAGCTGCTTTGAATTCTCAAGGGTGGAGGGAGGAGAGTGAGCCACCCTATAAATAATAAGTGATATAAATGTCTCTACTAATGTTAACAACAACAACAAGAAGAAGCCCTAAAATAAACACTTTACATATTTTTTTTATACCGAGCTGCTGACCTACCATGCTCCTACCATGCATCTTAAATCATTCTGCACATCCTCTATAACAATAAATCATGAACTTTTGTTTGAATTCAGATCATTTTTTGAAGGCAGGAGATTGTTTTCATTGTTTAAATCCTTTTTTGAGATGTATTTTTTTTGTTTTTTTATTTGTTGTACGCAAATGAAGTAGGCATTAGGTGAAATAATTTCCTCCTTTTTGTTTATTTAGTGCTCCTGTAAGGTTTGATATACCTGGCGATCTAAGGCCTCTGAATTTCTATAAAATGGAAACTGTGTAATTAGTGGTCTCAGAGGAACAGCCGTGTTAGATGAAGTGAGCTGTAGCTCACGAAAGCTCATGCTCAAATAAATTGGTTAGTCTCTAAGGTGCCACAAGTACTCCTTTTCTTTTTACACTATCTGAACTAGTCCGTGTTACTGCTGCCACCTTGGCTCACACACCATTTTGTTCCAATTCCAAGCAATACATTTTAACATCTTTTTCTTCCAGACTTGTTTTTTTCATAAAGATTCTTACAATAGTATTAATTAAAGATTTTTCAACCTTTCTTTGCAAAAGGAAAATATCTTAAGGAGAATGTTAGAGGTGAAAAATGCAAAATGAAGACAAGACAAGAAATTTAACGGGTAGCTTGAGTAACCTATAGAGCACTCTGAGGCATAAAGGCAGTTTGAGAACATACTTATTTTCACCATCTTTTTCTCCATTACACCAGTTCATCATCAGACATTCAGTGTGAAAGGTTTGCACTTTCTCAAGATCTCTTTCCCCCTGTTCAATTTCTCTTTTTAAAAGGTATATATCTTCACTCTGCCAAAATGAAAATCGAATGTGTTACTATAATTACACTTAAGACATGCTTCATTCATTTACAGAAACAATTCAATAAATAAGTTTTTGGTGTAGAAAAAGGGAATAACATTTTGGATTGTTTGGATTTTTTCCTCGGAGTTTCCCTCATTTCTAAAACAAAGTTTGCTTTGGTCCCACACCAAACATAGACTGACTATTAGCATAAAATTAAAAGGGAGGGAAATGATGATGGCAGTAATTTCATGTTCCCACAGAGAAATATCCTTTAGCAAAGGACAAGCACGCTGATGGCAAAAAATAGCACTAAAGTGTATTTGGCAAGACAATGTAAGCTTTGTAATTTTCTTAAGAAGATGACTGCAATTACCTCACAAACCAGTTATCTCTTTGAAAAATTTTACATACTCCAAAAAAAGACATGAATAGCCCTGTTGCTCCAAGTTTTTAGTTACATACCTTTTGCTTCCCTTGTCCATGTTTAGTGGTGGTATTATATTACAGCTAAGCTCCAGTAACTGACATGGTTTCCCTTTTACTGTTACACATTAAAGATACATTTTTTTTATTTTTCAAACAATTACAGCAGCATATCAATCAAACAGGCCTGATTCTGATCTCACGCCAGCGTTACACCTACGACTGAGAGTAAGGACTAGCCATATAAATCCGATGAAGTGAGCTGTAGCTCACGAAAGCTTATGCTCAAATAAATTTGTTAATCTCTAAGGTGCCACAAGTCCTCCTTTTCTTTTTTCAGTATAAATAAGGCTTTGAACTTAAATGAAGAGATTGTATCAGCATTAAACATGTCAGGAAAACCATATACTGCACCCACAAGATAACAAAAAGAGGTACAGGGAAAAATAGAAAACCTGCACTTTATTGACCCCGTTCATGCCCATCCTGACACTTTGCACCCGCATCTAAACATCAGGTTCATGTTTGATAATATTTTAAATGCCCCAAATACCCTAATATATTAAGGGCCTAATTCCACACTGTGTTGTGCCTGTTGTAGTAATCTCACCTGTGCAGAGTCAGTGGAAACTGGATGTAAAACATTACCAGTGCAGAATGGTAGCATTTTACACCAACTTTACACAGGGGTAAGTAACTACAACAGGTACAAAGCAGTGGAGAATCTATCCTAAATGATCACTGGAGAAAAGTGCTGCTATAGTCATATGCCCATTATTTACTGATGGCAATAGTACATTGTTCCATTTCTTCAGGAACATTTTGCATCAGCTCTATTGACAGCTTTAAAAAAAATTGGTTGTACTATGTACTATTCTCTTAACCAGTCATTAGTATTATTAGACAGTCCTTAATATTATTATTGTTTATGTTTATAACTAATGTACATGGGGGGGAAAGCACTCATACTTATCTTAAGGTGCCTTTGATTTAATTACAAGTACAGTAATATAAGAGACAAAACCAGCAGTTTTCCTCAACTTTAAGACAAAGAAAATAAGTAAATAACCTACAGGAGATTAAAATGAAACCGAAGTAATACCCACCTAGGCTGATCAGATGTCCCGATTTTATAGGGACAGTCCCGCTATTTGGGGCTTTTTCTTATATAGGCTCCTATTACCCCCCACCCCCTGTCCCGATTTTTCACACTTGCTGTCTGGTCACCCTATACCCACCACACCCAAAATCCCATCTTTATCATGTCCCTGCATCTCCAAAACTTGGGATAAAAAGCTGCACCTCAAAACATGCCTGGAAGGTGAATAGATTTGGGCTCTTCTGGACCAGAGATGGGATACAGAGTGAATTCCAAAGATGGCTCCAATATTGCCCCACTAGTGCAAGAGCACAGCATGCGAATGATACAAGCTTCATCCTTCCAACCTTTCCAACACATTCTGGATTCACACAATCCACACCAGCTGAGCTATAAGGGCATCTAGTACAGCCTATGGAATATTTTAAACTGCATTATTTCTAGTCTTGCTTCTCTGAATTATGGTTTGTGATGTTCAAAATTTCATACTACTCTCTTGTTCCTAATTATGCTAGTTCTTATTCCACTTTTCCTTGTGTTTGGGGAACTAATTAATTGGTTGTATGCTTTAATTCAAAACAAGAATACTTAAAAAAAAACATGATTATTTCTGGAAGTCCATGAAGAAATTTACTACTGGGGATTTTTAGATTGAGCTTATTAATTACACTTGGTAGGTCTGTGCTGTTTTTGTAAATTTAGTGCTTATGGATATGGTTTTATTCCCTCCTGTACCCTCTCCCTCCAGTGGCAACTATATGTCATAACGTTAGGCATGAAACTCTCTTTAGCTATATATGCTTGCATTAATTAACAGGACATTTATTGTTGAAGTAAAAATCATAGATCAATTTCAGTTCAGGTGTAAGCATAACTCCCATTTGCGACACCAGGAATCACACCTGCTTTTTCCGGGCAGAATTTGACCTCCATGTGTTTTTAAACTAACAACACCCATATAAATATACTGTAACATTCTGTACCTTGGGGGAACATATTGTAAGCCCCATATTCTTCATTTTCATATAATCGTGATCTCACATATAAAGCATGCCTTGTAAGGTATCAGGGGAAAGATTATGATCTGCTGAAAAACATTTCTCTATCCATATATGTGTATCATTAATGCATATGAAGTTATGAGAATTGTGTTGTATGGTGGTCACTAAAGCATTCTGTAAATTGGGGAATCAGCCAGATATTAGCTCCCCAGAGGCAACAGCAAGGAAAGAAACCAACGCCCGGGCAGGGTGTCAAACAACCCATCAACAGCCATTGTCCAGCAAGGGAGCTACAATGACTCACCTGCAGGAGGCCCCAACAGGACAATTGCTCAACCTTGCTTGAAGAGACTCAGCAATGCCACACAGACATGCCTGGACTTGTGTTCTACAAGCACATGGACTGAGAGTATAAAACAGGCAGAGTGAACACATACTGGGCCCTTCTCCTGCCCCACCTATGCTGCAAACAACCAGGACACTGAGAAGTCAAGACTCCAACAGAGGAGACTGGCCCAGGTTTAAGGAACAAACCTGTAGATTAAGGGCTGCACTATTCAGTGCGGTGAGAAAAACTGCTTAATCTAGTTGCTGCCCAGTCTAACAGGGTTGAGAGTTCAGACTGCGTGCTTATATTTTATTTTATTTTGGTAACCACTCTGACTTGTTATGCTTTGACTTATAATCACTTAAAATCTATCTTTATATTTAATAAATCTGTTTGTTTATTCTACCTGAAGCAGTGCGTTTGCTTTGCAGTATGTCAGAGACTTCCCTTGGGAGAACAAGCCTGATACATATCAATTTCTTTGTTAAATTGACTAACTTATATAAACTTGCAGCATCCAGCAGGCATTACTGGACACTGCAAGACGGAGGTTCCTAGGGTTGTGTCTGGGACCAGAGATATTGGCTAGTGTCATTCGCTTGCAGGTAGCTGGGAGCAGCTTACATGCCAGAGGCTGTGCGTGAACAGCCCAGGAGTGGGGGCTCTCACAGCAGAGCAGGGTAAGGCTGGCTCCCAGAGTCAAGGATTAGGGAGGCCTAGCAGATCACCGGTCCAGAAAACACCAGAGGGGAACATCACATATACATTAAATGATATTTGTGATTTAGGTTTGTTACGACCTAATAAAATTCTATCACTGAGCAATGGCAGGCCTGGAGCTTTAAGATCACTTCAGCCTGACTGTGATTAAGTGATTAGCCTCTTTCCTAAGTCACATACTTATCAAACTGCATATATGTAAGCTCTGTTGTGCCGTAACATGCCATGAAGATTCATACTCTCATATTTAGTTTGAAATACTCACCACAATAGGCTCTGGAGCTTCAGGATCCGTCATATAAATATTATAGTAATGAAATCGTCCTCCTGTTTCAGTTGACAGTTCATGCAAAAATTTATTGGCCTCTGTATCATCACAGTTGAAAGATATGGTATGAATAGGAACTTTATGACGAAGTAGGATTTGGGTCAGAATTGTTTTTGGTGGCTGTAAAAATAAAAAAATAAAATATAATAAATAGTGTTAAATATGCTGCAGATAAACAACTATTTAACAAACACTGTACAGAATTTCACTAGCCATGGCACTGCTTGTAGGACCAATCCCTTCTGTTCAAGGCACAAAGAAAAAGAAAAATATTTGCACTTTTCCCTAAAGATCCAAGAGGATCCTGGTTTATAACACTACCTGAATCACTGATTTATCATGTGAGCTTGAGCAATACACTTCAGGTATCATTCAACTCAACTTTTAATCTAAGTAATATCTAGACTTTGCTGAATGCCAGATGTTGCAACTGAGCTGAATTTTCCCCGGTAAATGAATTATTTTTAAAATGCCTCTATCAGCATATTGGCCAGTTTTCACCATGAACTATAACTTAAATTTTCATTTTTGTCTCTTTTATAGCACTTGTAGCTGAACTAGAGGTGCTTTCCTTTCAGTTTTTGTTTGCTGCATTATATCTTCTCAAACCTCAGGCCATTTTGTGCTAAAATAACACAACTTCATCTGCTATAAACATATTGGCACAAATTTTGATCTTACTTCCACTTATATAAACCAAGAGTTTGAAGTTATTCCAGAACTATACCTTGTGAAATGAGAATCTGACCCAATGTTATCAATAAGAGATGTTTTACATTATACAGACAACAGTTTACAATAGAACAGATACTTGAAAAAAAATCTATGATAAATTTAAGTCAACAGCTAATTTTCTGCCTACAATATTTACTACAACATCAATTTGCCAGAGATGGGATAGCCCTTATGTACTTCCAGCAAATGGATGGAAGAGGATCTACATGCCTACTTTTTTGCACCTGCTCCCCCAGAATAACTTGTTATTTGGGGGTGGAAGGAAGTATTGTAGTTGGAGGGCCATCTCTTTATCTTCTTATTAGTCTTTCACTTTCTGGTTCTCATGCAACACACAAGACTGCAATGTTTCAGTTGTAACACTGAAGGGGAATCTTTAAATCCAAATATACTGTTGGATTTGCAATTTTTCTGCATTTTTTTAATTCATGAGAATTTTTCTCTTAATATTACCTCATATACAAGTTTTACTATTTAATCTTAGATTTTAAGCTATCCCTTCAGCCTTTTAGCCAACCACCAGCTGATTAAAAAAGCTTCCTATAGAATTAAATTAGATGCCATAAATCAGATAAAACAGGGTTGCCGTAAGAGAGTAAAGGATATAAACCCCACTACCACTAGTTTAGAGATTAATTGTATCAACTTTGCAACAGACAACCTCACAAGCTTGAGCCTCCTGGATATTTTATTCATCCCTAAAGCTGTGCTTCGGCATCCTACTACTACCACCGAATCATCACACTACCCCATCTCTGTTTTCTTGTTTCACAAATACCTGGTCAGGTCTCCCATCAGTCAGAAGATAAATGGCTTGAATGTCACTATCAGCAAGCGCAATTTGAAGTGCTTTGAGCGTATTTGTGGAACTGCCAACCTAAAAACCCAAATGAGGGGGGGGGGGATACACAAAATACTGTTACACTGCTAAAAATAGACCATCAGCTCTTTTCTAGCAATTACAGGAGCAAATTCATGATAAAGCAGTGACACGGTGTAAATTACATGTTGAGCGTCAGCTGGTCAGAAATTTGATGGAAGTGGTAATAGTAAAATTTGCACTAATTCAGTATTCAATGGCTGTGCAAATAAGTATAACTTAGATATCAAGGGACTGGAAGAGAGGGTTTCTTACCTTGTGCAGTAACTGAGGTTCTTCAAAATGGGTGTCCCTATGGGTGCTCCACTTTAGGCGAATCTGCGTCCCTATGCCTGCAATCGGAGACTTTCAGTAACAATGCCCGTTTGGGCCGCACATGCTCTCTCCCAGTCTTAAGCCACTCCTGGAAGCTACATAGCGTTGTGCAACCAAACCGCCCTCAGTTTCTTCTCCACCATAGAGTGCATCTCTGAACTCCAAAGTAGAGAGGAGGAGGGTGAGTAGTGGATCATCCACAGGGACACCCATCTTGAAGAATCTCAGTTACTGCACAAGGTGAGTAACCGTCTCTTCTTCTTCTTCTTCGAGTGCTATCCCTGTGGATGCTCCACTTTAGTGACTATACAGCAGTGTCCCTTGGTGGAAGAAAGGAGCTTTGCAAATGAGGATAAGACAGAGTCCTAACAGAGCATTCGAGGTCAACTCGTTGTTCAGTTGGGTAGTGCTCCATGAACGTGTGGGCTGACGCCCTAGTGGCTGCTTTACAGATGTCTATGATGGGTACATTGTTTAGGAAGGCTATTGAATTGGAGAGCGATCTGGTGGAATGTGCGATTGCCTGGGGGGTGGGTGGGTTGCAGATCATGTTGGCAGTAGCAAAGGTGAATGCACCCAAAAATCCATTTTGAGAGCCTCTGCTTGGATATGGCAGGTCCTTCAGTCTTTCCATAACGGAAAGGAATAGCTTTGGTGACATTCTGAAGGGTTTTGTCCTTTCAAGATAGAATGCTGATGCCCGTCTAACATCTAGAGTATGGACCATTGCCTAGTTTGTTCTCATGAGGTTTAGGGAAGAATGATGGACGGTAGACAGGTTGGTTCAAGTGGAATGAGGAAAGCATTTTAGGTAGAAATTTAGGATGTGGTCTTAAAGTAACCTTGTCTTTGTAAAGGATTGTATATGGGGGGTATGCCACGAGAGCCCCTAGTTCTCCTACTTGTTGGGAGGTTGTGATGGCGACAAGAAAGGCCACCTTCATCGATAGGTGCACAAGAGAACATGTCACCAAGGGTTCAAACGGGGGACCAGTAAGACAGCATAGTACTAGGTTAAGGTCCCAGGGTTGGGTGGGGGCTTATATTTCAGGATAGAGGTTCCGAATACTCCTGAGGAATCATTTAGTAATAGGATGGATGAAGACTGAGTACCTGTCAACTTCATGACAGAAAGCTGTGATGGCTGCAAGGTGTACTCTAGTGAGCTTGAGGATAGACCTGATTTCTTTAGCTCCAGTATGTAATCTAGTACCAATGGTAAGGGGGAGGTAATATCCATGGTTTGCTTGTTCTGACACCATATGTGGAATCTCTTCCATTTGTGCAGGTAAGTATAATGTGTAGTCTACCTTCTGCTGTTTAATTGTATGTCCCTTACATCTTCCGAACAGCTCATTTCATTGTCCTGGAACCATCGAAGAGCCATGCCTTCAGGTGGAGGATCTCCAAGTTTGGGTGGTGAACCTGACCTGCGTCCTGAGACAGAAGACGTGAAAGAGGGCAAACAGTGAGTGGTGGGCATACCACCATCTTCATCTGGTAAGGGAACCAAGTTTGTCTGGGCCACATGGGAGCTATCAAGATGATTCTGGATTGTTCTGTCTTTATCTTGTATATCACCCTGGATAGGGGGAGCTACGGGAAAACACGTACAGCAGAGGCACATCCTTTTTGATGAGGAAAGCACTGCCCCAAGATCAGGGCCCCAATCCCGTTCTTGAGCAAAATTGTGGACACTTGGCATTCTGGGCTGTCACAAAAAGGTCTATAGTCAGGAAACCCCAGTGTCTGAATATATTTTGTAGGACCGTGGTGTTTATTTCCCACTCATGGTCCTGAGAGAATTTTCCGCTTAGCGTATCCACTCTGGTGTTCTGACATCCTAGCAGATAAGTAGCTGATATGTGGATATTGTGATGGATGCAGCTCCATAATCTCAGTGCTTTGGTGATTTTGCTTCCTCTTGAAGGTTTATATAAAACATGCAAGCAATGTTGTCCATCAGTACCTTTATGGTCTTGTTCCTGATCAGCGGTAAAAAGCGTGAGCATACATTGCAGACTGCTTGTAGTTCCTGTAAGTTGATGCGTAATGTTTACTCCAAGGGGAGAAACATCTGTTGTAAGTATCATTGACAGAGGGGGTTGTGTGAAGGGAACTCGTTGTGGGGTTGAGTCCACCAGTGTAGAGTTTTTGACTGTGAGTGACATCGTAAGACTCTTGTTCAGGCTATGTCTGTGCAGAATGTATACCATCCTGAGCCAGCACTGACAATGCATATGTAGCCTGACACACCTTACAACAAACGTGGTTGCTGCCATATGATCTAATAATTGCAGGCAAGTCCTGGCTGATATCTGTAGACTGTTTTGTACATGACAAACAGATTAACTTGGGTGACAAATCTGTGTAGTGGTAATGAGGCTTTGGGCTCCAGTGCATCAAGGTGGGCCCCAATGAATTCTAGTTTTTGTTCAGGTGCCAACATTGATTTTTGCATATTTATTTGTAGTTCTAGCTGTGAGAAGAGAGCCATCATCTTTTGAGTAGTTTCAAAGGTGTCTTCCCAGGAGAGGACTTGGAGTAGACAGTCGTCCAAGAAGGGAAATATCGTGACCTCTTGCTTGCAGAGGTGGGTTGCCACCAATACGAGAACCTTGGAGAACACCCAGGGAGCTGTAGAGACGCCAAAAGGCAGTACTTTGTACTGGTAGTGATCTTGTCCCAGAACAAATACGAGGAATCTCCTGTGTGATGGGTGTATGGTGATATGAAAATATACATCTTGGAGGTCAAGGGCTGAGAACCAGTCCTCCTGTTACAGTGCTGGGATTATCATTGCTAGCATGACCATCCTGAACCACTGAACCTTCACGAACTTGTTGAGTTTCCTTAGGTCGAGAATGGGCCTCCATCCCCAAGTCTTTTTCTGGGTTAAGAAGTAATGGGAATAAAAACCCTTCCCTTTATATTGTGTCAATACTGATTCTATTTCCTGTTGTAGAAGGTGCTTGTGAGAAGGGTCCCTGAGGAACAGGGAGGCAGAGCAGTGAGGAGGGAAGGAGGTAAACTGAATTGAGTAACCAGTGTTGAAAATTTCTAATACCCAATTTGTCCGAGGTGATGGTCTGTCATACTGGGTGGAATGGGGACTGAGGACCACTGAAAGGATGGACGGTTGTTGATGGTTTCAGCACTTGGAAATGGGGGAGGCGTCTCAGGCCCTTGACCAAACACTCAAAATTGCAGTTTCCAGGAGGGTTGTTGGGATGTTGATGGCTGAGTTGGGAGTGGTCTGCGTCTATGTAGGCCTCTGTCTACATCAGGAGTGGGCAAACTATGTCCCACGGGCCTGCACCCCAACCCTCTGCTGCACCCCGCACCCCTTCTGCACCCTGCACCCCAACCCCCTGCCCTGAGCCCCCTGCAGCACCCCTCCTGCACCCCAACCACCTGCCCTGAGCCCCCTCCTGCACCCCACACCTCTCCAAGCCTCCCTGCACCCAGCACCCCTCCTGCACCCTAACCCCCTGCCCTCGGGCCAAAATGTGTGCCCATCCCACCCCCTCCACACCCTGCACTCCCTCCCACACCCCAACCCCCTTCCTCAGCCCTACATTCATGGCCCTGCACGCAATTTCCCTACCCAGATATGGCCCTCGGGCCAAAAAGTTTGCCTACCCCGGTCTACATTTTTGTGGGTCATATTGTCTCTGTGGTTGGATGTATGGTGCAGGCCCTGTTCGTTGTGCTGAGTGGTATTTCCCTGGCTTCCTTCTTGGTGCAGATGTGTGAATGCCTAAAGACGAAGTGTTCTCCTAGTATTTTTTAGGGCGTGGAGGGATTCATCAGTCTTGGCTGCGAACAATTTCAAGCCCTCAAAGGGAAGATCAACCATAGATTACACTTTTCAGAAACCCAGAGAGGTGGAGACAAGAAGCCTGTTGCATAACTCTGGCTATAGCAATGGATCATGCCACTGTGTCTGATGCATGCAACAAAGCTTGAAAGGCTATCCATGCAAGAAGGTGACCCTCCAAGATGAGTGCTTTGAATTGTTTTGGGTTGTTTTGTTTTTTTGTTGTTATCAAGGATGCAATCAATAAACTCAGACATCTTAGAATAATTTGTGTGATTGTATTTGGCCATTAGTGCATCGTAGCTGGCGATTCTGAATTGCAGAGTCACTGACGAATAGGCCTTGTGCCCAAAGAGGTCTAACCACTGCCAGTCTTAGTCATACGGGGTGGTTCTGAAGTGGTGTTGTCTGCGCCATTCATTTATGGACTCTACCACAAAGAAATTCGGTGAGGCATGTGAAAACAAAAAATCCAGATCATGAGAGGGAACTTAGTCATTCTTCTCCGCTCTCTTACAAGTGGGCGGTATTGTTGGGTAGTCTAGTCTGCCAGATGGTTTTTGCTGGATCTAGGAGTGCCTCATTTATGTCTCATCTGAGTGCCTCAAAGCGCAATCTCTGATGGGGTTGATGTTTGCAAAGTGTCCAACAGCTTGTGTTGAGACTCTGCAACTTCTTCCAAGGGTGTCCTGAGCGAGTCAGCAATCCTTTTAAATAGCCCCTAGAATGGTTTAAAGTTATTAGCTGTTGTAGGTAGTGGAGGCATGATGGCTTTGTCTGGAGAAGATGAAGAGATATTGGTTGGTGGGGTGACTTCTGTTGAAACACATCTTTTAATTGCCCATGGCTGGGCGGATGTTACCAGTACCAATGAGAATTCAGAAACCAATATGCTTCATGCACAGTAATTTATTTGAGGAAGAATCACACAAGCAGTTAAGGTTACACAGTACACATCTTTTCCTATAAGCCTCAGCTCCCCATGCATACATCCTCAGTAACTATGTTATCTCTGCACAGTATCCTAATTGTCAAACAAAGCAGATATATCTACCAATTCTAGATGGAGACTTCTTCTCTTCTCTTCTTTTCCCTCTCAGGTACTTGGTCTGTCAAACATTCCCAAAGCAGGGCCTAGGTCACCCTGAGCCCTTCTGGTTCTAGAATTCCACAAAGGTCCCTCAAAGCGGAGTCTAGGTTACCCTGGGGACTTTGTCTCACAGTCTCGAATCTCTTCAGATATTAATTGGGGAACTAATCTAATTAATTTACTTTGCTTAGCATTTATATCTTTTGCTCTCAAAAGAGTCACACGTCCCAGAAATATGCCTTGTGAGCATTTATTACTGGTATACTCTAATTAATATTTCGGAAGGGACTGCGAAGCAGACACCGACACAGACCAAAGCTCAATCATTATTTACCTTCTCATCAATCATTCACTTAAGCTCTCAGAGTGATGCCATCAGAAGTAGTCACTTTGACCCAGGTCAGCTTGTGCCAAGCCCACTGATCACAGGATATTACATTTTCTTTACTTTGTGAGCTTGTCCCTGCTGCTATTCCAAAGTTTGGTGTAGAAATATACATACAGATCGAGCCATTATTAACCATTTCAGTGCAGTTCCAGCACCTTCAGTGATTTTACATCATTTATCTAATGCTAAGAGAATCCTGCTCCCAGAATCCTCTAGCAAGTTCAGACATACCAAGCCATACCACTCATGCTTGCCACATTCATTCGTATCAGTCACAGCAATTCAACATAATTTGGCACCAGCCCAACAACTTCCTAATCCAAAATCTCCTCATGCTCTTCAAAAGTCTTCTCCAAAGGCTCAGAGGGACCACCTACCAAGGCTGATGGGGAGCATCCCAGTCTCTCCCTGTGAATGCTAGGAGACCTAGAACATTGTTGCCGGTACACAGCCCATGGATCCCAATAAAGCCATTGCATCAGGATGATATCCGGGTTGTTCTGGTGGACCGGGTCTTGTGGTTGCCAAAATGGGTGAAGAGTGGTGTGAGGAGTAAATGTCCCCTTTCTCATCATCACCCTCCTCACTGGAAAAGGGTGGGACCAATCCGGATGGTGGTGAAAACTGACACAGTACCGAGTATGCCGGAATAACGTCGGTACCTAGAAGGGGAGATGCCGGTGTTGCAAAGACTAGCAAGTCTTTATGGAAAAGGAATTCTTGCGAGACTGTGAGCATCGGTACCGAAGAGGACGTTTTCGGTAGTGCCGCTGTAGTTGCCGGTACCGATGTGGCTGTGCTATGTGCTGAGCTGCTCAGTGCAGGATGTTTAACTGGCTCAGTCAGTACCCCATTGCCACTCCTCTCAGAAATGGCCCACTTAGGGTCTTTGGCTTTCGCAGTACCTGCAGAACTGGAGGATCCCACCAACACTCAGGTCAGTGGTGGCCAACCTGTGGCCTGCGGGCCGCATGCAGCCCATCAGGGTAATCTGATTGCGGGCAGTGAGACATTTTACTGACGTTGACCATCCACAGCCACAGCCCCCTGCAGCTCCCAGTGGCCGCGGTTCACCATTCCCAGCCAATGGGAGCTGCGGGAAGCAGCACCCACCGTGTCCCTGCAGCTCACCACTTGCCGCAGCTCCCATTGGAGTATATGTAGTGCTCCAGTATATGTATATGTAGTTTTTTTGGGAGCAGTATACACAGCCACTAATATTAGGGGCATGTCAATCCTAAATACATCATGTTTAAATTGTTCATCTTTTGGTTCTTTTGTTTTTGACCTAATTTGAAATAAACAAAATATGCTCTAGCACATCATGGAAAAACAGATTTGCTTGGTAATCCAAGTGATGTGAAGAAAACACTTGAAGTTGTCCCATCTAGTTTTCCATCATCTCAAGAACTCTGAAGCAGTACTGTATTCAACACATCACTGATATTTTTATCTGTTAGTTTTAGCAAATTTGACATACCTCGTATATGATACTGTTATCATCCCATATAAGTGTTGCCACTTGTAAGGGAATTTTCCAAGAACTGTTACTGTTTTACAGGCCTGTCTCCTTTTAAACACCCCCCCAAGGGGATCCAAGTGCATTACATGATATCAAAGAATTTGTTTTGATTAATATTCCTAGTGATTTGCTGTTCTCTTTAACTTTCTTCTTAAAGCCACCTTCTGATCTTAAGACTTACACACATGCTCTTTTAAATATACTGCAGGTCAGCAACAGATGTCATGCGTGGCAGTAGTTTGAAAAGCACAGGGAATTGCACAAGAACAAAAAGATGTAGAGCTGAGTGCATGACAGGAAATTCATAAAGACACCCACTTAGCCAGCTCTACTGAATAACAAAGAAAATGGATGTTCCTCATTGACTGGCTGAAATTATGCCAAATGGATGCCTTTTCAAGGTATTCCCAGTCTTGCATGATATTGTACTGCATACCTGGCTTAAGTAAAGCAGTGCTTTATTTCCAGGGACTGGAGGAAGCCCAGAAAATTCAATTTCATACTCATTAAACTATCTGTTCCCTGATTCTAAACATTCAGTAACTCCCTACCCAGAGCTTAGCAATGTTCCCCCTCCCCTCTATATTATTCTGTGATTTCTTGCCATTTACAAAATATATTAAGACATTCTCTTTATATTAGTTCACAGCTTCAAAATCCTTATGTGGCTTCTTCACCTTGCCCACTCCTCACTCCCAGGAACTCCACAAATAAATCACTGGACTAGGAGATATAAAGAATTTTAGTATCATAAACACATGCTTTTCCTGTTATATAATAAATAAACAATATAAAACACTGTTAAAAGACTATCCCTGATCTGAGGCTCCAACACTCTGTCTCTCAGCTCCACTAAAATCAAATACAAACTCTATATAACTACTGAATATGAGTGCCTTCTAGAACGCCTCATGGTCACACTTGCCACATTATTAGTTAAATTAACTCAATTAACTGAATAATATTATACCAATAGGGGATGTAAATGTAACTTAGCTCATACATGCTTCTTGATATGTTTCTCTCTATTTTACCTCCAGTTCTTTTATCCAAAGCCAAGCATCTTGCAAATTCTCTTCATTAACTTCAGCAAGTTTCTCTTGCCAAGCTACTGCTTGAGCATCAAATTTCACAAAGTTAAATCTGCTTTTGTGTCTCAGTTGTTCCTGTAAGAGATAGTCAGTTGCATTTTTCTCAATATTAAAAGAAAAAAAAAGACCAACCCATGTTACGCTGGGAGAGAAACATCAACAAGAGTAGTTTTCATTCATGTATAATTGGTAGTATAATCCCAATAAATAATGACAAGTATTCTTTATACATATATGTTAGGTGGGAGATAGTAGCATCACCTATTATTAAGTTTCCCTGACATTTCCCATTATAAGATCCTTCAGTTGCTTATAATTTTGTCATGAATGACTATGAATTGCCACTTTGAATGACAATAAATAGCCATTGGGCCAGGGAAAGAGAGTGAGAATGACTCTATAGTCTGGTATTTAGGGCATTTACCTAGGATGTGGGAGACCCAAGTTCTAATCCCTTTTCTCATCAGGCACAGGGGGGAATTAAACATGGGTAAAGTGAAATGACAAGTCAGTCATGGATTCCGTGATTTTACGTGACCTCCACAACGGCAGCCTCACACCACGGGGCTCAGACTTCTGCGATGTATTGTTTATTGCCCACGTCCTGCTTGTGACTTTTACTAAAAAATTTTGCTTTTGTCAAAATGCCTTGAAAGTCCAAAAGAAATTTTACAGGTTTAAATGAAATGTTTCATTTCAACATTACCAAAATGTTTTTTTCTTTCAGTTCAGTCAAAACTATTCAGTGAACTCAACACAAATTCACAAACTATTCTGGTTAACCCAAAAATGCATTTTTTGGTGAATATATTATTTTTCCCCAAAATGTCACCCAGCTCTAGTTACAAGCCTTTGGAAAAATCACAATTCACACGTGCTCAGTAGAGAGTGTTGCTAAAATCTCCAAAGATTCCATCCGCAGAGGGCATGCTCCAGCCTAGAGCGAAGCAGGACTTCTCTACAACTGCTCCTCTCTGCTGCTGCTGCTGGCCGAGATTGGGCACCTGAACTGACAGCATTTTCAGGAAAATCACATGTTTTTGCAAAACGTTCCATTTCTTTAAAAATGGCTACCAATTTTAACTGAAAACAATGTGGAGGGAAAAAAAGCTTCAATCAGCTCTAAGTGCTAGTACTGCTACACATACCAAGTTTCGGGAGTCCCCATTTTATCTAACCTGAATGAGCTGAAATATTTTCTCCTTCACAAGTGGAAGTTTGTCCCTCATAGACTGAGATGTATCAATGAGAATATAGATGTGATCTTCAAGCACATTCCCAAAGAGTCCTCTGCTCCCTCGCTGGAGCCATTTAACCCTGGGGGGAGGGGAAAAAAAGTCACCTGGACATGGTGTGAAAGGCAACATCTCAATAATCTTTTGGAGACAGGCAGGCAGCATAAAGCAATATGGTAACATTAAAGCCTAAATAATCTGCTAGATTGAACCATCTGTCCCTGTGAGCGACCAAGCTGTTCCTACTGCTCAGTGACTTTACTCCAGACCCAATTCAGGAAAGCACTTAAACACGTGATAAAATCCATCCCCATTCACGGAAACACTTAGGGCCCTGATTTAGTAAGAAACCTAAGCGCTTAAAACAACTTTAATGTTCGGCTCATGTTTAAATTCCTTACTGAACAGGAGCCTTAACCACATGCTTAATTTTTAATTAACTGGATTTAAGCACAGGCTTAAAAGTTAAATGTGTGCTTGAGTGCTTTCCTGAACAGAATTATTGTCCTGATTCAGAGCCCCGAACCAGTTCCACTTTAGGTTCCTCTGGAGAGCTGTAACTACCTGCGTGTATTGCAGTGTGGGATATTAACGAACAGTACAGCGGCTCTGAGATAAAGATTACTCACCTCTATACAAGTTAAAAGAGAATGATGCCATAAAAAAATAAAAGAATCATGTCACATTTGCAGCTGAATGACATTTTCTCATGAAGTATTTCACAAAAACATGTGATGTACTCTACCAAGGTTTCACGACAAATGGACAAGCCATTTAAAATACAAAATTTATGCTGATGTTCTCGGATTTGAAATATAAAATCCTGGACTCTCAAATCTTTCCTGCTTTCACTGGCATGTGAATTTAAACCGGAAGAAGAAGAAGATAGGATAAACCAAGGAAAAATAACAAAACCCTGGATGTTGCTAAATATATTCAGGCACTGATACCATTGGTGGGAAGAAACATAAAAAACTATAAAGAGAAATGCTTGAACATAATTGTTTCTGTTACAATGAGAGCAATTCCTAACAGACAAATATTATAAGAGCCAGGTTATGCCTATTAATTGCATGCCTGAGCTCTGGGTGAGGCAGAGCCGCACTGCATCAGCAGACGCTCTGGGAATGATTATGCTTGAGAGAAGCAAAAGGCCTCTTGGAGCTCCTGGGGAGCTCCACTGCTGAGCCACCCCTAGGATTGAGCACCATGTTCTCCTCTCAATGGCCAGCCAGCAGATCTAGTTAGGGTGGAGAGGAGGGTGTGACAATCAGGGTCCAGACACCCCAATGGGGGTACAAAGGATCTGAACACCAAATAATAAGCAATTGAATCAAATGGTTGTATACAATGTTATTGTGTATAAATATATGTCAAAAAAAGGTCTTCTATGAAAGCCTGTAGTGTTCTGACATTGATAGTCATTAGGAGAGGTGTTTACAAGTTATGGCTATGAATATAAGTATGTATATATGTTGAGAACATTGTAACTGTGGTACAACCACAGCAACACAACAAAGCCCTGGCTGGGATGATTTAGTTGGGGATTGGTCCTGCTTTGAGCAGGGGGTTGGACTAGATGACCTCCTGAGGTCCCTTCCAACCCTGATATTCTATGATTCTATGAACACATCACAACAGAGGGATGAAGCAATCAGGCAGGAAGGACACTGTCCATACCAGTTGTTCATACAAAACTAATTTCAAGTACCCATGCATTGCCCAGCCAGCAAAAGAAAATATTGGAATTAATTGGGAAACATTGAAACAACTTGAAATTGAAATGAAAACCCCAGTCTTGGAAAACTAAGAGAGAAGGGAATTTCCTCCATCATGTATCACCAGAATCTGAGAGAAAGAAAAAAAAATCTGCAAATCCTCAAAAGAGAGGGGGTTTGAAGTGAAGGACATCCAAAAACTGAGAGCCAGCATCTACGCAGGGTGCTGTCCATGGAACACTGGATCCCTCTCTATGACAGGGGCACACTGTGAAACTGTTCAGAGTCAGTAGGTAACTTATACTAGAAAAGGGAATTTAGCTAATATAGAAGTAGTAAGCCTGAGATTGACCTTTATGTTTATTTTCTGTGTGACTTGTATGTGTTTGCTTTTCCTCACAATTTTGTCTTTGAATCTCTGATTTTTCTATTAAATAAACCTTCTGTTTCATTCTACTCCAAACAGGTCTCTGTTGTGCAAACTGCCTGGAGTGTGTGTGTCAAAGTGAACTGATAACAGGGGTCAGTTTTCACTCCTTCAGGGGTGACATATCAGAGGGGAAAAGTCCAAGTGTCTGGTAGTTAAGAACTCGGGGAGATGGATTTGGGGAGAGCTGGGACTAGACGCGCTGTTGGGGGCACGCTGCAAAGAGTAACCAGGCTCTGAGTCATAGCTGCATACTATTAAGGCACCCAAGATTACAGGACAGGTGTTGGACAGAATCCATTACTAATTAAGTGATTCCCAAAATGTCCCAGAGGGCCATAGCCTAACCCCCTCTCCACCCTCTTTTTTGGAGTGGGTACTAACTGGGAGCAATCTGTCCTCGGAAGTACACAGGGATTACAATTGTTGCTGGCTCCTCTACAAGGAGATACTTGTGATTCTCAGATGGAAGGTGCTATATATGTGCAAACAATTTTGAATTATGATCTATCTTACTTAATATTTATTATTGTAGCATCTGATTTGAACAAGAAACTTCCAGCTCATAGATAAATGGAGTAAATGCCAATCTACTTTCATTGTAAATTCTAAAAGTACCTTGGTACCTTTTACTAAAAGACAATTTTTCAACTTCCTACATCAATGCTCCTCAGTGATCAATAACAGGCATTCATACACTCCTGGTTGCAGAAAATGGACTATTTTTCCTTCCACTCGAACAGAAGAATGCAAGGTTACAAAACTGTGTTCAATCCATCCATCAGTCTTTCCTAGTAAATGAATACTAAGAGGTCCTACCCATAAAGGTCCAACTTCTTTATAATTTTTATTGCATGTTTACTAGCCGCTTCTGTCTACCATGGCTGTAAACTTTAAACATTTCTGCATTAGAGTACAGATCTGAACAGATTTCATTTGAAACCAAACTAACCTTCTTTCCATTAGTCCAAGCGCATTCTTCATTCTCTCTTCATACTGCCTGTACTTCTCAGTAGAGACATACACATGAACCACAGACCCATCTTTCCAGTAAGTGTGCACAAATTTATCACAGTATTTTGCATGGATTATTTTCTTATTCGTCTCCTACAGGAGCAAGGAATTATGAATGATATATTTTAAAATGTGATCTTTGCAATATGCTGTAACAACATTTGGAAAATACACTTAAAAGGCAGGGATCTACGCCTGCTGCAACTGCATAGCTGCAGAAGTAGCCACAGATTATAAACCTGCTGAGGACATTAGCTCCTTATATGAAATCAGTAGAAACTGTTTCCCTGTCCTCCTTGGCCTGCTCTTAGCTAGAAAGAACAGGAGAAGAAGTATAGAGAAAAGTGTTCTAGTGGAGCTGGGGAAGAGCAAGCAAAACACAGAATAATCCAACCCTTCACACTTTGCTTTAAAACCCAGTACTATGAGAGCACCTGGGGCCTCTACATCTCCTAGACTATGTGGAATAGAGAAGAAACTGACAAACATTCCTTTGCCCCATTCCACGGAGTCAGAAAGATGAGGAAAAACAAGTTGTTGCTGAAACCATCCCTCCATCCTTCGCAGCAGATTACATGATGAATGGGGGAGGATAGGCAAAGCTGTCCTTTCAGGGCAAAGAGAGGGTCACTTCCACTCCATTTCACTTATGAACCTCTTCATCCTGTTCTATTAACAAGCTTTTATTATAATCCTCCAAATAAGAATGGGGTTACAAACAGACCACATGCTGTATAAAAGGCTCATCTATAAAGTTTCATTGTAAGTCTGAAAAGCAGAAAGAAGCTGAAAAGGACACAACATTCGAGGGAATCTTAGCAGTACTTACAGCATCAGTTTGTAAAGATTCATCCTCTGGTTTGGCTTTTATGTCAACCACCCCGTCAGCGTGCCGAAAAGTACAGTCAGCAAGTGCTTCATACAACGTCAGCTTCTGAGCTTTCAAGCCATTCTTCTGCAACCACTCCTTAGAATTTATATAATCCTCAGGTTTTGGCTCAGGCACTGGAGGATCAGTTTTGGTTGCTGATTTGAAAATATACATAACTAGTTGTACTTAACATAATTCACCAAAGAGTTTCTGTAAGCTATTACAAAAGAAGACTGATATAAGGATAGGTGGGCCAAAATTTACAAACCTAAGGCCAACCTCGGACTCCTAACTCCCCATTTAGATACCTAAATAAAGAGTCTGATTTTCAAAAGTGTAGACCATCCAACAAACCCTACTGAAGCCAGCTGGAGCTGCGGGATGCCCAGGACTTTACAAATGAGGCCAGCAATTTCATTGCCTAAGTATGGATTTAGGAGGCTAACTTTAGGCAACTATTTTTGAGAATGTTGACCAGAATTCTGAGCGGAATCACGGAGTAATTATAGCTATAGGGATCTGACTGCATGAAACCACACTCCTTCATTTTCATTCCTTCATTCACACTTCTCCTTCACAGGCGAGTCCTGTGCCCCTCTCCCCCCACACACACTATGTCCTTTTCCAATTGACACTAAGAGGTTCCTGGGTCACAACCACATTCCAGGGAAGGGTTTTAGTGTGTGGATGAGGCCTGAGTAAGGAGCATCTCTCGAGTTACAACTCAAGTTAATTCTGCAGTGAAGACAAGGCCTAAGCAAATTACAATTTTCAGAGGTTTATAATTTGGTCAAATGTGGATGAATTTTTGTGGGGCATCTGAACTGCACAGTTATCCCCTGCCAAGTTTCAAGTCCCACCCTCAAGCCGTAGAGCTGATTGAGCTCCTCAGAAAAACAGCTGAAAAAATTAACATTAGTAAAATTACCTGTTTTTCCTAGTCTTGTTCTCAGAGACAACTGAATAGTTTTTGCTGAAACTTTCCAAAAGGCAAAAAGCAAGCATGGAAAAATTCACCCAGAACTGTTAAAGTTTAATGAAGTTAAAAGCAACTGTAAATAGAGGCTTATAAAGGTAAGCGTATGCAACCGTAATGATAGATTACGGCTCTGCATATAATAAATGGTCTTAAAAAGAAACATCATCCCTAAATTGGCAGTTTATCAAAATTGCCCACAAATGAAACAAATTAAGCATGAGCACAATGATATCTTTCTAGAAAGAACTATAAACAATACCTTTGCCAGATATAGGCTGGTGAGACTCGGATAAAATATTCTGAAGTTGTATCAGCGCATTTCTGGCCTCCTCTGACTCCTTCCAGATCATGAAGACATCTTCTCTGACACCAGCTACTGTGGGAGGAATAATGCACAGACCTTAATGCTTTCAGACAAATTCTTCTTTCACCGCTACACCTGCTCAACAATCCTAAAGTCAATGGGGTTGCCTGTGTAGGTACCGTTTTATTACCTTGTAAATAGGGTCCCTTTGCAGTGGGAACTCCTCTCTTTAAAAGGTTTCAGAGTAACAGCTGTGTTAGTCTGTATTCACAAAAAGAAAAGGAGTACTTGTGGCACCTTAGAGACTAACCAATTTATTTGAGCATAAGCTTTCGTGAGCTACAGCTGATGAAGTGAGCTGTAGCTCACGAAAGCTTATGCTCAAATAAATTGGTTAGTCTCTAAGGTGCCACAAGTACTCCTTTTCTTTTTTCTCTTTAAAAGGAGTTCAAGGAATATACATGAGCAGAGAGGCACCAGCAACAAAGCTTCACTTGAGATGCGCTGCCTGGGGTTAGGCCTCTGGGCCCTAAAACAGAGGTACACAGCCTTCTGGGTTTGGGGTGGTGCGTTTTGGTTATAGTCTATCCCATGGTGAGGGGCAAATCCTCCTTCCCAGCATGGGGAAACTCCACAAGGAAATTCTCATAGAATTCCCCTATGGATTTTAATGCAGAAGGGGGAAATCCAGCCATCTGTTCTTTCTTTTTCTTTTCTTTTTTTTTTAATTAAAACCAGCCTTTGCATGAGAAAGCCCAAGCCCGAAATCTAGAAAAGCTGACATTTTCAGTTGCTTCAAATTCCTAAAACTACTGAGCAGATGTACTTACAACTTTAACAGTCCCCTAAGAGTAAGTGATGTGATTTTAGCAATACACATTTGCCTTCCCGCTATAACTAACCAAAACCTTAATTATGAGGGCACTAATGACACCTAAGTAATTTGTAAAATTGGTTTCAATTAGGGAGACAGGTGTCAATGAAATAGATTATTCAGTACAAACCCCAAAGTTACAGTATATCTAAGACCATTTAAAAAATTCAAGAGATACTCTGCCCTTGATTAAAAGTTTAAAATTGGTCTTTAATAGAATTAAAGTATACAAAAACTGCAAGTTCAAAGATGGAAAATGGAGACAGCATGTACTTCTGTTTTAAGAAGTCTACACAATGCTGTGAATAAATTAGGTAGCGTAGTCTATGAGAACTTAATACTGTAATATGGATCAGCTGGAAGAATGGCATACTAGAACAATAAGATGTAAAAGGATTGAATCATAAGTGCTCCTTTCTGTAAAACCAGATTAGTAGCCTAATGCTGAATTACATATTACAACACTGAATTAGTCCAACTATATCTTAACATCTGCTGATCCAATCCAGTGTATGTACCCAAAGCAATCACAGGATATGCCATACTTGATAATATACTCAAGCCCATCTCTACTAAAATAAACCCTCAGTTAACCTACACCAAACAAAACCCGCTCATTTTGCCTGTACAATAAACATTGTAGAATTGCCTTAAATGAACAATACATATATATTTTGTAAATACAGCAACACAGTTTTAAATGTGAAATGCAGTTAATTTTCCTCATAATCTTTTATAATGTGTTACTGTACACTGCCATCTCCTGGTATCCTCTTGTATTTCAAGAGTTCTGTTTTAGCCAATCCGATGAAGTGAGCTGTAGCTCACGAAAGCTTATGCTCAAATAAATTGGTTAGTCTCTAAGGTGCCACAAGTCCTCCTTTTCTTTTTACAAGTTAACATGAAAATCAATCTCTCCAAAATCATAAAAAGTTCAAGCAAAATGGCACATTCCACAGCATAAAACTGAAAAGGAAGAATAAAGTCAAAAGTTTCTCATTGACCTTAGAAGATCAAGAAAAATATTCTGACCAAAACACTTGATTCAGTTTTATTTTATTTTTTAAAAAACACCACACTTAAAACATGACAGTTGACAAAACTGTAGCAGAGTTACATAAGAACATAAATGCACTATAAATTTGCAATCAACTACAACTACCATGCTATTAAACATGTACCAGCTACAGTGATGTGGAAGTAAAATCACCAAATATAAATCAATCATATATGTATTATCGAGGTATTGAACAAAAGGTTGTGCTGACAAATGCAATTCAGAAAAAAATATTTCCTTCCCAAATCATCATCTCCTACTAAAAGGGATCCAGGTTTAATTTTGTGAAGGTTTTAAAGTTTCTGCTGAAAAGTTGAAAAATAGAAGCATTTTAAATGTTCTGCTGGTTTCTCCAGGTCTTTCTAATTTAAATGTTTTGAAAACTTACTATATATACTGATAATGTATCCAGTATGGGACATGTATTGAATTCAATATTACACAATAAAACATTTATTGACATGTTTCACTTTAATTTACGCCACAGCATTGTGAAATCAAATCACATACCTGTTTGATAGCCGATGGATTTGGTGACAAATCCTTTAGATGATAAATGCATTTTACCACAGTCAAGCAACACAATATTTTTTTTACCCAGGCAACAACCCGGATTTACAAAACCAAGGACAAGATGTCAAAGCAGGTCCTACCCGGGTCTAGTCCCCCATAGCAGACCAACCTCTCCAGAGATTGCTCCAGCATCATCCACAGCAACCTCTTTTTCTCCAACTGACGGGATCATCTCTCCCTTTTTTCTGCCCCACCCACCACATCTGGCACATCCTCACACCCACAGTCATCTTCCTCCACCTGAGAAGCCACAGGAGAGAAAAACTGCTCCTTGAGGCCCCAGAGAATCCCTTCTCCCTTTCCCTCTTCCCCCCGACACGCGCACACACACACAAATAAAATAAATTAAACATCAATATCCTTTATATATACAGTGTCCCAAGTGATCTCAAATCATACTGTCCTATTCCTCATCCTTCCTTTCTCCTGCCCTCCTCTCCGATGCCGGCTCTCCTGTTGACCTCGTCCTAATATTCGTTTTTCCACTAAATATTAACAGCCCTCAACAGCACTGCTGCTGGTGTCTACTTTTATTGCAATTACCCAATTTTCAAGCATGGAAGTAGTATATCTACTTGGGGGGGAAATCAAGCACTGACCCACTCCAACTGAACTGCTTGTCAGTTTAACTGTCTCCTTGGATCTACCTGAAGAACTCAACAGTTCCATTTCATAAAGGGAAAAGAACTCAGTGATGTCCATGGGGTTACAATGGAAACAGGCAACATGCTGGATAAATATGCTTACAGCTTTTATATTTACTCTCCACTAGCAGCAAGAATGAAAGTTGAGCTTAAAGTTTGTTTTCTTCTGCCTGATTCAGCACTGTGTTGCACTAATTTTGTGCCTATGTAACTCCACTGATTTCAGTAGAATTACACCAGCATTAAGCAAGAGTAACACAGCGGTAAATCAAGCCCCTTATTTCCTTTACACAATAAGCTTCTACTTTGTGCCTAGCTAACATTTAAAATTGTATGACTGACTCAATGTTAGAAGAGTAAAATAGTTATTTAACTGTGTTCAAACCCTTACAATAAGTAATGTTTCAAAATTATTAACAGAATTTTAGAATTGGGTTCCAGACATTTAAAACCTGTTACTAATTATGTATTACCTATTATAATACCAGATATGTACTTCATAATACAAATAAAGATGGATTTCCTGCCCAGAGGGCTTACAATCTGAAGTAGTAATAGCTAAAAGTCTGAAAAAGAGCAAGAAATAATAACTAAAAATTTAAATTGCGAATGGATCATTTTAACTTGGTAGAATGCATGCCCACTTTGCTGTACAGAATCAAACCATGTGTGTGTGTGTTACACATATAAACAAACTACAACTAACATACAACACCGCAACAAGCACCCCTTTCCGCCTCCCAATCGCTGAACATCCTCACACACACTCAAAAAAAACCTCATTCTGTTCCAGTCTTACCTCCCAGCAGCTATACCCATCCTGTAGCCTGTTTCAAAAGCTACTCCAAACCCACCTGATTTCACAACCAAGATACCAAACTAGCTTACAACCACCAGCAAAACTAAACAAAAACAAAAAACTGGCAAACCAGCACCAACATTTCTAAAAGTCCAAGAAAGAAAATTAAGTCACAGAAGAGACTGGAATAGTAATTAATTCTGTGATCGCTTGACTCAGATCAGACTTTACAAAGGGAGAATAGACAAATGCAAGAAAATTAGACATTTTAAGTTGCTCAAACTTATTTTGCATACAAGCCAAGATGGGGAATTTAACTTCTTCCTGCAGACCCCTGCCTCCGCCACTGTGTGGCAGAAGAACACAGTAGCATTCTTTAAAGTGCTGCTGTTTAAAGGCAGCCCTTCAAAAATTAACCTGGTACACAGGGTAGTACTGGAGATGCCTTTGCCTACATACCTGGAACGTTAGATAACAGAGAAGCAAACCCTGATCTCCTTTCCACTGGGGGGGAAGGCCAGTGGGATGCTATGCAGGTGAATTCTGCAGCTGATGCCACTACCATGGAGCCGGGCTCCATGGAGGTTCTCTCCATAGCATAGGAAGTGGGGTTTGGACAGGGTTTCCAACTTTCTAATTGCACAAAACTAAACACCCTTGCCCCACTCCCTGCCCCACCCCTTCCTCAAGGCCCCAGCCCGGCCCTGTCCCTTCTCTGAGGCCCCGCCCCTACTCACTCCACCCCACCCCCCCGTCAGTCGCTCTCCCGCACCCTCACTCACTCACTTTCACCGGGCTGGGGCAGGGGCCTGCAGTGGGGGAAGAGGTGAGGGCTCTGGCTGGGGGTGCAGGCTCCAGGGTGGGGCCAGAAATGAGGGGTTCAGGGTGTGGGAGGGGGCTCCAGGCTGAGACAGGGGGTTGCGCTGTGGGAGGGGGTATGGGCTCTGGCTGGGGGTGTGGGCTCCAGGGTGGGGCCAGAAATGAGGAGTTCAGGGTGCAGGAGGGGGCTTCAAACTGAGGTGAGGGTTAGGGTGTGTGAGGGGGTGAGGGCTCTGGGGTGGAGCTGAGGATGAGGGGTTTGGGGTGCAGGAGGGGGCTCCAGGCTGGGGCCAATTGGTTTGGAGTGCAGGAGGGGGCTCAGGACTGGGGGTTGGGGTGCAGGAGGGGGTGCGGCTCTGGGAGGGAGTTTGGGTGTGGGAGGGGACTCAGGGCTAGGGCAGGGGGTTGGGGTGTGGGCTCCGGGAGGCAGTTAGGGTGTGGGAGGAGTGGCAACATGCCCCTCTGGCTCCTAGGCGGAGGCGTGGCCAGGCGGGACAGCTTCTCCTACCAATATAGCTACTGCCGTACGTGGAGGTGGTTTTGTTATGTCGACAGGAGAGCTCTCTCCCATCGACACAGAGCAGCTACTCAAGCTATCTTACAGCAGTGCAGCTGCAACAGTACAGCTGTGCCACTGTAAGCTCGCTGGTGTAGACATGGCCTCAGTTTCCAATTATTTGCTTTTGTAGTTTATTCCCCATATGCAAGAAACACTTTCAAAACACATTAGAGGCTAATCAGCATTTTTATTATTATTGCCCTCTGCATCATTCAAGAAGGCACCATGAAACACGAGACATCAGACATGGAAGAAAAGAGTAATCACAGCAATATATTTTCTGCTCTGAAAGGATTTAGAATCTAAACACAACTGGAGTTTTCTGATTGGTTGTCAGTGATGTCATAACCATGGCTATAATGCTTAGTAATTGCATAAGGCTAATTGCCTTCCTTTTTAACTTGTAAATTCTAGTCCATAATAGCAATAAGACATACCACACAATGCATTTCAAAGAAATTACTGCACATTTGGGTGATTGAAGCTACTCATCATTCATCTTTAGAAACAGTAGCATAGAAGTAATTTCAGATATGCAACATCTACTGAAATGCTCCCACCACACCCCGAGCATACATACAGAAACACCCTTCCCTCTTTCCAGACAAAACAATTTTGTTCTTTTCTCTGTATCTCTCTCATACACACAAAGCTCTGTCCATTTCTTCCTTCTTCCTTCCCCCTCTGACCACGTACATGGTATCCACCCTTTCCCACCCAGAGGCCAGCCATTTGAACTGCCCCCTCTCCCAGATGGTGAAGTGGGAGCACTGCTCATGCTTATTTTTATTAACACTTGGCTACATTTCCTTAATTACAATGTTATTCTGAAGGTTTTAAGAAAGAACATCCTTTTATTATTTTTACCTAAAGGCACCTTTCCCTTCAATTTTCTTGAATTCTGGGTGGCTAGACTTTCTCCATCCTCTTCACTCTTTGGTATAGGTCCAATGATATCTATGTGGTCAGTTCTCTCAGCAAACGCATGGAATCTGTAATATAAAAAGGGTTTTCATCGCTAAGTAAATTATGTAAATACATCCCTAGTTTATCCCTTCATTATGTACCTCTGAGCATATTTGTTGCCCTTCTGTAGAACTCATTGATTTCTGTTACTGTATATCCATACAGTGAAGAGGCCAGAAATTGGGGTACTTCAGAAGAGGGCATACCATTCTTCAATATGAAGACACTATCATAAATGTTCTGTATCATTTTGTTACCTATTTCAATGCATCAAGCATACTACTAGCTCTTAACTGATGCTGCATGCTGATCCAACCCTACAGCCACTGTTCAGGACACAGCCAATCTGCATGTCACTGCCATTGCCCACCCAATGGGCCCTCTTTCCACCCTCTCCACATTCAACCTCAGTCAGCTGAGGGAAAAACCCTGCCCAGTATCTGAAGGCTGATACCTGCCTCTTCTCCCTGTGGAGCTGGTCACCTAACTGCTCCCCAGAAGGATGGGGCAGGTTGCCCCACTCCCATATGTCCAGAGGGGCAAAACAGACTCTGGGGAGGCATGATACAGTGCAGAAGCTCCCCTCTATAACAGCTGATGGACAACATCACCTCTGCTTCTTGTTGTCCCAAGACCTGCCTTAAATTAGGTAACATTGCAACAGTTCTGACACTTCCTTTTGTGTGTTACAAGCCATCTAGCCAGCCCTCTGCACTGAGGCACCACGTATACCTAGACTATCCCTGACAGGTGTTTGTCCAACCTGTTCTTAAAAATGTCCAGTGATGGGGACTCCACAACCTTCTTCGGAAGCCTAATCCAATACTTGACTATCTTTACAGTTAGAAAGTTTTTCCTAGTATCTAACCTCAATCTCCTTTGCTGCTGATTAAGCAGATTACTTCTTGCCCTACCTTCAAGGGACATGGAGAACAATTGATCACTGTCCTCTTTTAAACAGCCCTTAACGTATTTGAAGACCATTATCAGGTCCCTCCTCAGTCTTCTTTCCTCAAGACTAAACATGCCCATTTTTTTAACCTTTTCTCACAAGTCAGGTTTTCTAAACCTTTTATCATTTTTGTTAATCTCCTCTGGACTCTCTCCAGTTTGTCCACATCTTTCTTGAAGTGCAATGCCCAGAATCAGACACAGTACTCGAGCTGAGGCCTCACCTGTGCTGAACAGAGTGGGACAATTACCTCCCTCCCGTATCTTACATATGACACTCCTATTAATAAACCCCAGAATATTAGCCTTTTTTGGCTATGTTGGCTCATATGCATATGTTGGCTCATATGCAATTTGTGATCCACTATAATCCCCAGATCCTTTTCTGCAGTACTACTACCTAGCCAATTATTCCCCATTTTGTAGTTCCGCATTTGATTTTTCCTTTTTAAGTGCAGTACTTTGCATTTGTCTTTACTGGATTTTATCTTGTTGATTTCAGACCATTTCTCCACTTTATCAAGGTCGTTTTGAATTCTAATCCTGTTTTCCAAGGTGCTAAAAACCCCTTCCAGCCTGGTGTCTTCCAAAAAATTTGTAAGCATACTCTCCTCTCCATTATCCAAATCACTGATTAAAATATTGAATAGTACCGGACTCATGACAGACCCCTTTGGCACCCCTCTAGATATTTCCTCCCAGTTTGACAGCCAACCACTGATAGCTACTCTTTGAGTCTGGTCTTCCAACCAGTTTTTCACCCACTTTACAGTAATTTCATCAGAACACATTTCCCTAGTTTGCTTATGAGAATGCCAGGTGGAACTGAGTCAAAAGCCTTCCTAAAATCAAGATATATCATGTCTACTGCTTCCCCCATATCCACTAGGCCAGTAACCCTATCAAAGAAGGAAATTAGGTTGGTTTGGTAAAATTTATTCTTGAAAAATCCATATTGGCTATGAATTATTGTTGGCCTTTCCAGAAATTTTGTTATATTATGGGTGGAAGCAAGGTTAGTGTGTGTTCAGTTAATGGCCCTCTAGTATTTTTAGCAAAAGGAAAGATTAAGGACAGGAAAGTCCAGCACTAGAATGTCCCCACTTCTTGGGGGACAGCACAGAGGAAGTCCAACTGCATAATCCAGCCCCCACTCCCCTTCAAAGAAAGGCTTACAATCACAGGGGAGTGTGATGAATGTGTGCCAAGCCCTGAAACAGGAAACAATCTGACTGGGATTTTTCTAGCAAAGACTGCTGCTGCTTTGGGTCCTGATGAAATTGGGGATTACTCCCCATTTACATCCTCCTACTATGTGGCAGGAAAGCCAGTTACTGGTTTAGCTTTGATTTATGCAGGAGAGGACCAACATGACCTCTTTTCAAGACAAACTCCCTCAGCACAATATGCTGATGTTGCTGCACTGGTTCAGGTTATAAGAGGCCTGAAGATGGGGAGTGCTGGTGTCCAGGGAATTATATGCTCTGATTTGAGTTCTGTGTGTAATGCACTTACTGCTTTTCTTCCATTTGAGAGCAAAAAAAATGAGTGGAAGAAGAGTAATGGCAGGAGCATTAAGCATGTAGGCTTGTGAAAGTGGTTGGATCAGGTGACACAAGACAAGGGATTGATGGAGGTCTGGGTAATGAAGGGTAAGGCACAAGCCAAGAGTGGAAAAATTAAAAGATGGCATGATGAAGCAGATAGGGCAGTAAAGGAAGCACTCAAAAGTGGAGTTATATGGCCAGGAGAGACAGCCACTACTGTGGTAGAGGCAGTGACAACTACAGCCATGAAACAGAGACAGAAAAAAGATTTTGATCTACAGGTTCTACAAAAGGAAAATGAGGAAATACAAGACCCCTTAAAATTATTAGGTGGGGGAACTGGTGTATTATATGAATGGAAACTAAAACCACAGGGATGGACTACTTGTGGCTCGAAATTCAGGGGAGGTCCCAGTTGGATTAAGTGAGGAGTTCATGAGAATAGACGCACAGCAGGTGGACATTTAAATTAACTTAGCACTAAAGAGCGAGTGTTTACTGTGTGATGGAGGCCCACAGCAGGAAAAGATATAGAGGAGTATGGGGCAGCATGTCTAACCTGTGCCAGAAGTAACCCAGTGGGGAGAAAAAGGAGGAGACTGTTAAAGCTCTAAGTTCTGACAGGCCTATTGGAAAGAATACAGGTGGATTATACAAGAGAATCATCTACAACTGCTAGAGGGAATAACTGTAGATGCTTTTACTAGGTGTACAGAAGCTATTCTGACTCAACACTGTACAGCCATCACCACAGCTCAGGTGCTAACAGAGCAGGTATTCTCTAGGTGGGGTCTTCCTAAGGCTGTGGATAGTGATAATGGTCCAGCATTCACAGGAAAGGTGACTAGGAAGGTTTGTGAGATACTCCAATGTGATCAGAAATTCCAATATACCATGCCACCCACAGAGTCTGGAACTGTGGAACGAGCCAACTAGACTGATAAAAACAATGCTGAAAAGGTGGTAAGCGGCTCAGGGAAAGACTGGAATGTTAAACTACACCTTGTTTTAAAGGTCATAAGGAGAAGCATAGCGAAGGCTATGAAGGTTACCCCTTTTGAGACTATGACTAGAAGGGAGATGAGATATTCATTACCCCAGGGATGGACATAATACAGTATAACAGAGTAATAGGTTAAGGAATTGGTATGGCACATACAAGAGGTACACAAGATGGTGGCACGAAGCCTGGGAGAGGCCCAACAAAAAAATGAAACAATAATTGACGACCAAGTCTCTGGCAAGGCATATGAAG
Source organism: Caretta caretta (assembly GCF_965140235.1). NCBI lineage: Eukaryota > Metazoa > Chordata > Testudines > Cheloniidae > Caretta > Caretta caretta. The sequence goes on along the minus strand of NC_134206.1, from coordinate 121,057,024 downwards.
TGAGAGATCAGTTCCTTGTGCAGTATGTCTCAAATAAAAGGCCCTTTCCAAAAGCCAGTTGGGAGAGTCCCTGCTATGTAATGGACAAGGCTAGTCCATCCATATACCTCGTCAGGGAAAAGGATGAAAAGGGGTGGTGAAACAATGGTTGTATGCTATGCAGCTGAAACCATACAGAGGGAAGAACAGAAGGAATCTATTGATATAAAAAGAGGAAGGGACAATAATTTCTTTCTCTTTCAGGTGTTGATCACGATGGGAAGTATATTATGCACTGCATTGGGGTCCGTAGTATTCATGATAGAGCAGAGGAACAAGGTGGTGACAGTGCACAAGGGGGAGAAAGCCACCCTAGCCTTATGGTTTCCAGGTAATCATGAAGAAAAGCCTACAAAGCTCTGGTACAGACAGAACTGCAGCCAAGATGGAAGATCCTGCAGCGCAAGCAACTCTCAGGAGCAGGGACTTGGACTGGGGGACCCAAAGGGGCCATGTGTTTAAATGGGATGGTAATGGCTAACCTAACCGGTTATAACATGCAGTTAACACATGCGGGAAATATTACAGTTACTCTAGCATATCATCCAACGAACTACTGCCCATGAGTCCACCTACCATGCCAGGAAAGTGACTGAGGCTTTGACATTCTCTCTGAATGTGACTAAGAATGGGGAGACAACCACCACTGCTTCTGAACATACTGGTGTAACAATGCTTCCTATTCCAGAATTGAAGCAAGATGAATCATAGAATCATAGAATATCAGGGTTGGAAGGGACCTGAGGAGGTCATCTAGTCCAAACCCCTGCTCAAAGCAGGACCAATCCCCAATTAAATCATCCCAGCCAGGGCTTTATCAAGCCTGACCTTAAAAACTTCTAAGGAAGGAGATTCTACCACCTCCCTAGGTAACGCATTCCAGTGTTTCACCACCCTCCTAGTGAAAAAGTTTTTCCTAATATCCAACCTAAACTTCCCACACTGAACCATGCCCAGAAATGAAAGCAGGACCTGACAATGGACTAATGATAAGTTGTGAATATCAGATTATGTATAATAATGTACAGTACCAAATGATACCTGTAGTATTGAATTTAAACAATTTTACATTCCCACAGCAGCTCTGTCATGAAAAATCTGTGTGCTTCTATATGCAAAGGGTAGTAAACGTAGTGCAAAATTTCAGACAATCAATGGATGGGGTGGAATTGGAGGAAATTTGGTGGCCTGAGGAGGGAAAGAGATAAAAGAGATACAGGAATAGTACAAGGAGTTGAGGCATTGGGAACATCAGCATGGAATCATATGCATATCAGAGTATTGTGGGAAGAAAATCAGAAAATGAGCTCAATTACAAAGTCTGTTAAAAAGTTAAATAAACAATAGAATGAGGATATAGGGGAGGATTTAAAGAGTTACAGGATGCTAGAATAACAGGACAGTTGTTTAGGGAAGTGGAAGCAGCAATCAATGAAATGCAAAAAATCATGAACCATCCTAATGTATCAAAGGTGATTACCTGTTTGTGGTATGGCAGCTTTCTCACAAAGGAGCTACAGGTAGGACTAAAGGAAATTCAAGGTGGGGAAGTGCCTGGGTTGATAACAAATAAGGTGCTATTCAGGGATCTATTATGCTGAGAAAAAGTGCACATGGATCCTTCCTATAGTACTAGCAGTACCAGTAGCCACAGGACTAAGTAAAGCATTAACAGTGTATAGCATCCAGTTCGTAGGTTTGTTGGAACCTATCCTGGCAGGTTACATCTTAAAGGAACATGTCACTCATCCTCAGATACTGGTAAGGAAGGGTGGGAGAGTCTGGAAAGCCCCAGCTACCTCATGTTGTTCCAAGAGGCATGGTACCTATTTACGCTGTTGTGATGTACAGCATGTGGGTTCACCTTGGATGAAGAAATCCAAAATAATACATTACAGATGAGGCAATGGGGACACGGTCAAGCCAAGGTTGCAAAGGGTGGAGAAGGCAAATATTGTATAACCTCGTGGTTTGGACATTTTCAGTATGGGACACAAACATGTTATTACAACTGGCCAATGTTCTGCTCATTTTGCACTTTAGCCTTTCTGATTTTGTCCCTACTTGCCTGTGCTATTATTTTGTACTCATCCTTAGCTATTTGTCCACCTTTCCACTTTTTGAGGATTCCTTTTTGATTTTCAGGTTATTCAAGAGCTCCTCAGGGAGCGATTTTGGCATCTTACTATTTTTCCTATCTTTCTTTCGCAACAGGATAGTTTGCTGTTGCACATTTAATATTGTCTCTTTGAGAAACTGCCAGCCAAGGCTTGAATTACAGGGTAGCTTCGGACAATGGGACCCCTTACTACTTTTAGGGGCTACCTCACTTCTGTCTTATAGCCCCCTTACTTCTCACTACTGTTTAAATGAAAGCAAGCCACTTGACATTCAGTGACACACAACTTTTCTCCTGTAATTTAAGCATTGCTGTGAGCTCTCCTGAATGGTTTTTTCCCTTAGATTTTCTTCCCATAGGACCTTACCTACCAATTCCCAGAGTTTGTTAAAGTCTGCTTTTTAAAGAAAGTCTATTGTCCTTATTCTGCTGCTCTCACTCCTTCCTTTCCTTAGAATCATGAAATCGATCATTTGATGATCGCTTTCACCCAAATTGCCTTTAACCTTCAGATTAGCAACCAATTCCTCCCTTTTAGTTGGAATCAAGTTTACAATGGCTGTCCTCCTAGTTACTTCCTCCACCTTGTGAAACAAGAAATTGTCACTGGTACGTTCCAAGAACTTATTGGACATTTTGTATTTTGCCGTATTAATTTTTCGACACATCTCTAGCACAACTAACTATGACCATTGCAGCCTCTGCATAAAGCTATGAATTGTAATTAAGTTAGTAAGATGTTTGCTTTATGGTTACCTCTTCCTCCAACCCCACTCCACCCATTTCATTGTTTCATCCACCTGCTGTGTCTTGTCACAACTTTAACTGTGAATTATCTGGGACAGAGGCTGTCTTTTTACTATGCGTTTGTACAATACCTAATACAACAGGGTTCTGAATTCCCTATTGTTTCCCACAGGTGTTACTGCAAGACAGTATAAATCAATCAATCATCTGTTTCAGCATATTTTTGTATCCATCTCTTTTCCCTACTGTTTTTTTTTCTGCAAGCCAAGGATAGGAGGAGCTGACAGATTTTTTCTTATTTAGATAGTGAGCTGACTTAAAGAGAGACTGTGAACACGGGTGTGGAAGGAGGTTTGGTCTGAGCACAGAAACTCCTGAGTTTTAACCCCAGCTCTTACAAAGATTTCCTCTGTGATCTTGAGGAAATTACTTAATCTCTTTGTCTCAGGTTTATCATCAGTCAAATGGGAATACTCACTTATCTCCCAGGCATGTTGCAAGGATTCACATGTTTCTATCTGTACAGTCCTTTAAAAGTACTGAAATCAGGTAGTAGTACTAGTAGTATTCCCCATACCTTCCAGAGGTCAGTTGGCTCATCTCCTTTAGGAAAAGGATGGTTTCTTCCTCCTTTGCATTAAAAGATACTGTGTGGATTGGGTATGGGCTGTTAGAAACCTTCTGTAAGAGTAGCTGCTTCATATCCTTTGGAAAATCACCCACAGTAAAGTAATAAACAGCTTCAACCTATGGTAGATACATTATGCATGTTATTAAACAGAAAACAACAATAGGAAGACTTATTTTGCATATAGCTGCTTTGGATTTACCCTAGCAATGCACTGTGCTGACATGAGGAAAGAAAAACCAGTAGAGTTGACTCATTACAAGGGTCACAAGGCTAATAGAGGCTGGGTTCTCCTTCTCAGGATATGTCTACACTACGAAATTAGGTCGAATTTATAGAAGTCGGTTTTTTAGAAATCGGTTTTATATATTCGAGTGTGTGTGTCCCCACAGAAAATGCTCTAAGTGCATTAAGTGCATTAACTCGGCGGAGCGCTTCCACAGTACCGAGGCAAGCGTCGACTTCCGGAGCGTTGCACTGTGGGTAGCTATCCCACAGTTCCCGCAGTCTCCGCTGCCCATTGGAATTCTGGGTTGAGATCCCAATGCCTGATGGGGCTAAAACATTGTCGCGGGTGGTTCTGGGTACATATCGTCAGCCCCCCGTTCCCTCCCTCCCCCCCCCGTGAAAGCAAGGGCAGACAATCATTTCGCGCCTTTTTTCCTGAGTTACCTGTGCAGACGCCATACCACGGCAAGCATGGAGCCCGCTCAGCTCACTTTGGCAATTAGGAGCACATTAACCACCACACGCATTATCCAGCAGTATATGCAGCACCAGAATATGGCAACGCGATACCGGGCGAGGAGGTGACGTCAGCGCGGTCCCGTGAGTGATCAGGACATGGACACAGATTTCTCTGAAAGCATGGGCCCTGACAATGCATGCATCATGGTGCTAATGGGGCAGGTTCATGCTGTGGAACGCCGATTCTGGGCTCGGGAAACAAGCACAGACTGGTGGGACCGCATAGTGTTGCAGGTCTGGGACGATTCCCAGTGGCTGCGAAACTTTCGCATGCGTAGGGGCACTTTCATGGAACTTTGTGACTTGCTTTCCCCTGCCCTGAAGCGCATGAATACCAAGATGAGAGCAGCCCTCACAGTTGAGAAGTGAGTGGCGATAGCCCTGTGGAAGCTTGCAACGCCAGACAGCTACCGGTCAGTTGGGAATCAATTTGGGGGCTGCTGTGATGCAAGTAGCCCACGCAATCAAAGATCTGCTGATATCAAGGGTAGTGACCCTGGGAAATGTGCAGGTCATAGTGGATGGCTTTGCTGCAATGGGATTCCCTAACTGTGGTGGGGCTATAGACGGAACCCATATCCCTATCTTGGCACCGGAGCACCAAGCCGCCGAGTACATAAACCGCAAGGGGTACTTTTCGATAGTGCTGCAAGCTCTGGTGGATCACAAGGGACGTTTCACCAACATCAACGTGGGATGGCCGGGAAAGGTACATGACGCTCGCATCTTCAGGAACTCTGGTCTGTTTCAAAAGCTGCAGGAAGGGACTTTATTCCCAGCCCAGAAAATAACTGTTGGGGATGTTGAAATGCCTATATGTATCCTTGGGGACCCAGCCTACCCCTTAATGCCATGGCTCATGAAGCCGTACACAGGCAGCCTGGACAGTAGTCAGGAGCTGTTCAACTACAGGCTGAGCAAGTGCAGAATGGTGGTAGAATGTGCATTTGGACGTTTAAAGGCGCGCTGGCGCAGTTTACTGACTCGCTTAGACCTCAGCGAAACCAATATTCCCACTGTTATTACTGCTTGCTGTGTGCTCCACAATATCTGTGAGAGTAAGGGGGAGACGTTTATGGCGGGGTGGGAGGTTGAGGCAAATCGCCTAGCTGCTGGTTACGCGCAGCCAGACACCAGGGCGGTTAGAAGAGCACAGGAGGGCGCGGTACGCATCAGAGAAGCTTTGAAAACCAGTTTCATGACTGGCCAGGCTACGGTGTGAAAGTTCTGTTTGTTTCTCCTTGATGAAACCCCCCGCCCCTTGGTTCACTCTACTTCCCTGTAAGCTAACCACCCTCCCCTCCTCCCTTTAATCATTGCTTGCAGAGCCAATAAAGTCATTGCTGCTTCACAGTCATGCATTCGTTATTCATTCATCACACAAACAGGGAGATGACTACCAAGGTATCCCAGGAGGGGTGGTGGAAGAGGGAAGGAAAATGCCACACAGCACTTTAAGCACAGCACTTTAAAAGTTTACAACTTTAAAATTTATTGAATGACAGCCTTCTTTTTTTGGGGCAATCCTCTGTGGTGGAGTGGCTGGTTGGCCGGAGGCCCCCCCACCGCGTTCTTGGGCGTCTGGGTGTGGAGACTATGGAACTTGGGGAGGAGGGCGGTTGGTTACAGAGGGGCAGCAGTGGCAGTCTGTGCTCCAGCTGCCTTTGCTGCAGCTCAACCATACACTGGAGCATACTGGTTTGGTCCTGCAGCAGCCTCAGCATTGAATCCTGCCTCCTCTCATCACGCTGCCGCCACATTTGAGCTTCAGCCCTGTCTTCAGCCCGCCACTTACTCTCTTCAACCCTCCACCTCTCCTCCCGGTCATTTTGTGCTTTCCTGCACTCTGACATTATTTGCCTCCACGCATTCGTCTGTGCTCTGTCAGTGTGGGAGGACAGCATGAGCTCGGAGAACATTTCATCGCGAGTGCGTTTTTTTTTCTTTCTAAGCTTCACTAGCCTCTGGGAAGGAGAAGATCCTGTGATCATTGAAACACATGCAGCTGGTGGAGAAAAAAAAAGGGACAGCGGTATTTAAAAAGACACATTTTATAAAACAGTCGCTACACTCTTTCAGGGTAAACCTTGCTGTTAACATTACATACATAGCACATGTGCTTTCGTTACAAGGTCGCATTTTGCCTCCTCCCACTGCGTGAACGGATTTTGGTTGAATGCCAGCAAACATACACTGCAATGCTTTGTTCTACAGTGATTCCCGAATACGTGTTACTGGCCTGGAGTGGTAAAGTGTCCTACCATGAAGGACGAAATAAGGCTGCCCTCCCCAGAAACCTTTTGCAAAGGCTTTAGGACTACATCTAGGAGAACCGCAAATGCCAGGGCAAAGTAATCCTTTCACATGCTTGCTTTTAAACCATGTATAGCATTTTAAAAGGTACACTCACCAGAGGTCCCTTCTCCGCCTGCTGAGTCCAGGAGGCAGCCTTGGGTGGGTTCGGGGGGTACTGGCTCCAGGTCTAGGGTGAGAAACAGTTCCTGGCTGTCGGGAAAACCGGTTTCTCCGCTTGCTTGCTGTGAGCTATCTACAACCTCCTCCTCATCATCATCTTCTTCGTCCCCAAAACCTACTTCTGTATTGCCTCCATCTCCATTGAAGGAGTCAAACAACACGGCTGGGGTAGTGGTGGCTGAACCCCCTAAAATGGCATGCAGCTCATCATAGAAGCGGCATGTTTGGGGCTCTGACCCAGAGCGGCTGTTCGCCTCTCTGGTTTTCTGGTAGGCTTGCCTCAGCTCCTTCAGTTTCACGCGGCACTGCTTCGGGTCCCTGTTATGGCCTCTGTCCTTCATGCCCTGGGAGATTTTCAGAAAGGTTTTGGCATTTCGAAAACTGGAACGGAGTTCTGATAGCACGGATTCCTCTCCCCAAACAGCGATCAGATCCCGTACCTCCCGTTCGGTCCATGCTGGAGCTCTTTTGCGATTCTGGGACTCCATCATGGTCACCTGTGCTGATGAGCTCTGCATGGTCACCTGCAGCTTGCCACGCTGGCCAAACAGGAAATGAGATTCAAAAGTTCGCGGTTCTTTTCCTGTCTACCTGGCCAGTGCATCTGAGTTGAGAGTGCTGTCCAGAGCGGTCAGAATGGAGCACTCTGGGATAGCTCCCGGAGGCCAATACCATCGAATTGTGTCCACAGTACCCCAAATTCGAGCCGGCAACGTCGATTTAAGCGCTAATCCACTTGTCAGGGGTGGAGTAAGGAAATCGATTTTAAGAGCCCTTTAAGTCGAAATAAAGGGCTTCATTGTGTGGACGGGTGCAGGTTTAAATCGATTTAACGCTGCTAAATTCGACCTAAAGTCCTAGTGTAGACCAGGGCTCACTTATACTGATGTAAATCAGAGGTAATTCCACCGGAGCCAGTGGAGTTACACTAGCATAAAACTGGTCGAAGTGATAAGAGAATCAGTCCCACAGCTATCACAGCCGAGTATCTGAGACAGAATATGGCAATAACTGCAGTACCTTAGGCACTGTAAGTAGTGGTAAATGATCACTTTTAAAAGAAGCCACTCTCCACGTACACAGTAGGGAGCTCTGGAGCACCCACTAAGGAAAATAAGAGAAGATAAAACTGGTTGAGCATGAGAAGGTATTAAGGAACCACGTCCGTGCCTTCATGCTGCTGTGAGGTACAGTCTTACAGTAAAGCAGATTCAGTCCTCCATTAGACCCAGTGAGTATTTCAATTTTTGCCTTCTAAAGCGTATGTGTACACTTTGAGTGGGGGGCTGTAATTCCCAGTTCAAGGAGACATACCTGTGCTAGCTCTGGTTGAGCTAGCATACTAAAAATAGAGTGTAGTCTCAGCAGCAAAGCAACGGGAGGCTACCCACCCTGAGTAGATACCTAGCATCTTGAACCGCTGTTTGTACTTGGGTGGCAAGCCTGTCCCACCAGTTGCACTGCCACCGTTACACTACTTTTAGCACGCAAGCTTAATCTGAGTTAGCACAGGTCTGTCTCTTTGAACTAGGAATTACAGCCACAGCTCAATGTATAGACACAATCTTAATGGGTCTTCATCTCAGTGCCCTGAATCCCAGATGAGCTAATAGACTAACACATGGGCATTTTTACTCCAACTTTTACTGCATGCACAGAGGAGGCAGGATTCTCCAGCTACCCCACGCAGTTAGTAGGTGTTGGGAACTGCAGATTAAATACTGCTGACCCATTGGGGTAGGTGTGATTCATTAGGTTCCACCCTGAGTGTAAGGGAGGGAGGAATAGCCCTCTGGGAGAGTGACCTAGGATTTGAGACAGGTAGGTCCAGAGGAAAGGAGCGTTAGGGAGTAACTATGCCTGAGATGAAGGACAATACCAGGTTTACAATGGCGCCATTGCTCCGGGCCCACATGCAGAAGGTGCCAATTATGGTTGCCAAGCAGGAGCGCTGGAAACAACCTGGAAATCGGGGGGGAGTGGGGGGGCACTGGTGCCTGGACCATGCCCCCCCACCACCCCGCGGCCTTGCCTGCACTCCGCCCCTCCCACCTTAGTCCCACCTGCGCTCTGCCCCATGGCCCTGCCCCACTCAGCCTCTTCCCCCAGGCCCCGCCTGCCACTCAGTCCTCTCTGCCCCCTCCTCCCCATCACTCGCTCTTAAGGCAGGAAAAAAGGCTATGCCCTCCCACTTTTAAAAGTTATGGGGCCCCTGTTGCCTGCTGTTCGGTTTTCGACCGGAAAGTCCAGTCAAAAAGCAGACCTGGCAGTGTCTGGTCAGCAGTCTGGTTGCAGGAGTAACTGCAATCAGCCTCCCCATCAGGAGGGCAGGAAAAGCAGCTGCTGCTGCCTGGAGGAGCTGCAGCTCAGCTGGAGAGAAAGAGACCTGGCTCCCAAGGACCCAGCTCTGGCGGACAGAGGTAGGTACCGGCTCCGTGCCACCCAAGGGGGGGATCCTGTCCACTCCTGCCCCTCCCCTCCACCCTGGTGTGCTTGCCCCGACCCCTGCCTCAGTCCAGGGACCAACCCTTCACCTCACCCCACTGTGCGCTTGCCTCCGACCTCTGCCTCACTCGGGGACCAACACGCCCACCCCACCCAGCTATGCTCTTGCCCCTGGCCCCTGCCTCGCTCTGGGGTAGGGTTGCCAGGCATCCAGTTTTCGACGAGAATGCCCGGTCAAAAAGGTACCCTGGTGACTCCAGTAGGCACTGCCAACCGGCCCATTCAAAGTCTGGGGCTCCCTGCCTGCCCAATCTGCACATGGTTCCCAGAAGCGACCACCAGGTCCCTGCAGCCCCTAGACGCATGGGCAGCCAGGGAGGCTCCACACACTGCCCCCGACCCAGTGCTGACTCTGCAGCTCCCATTGGCCGGGAACTGTGACCATTGGGAGCTGCAAGGGAGGCACCAGCAGGCATGAGTTAGCACACGGAGCCTCACTGGCCGCTCATGCGTCTAGTGGCCACAGGGACCTGACAGCTGCTTCCTGGGAGCCGCATTAAGCGCCGCAGGAACCCCACACCCCCTCCTGCACCCTGAACCTCCTGCCCCAGCCCAGAGCCCTCTCCCGCACCGATACTCCCTCCCAGAGCCCACACTCCGCATCACCCCACACACACACCCCAACCCCCTGCTCCAGCCATGAGCCCCCTCCTCATCCCTGGCCCCATCCCAGAGCCCACACCCCCAGCCCAGAACCCTCTCCCACATGTTGAACCCCTCATTTCTGGCCCCACCTGGAGCCAACACCCCCACCCCAGAGCCCTCATCCCCCACCCGCACTCCAACCCTCTGCTCCAGCCCGGTGAAAGTGAATAAGGGTGGGGGAGAGTGAGCGACGGAGGGGGGGGGATGAGCGAGCGGGGGCAGGGCCTCCGGGAAGGGGCAGGGTAGGGGTGTTCAGTTTTGTGCCATTAGAAAGTTGGCAGCCCTACTCTGGGGACCAACCCTGCCATGAGGGCCCACAAATATGTTTGGTGCTGGGCTAACAAAAGGTTAATCCGGCCCTGATGAAGGTTTAGGCTAAGTAAAGAAACCACAGGAGCAGCCAAGTCTGGGGAAACAGTTTAGCTACTGTAAGTTTAATGTGGAATTATTTTTTTTATTAACGAAGCCAGCCTCCAGGAGTGACTCTATGACTCTACAATGAAGGTGTGGCTTTTGCCTGGAGCCACATGGGGACTCCACCAGCTTACGCTACGCTACACGTCCCTGAACACACACTAAATGAATTTTCATTGCTAAGGTAATGGTTGTAATTAAACTCTGTTCCATGATGACCAACAGCCAGAAGGACTCTCCTGGATGGTGCACTATCCCACCAGTGTCTTCAAAAATAATAATAAGGCTTATGTGTGAGGCTCTCTACCAGTTGGCTGGATTGTTTAACATTTTCTTCAGACCCAGACCTACAAGGCCTGATAAGCCTGATTTTTTTCAGTCAGACCATACTGCAAATTGGTAATGTTTTCCCCAAAAAGCAGTGACTGTCACATTGCTAAAAAATCACACATAAGAAAATGTCACCCTTGGACAAATTAACTCCTCACCCAGTTTAATTTTAATATCAAATTACACAGGAGTCAAGACTCATCCAGGGTGACATCCACCCTGGGTAGAGAACCACGAGGCCAAAGCACCACCTCACAACCCACTTAAAATAACTTCTCAAAGAAAGGATTAAGTGGAACCTTGCACTGGCCCTCTGCACATCTCCTGTGTAAATGGATAACTCAGTCCAAACACAGAGGGCCAACAATTTACTATTGAATTTAGCTTTAAATGAGTTGTACCAATTTTCTCCAGCAATAACTTTGGCCCAATGTGTCTTTTCTGCCACAGGAATGGAGTGGCTGGCTAAAATTATGGTATATATTTTTATATCCTTGCCTTTCCTTTAATGAGTAAAGAAATATGGCCCTATAAAAATAAACAGAATTTAACTGCAAAAATACTTGGTATGCTTTGTGCACTACTACTGTAAGAGAGTTGCTCAATCACTTGGTGAGGCTACAATTTGGATGTCATGGGAGACTTTAAAGAATTCCTGGAGTCAGCTAGTGCTAAGTTAAAACAGTCTTCACATATATTTTTTTATTTTCTTGCATATTTCAGTCAGCAATACAGAATAAAAATTATGTCCTTTTCTAGAGTAATATTTAATATTAACATTTTCATTAAAAATTATTTTGAAAAGTATATCTGGTGAAGACACTGGAGGGAAAATATTTATCTTACCCATCATGACTTCAGAACACATTTACCTTTCATGCTCCACGGAAAAACAAAAACAAGCTTCTGCTTTCAGAACCTGATACATTTACATATGGTATTGGTAAATATGGGCTGTAACTCTACCGGAAAGAAATACCTTCTAGATAGCCACAAGTTCTCTCTTTAGCCCTCCACAGTTCATTAGGATAAAACTTGCAATCCAATTCTCCCACTGGATATTCTTGGGTTTACTGGAGACTTCAGAAGAGATGTATAAACTTACTGTCTCATCACGTATGGCTTCCAACAGAGCCTCAGTGGAGCTGGTGTGGCTGATGGCTGGCATATGGTCCAACTTCCAGAGCCATTTAACAGCAGACTCTACCGAATATTCAGACACAGGAACGGCTTTCTGTTGCCACTTCACAAGATCTCGTGCAGTGCTGAAAATAATATCAGTGATTATTCACAAGTAATGAGGAGCCACTGGCAACACACTACAGCAGAGCTCAAAATATATCTACTGTATTAGACCTTTAACAATAATAAACCACCAACTCTTGAGGTTGTAGTATTCCATTAATAGGACAGTAGTTGAAATACACATTTCTAAAACCAGACTAGCAATAAGATAAAGAGGTAAAATAAAACCCTCATAAGGCACCACAAGTCTGAAAATTAGTTTCTAAGGCAGTTGTTTCCGAAACAGAATTAAGATAACTAAAGCAATATAGCTGCTTTAAGAACAATTTCTAGAGCATATTTGCCCTTAAACATGCAAGAAGCAATATAAAAGACCTATCTTAGAAGTAGCTGACTATACAGGCTGGTGGGATGTGGTGGGGAGGGAACAGAAATATTCCAAGAGTAAGAAATAAATAATTTTAACACTGTTGCCAAGCGAAAACAAATGACCATGTTCTCTAAAAACTGGGGAGACAGAATGGTCTAGTACTTAAAGCACATGACTGAGTGTCATAAAACCTAGGTTTTATTTCTCCCTCTACCCCTGACTTGCTGTGTCATCTTTGTGACTAATGAGTGATTTTTAGCCACTGTGTCATCTGTAAAATGGGATTAATACTTACCTACCTACCAAACCAGAAAGTTGGGATGGAGAGTTCATCAGTATTTTAAAAGCTTTGAAGTTTTTGTCTTGAAGGCATTACAGAAGTGCAAAGCATGTGCTCATGTGCATGTATACAAAGAAAGAAGAAAAGAAAAAAAAACACAGGTGGCTCTAGTCTCTGTGACATTCCAGAAAGCATTATTCTGGAGAACTTCTAGCAAATCTGGGAAAGTAGTACTGTACTGTCACAGAAATTTTAAAAAAAGATAAAATGTATTTTTGTGCTAAATCCTTCACCACAGCCTGATAAATTCAGCAAATACTTAACTTTCTTGTGCCTCAGTGTTGATATAACTTTGCAGATCACCTTTAACAAAGTAAAAAGAAAAGGAGGACTTGTGGCACCTTAGAGACTAACAAATTTATTTGAGCATAAGCTTTCGTAGCTCACGAAAGTTTATGCTCAAATAAATTTGTTAGTCTCTAAGGTGCCACAAGTCCTCCTTTTCTTTTTGCGAATACAGACTAACACGGCTGCTACTCTGAAACCTTTAAAAAAGTGTTGTGTGTGTTTTTCAAAGGCCATGTAAGCTCGCTTCTGATCTTCAAACCTCAAGTGTATTGGGAGGTGGGGAATTAAGCACTTCAGGGCACAAGAATCAGATCTGTGGCATAAATCATGGGCAAAATGACTTTAGGAGTCACATTCTAATTTTTAGTAGATTTTCTGAAGCCAGTTTTCAAAACAGTATGCATTAAATTGCTCACAAACCTTTGCGTACACATGACTTGCATGCACACAAACTCCCATCCTTACGTAAATGTAAATCCTGATTTGTGTGTGCAAACATCTATATGCTTGGATAAATAAAGGTTTGCACATGCACATGAATTTGAAAACCTGGGCCTATTTGTCACTGAGTATGAATTAATTTACTCATATTCGGAAAGGAACACAGTCTCTTTGTTAAGACACTGGACTGGGACTCGAGACATCTGGTTTCATTTCCCACCTCTGCTACTGTGTGATTTACTGTGTGACACTGCGGAAATCAGTTTATTTCTCTGTGGCATAGTGGCCCACCTGTAAAATGCAGCTAGCAATACTTCCTTTCTCCCAATCTGTATTGTTTTGTGGTAGGAACAGTACAGACATACGGTGCCTAACATAATGAGGCACTGAACTTGGTGGGAGCCTTTAGGCACTACCATAATACAAATAATAAAAATGACCATTGCTACTGCAGTAAGCATATCATCAGAATACAGATCTATACTCTACAGTACTTCTCTTCATCTCATTAACAAAAAGTAGAAAATAAACACCATTTCCCTTACCGAATGAGGTTAAACTTGGCAAGCTGGGCCACTTGCTGTGAGAGGACCATAGAAAGCGCATCACGGCACAGGTCAAATTCAGTTCTACACACAGTGCCAAAGTCCAGAACAATGGTGATGCACGATTCCAGAATCACTCCAAATATCTGCCGACTTTCACTGGTTACCCATTCCATTCTCTGCTTGTACAGCTCAATAGCTCCAGTTAGACAGTCCACAAAATGAAGAATTAGCTCTTTTTTGGCTGTCAGCTTTATTTAAATACAAGAGAGAATGAAAATGAAGATTGAAACAAATAACTCAAAGCAGTCCCAAGTCCAGCAAAGCTGCAATGACTGATCCATGTGCCAGATATGCCAGCCAAGGTAGCAATGGAAACAACCCATTTTTCTTCCACTATTTCAGCAGCAAATACTTGACAAATGCCTCTGAGTCTCTCACATATAATGGAAAAGCCACTGCACTTTATCCTAATTGCATTCCGCAATATTTAAACAAGCATAGGGCAGTGCCAACTAGTTTGCATGACTTGCTTGTGACAAGATCAGAGCAATGTAAGCGACTTAAAAGAAATGGGGGTGTTGGGGGTGGGAAAGGACTGCAGAGCAGATGGATGGATAAATTGGGGGCACTTGGAAACTAGTTATTAAGTTAGGACAAGATTGTGACTTGCTCTTAAAATGCTGTGCAGGCAATAAGGGGATGTACGGTTCTTTCCTGGGGCAGTGTAATCTCAATCTTGTCCTTAAACAGCAGCTGAAAGGAAATTAAAAATGTTTCTTTGTATTTCTGTTCAGGATGTCCAACATTCAGTATCTATTGGGCCTAAATATTTGTATTTAGGTATTTGGTACAAATGTCAGGCACAAATGCAAATTAAAAACAAAACCTAACTTCCCATAAGCCTCAGCCCCATCAGTAAATTAAGCAAAGCCAAGGCCTACCCCCAGAAAGAAAAATAATTATAAAACAAAAGAGAAATATACCTAAGACCTTCTCTAGACCTTATAACATTCACCCCAGGGTTCTAGGCAAAGTTATAGGCATTACCCGGACTCATGTACATAAGAACGGCCACACGGTATCGACCAATGGTCCATCTAGCCCAATACCTTGTTTACCGACAACAGTCAGTGCCAGATGCTTCAGAGGGAATGAACAGAACAGGGCAATCAGCAAGTGATCCATCCCCTGTCATCAAATCCCAGCTTCTGGCAGTCAAAGGTTTAGGGATATACAGACCATGGGGCATCCCTGACCATCTTGGCTAACAGCCATTGATGGACCTATCCTCCATGAACTTATCTAATTCTTTTTTGAACCCAGTTACACTTTTGGTCTTCATAACATCCCCTAGCAACAAGTTCCACAAGTTGACTGTGCATCATGCAAAGAAGTACTTCCTTTTATTTGTTTTAAACCTGCTGTCTATTTAATTTAGTTGGGTTACCCTGGATCCTGTGTTACGTGAAGGGGTAAATAAAGAGCAGATGTTGTGACAGAACTATCCACAATGACTCCAAGATCTCTTTCTTGGGTGGTAACAGCTAATTTAGACCCCATCATTTTGTAAGTGTAGTCGGGATTATATTTTTCAATGTGGATTACTTTGACTCCACATTGAATTTTATCTGCCAATTTTCTTGCCCAGTCACTCAGTTTTGTGAGATCCCCTTGTAACTCCTCTCGGTCAGCTTTGGACTTAACTATCTTGAGTAATTTTGTATCATCTGCAAAACTTTGCCAAATAACTGTTTACCCCCTTTTCCAGATCATTTATGAATATGTTGAACAGCACTGGTTCCAGTACAGATCCTTGGTGGACCCCACTATTTACCTCTTTCTATTGTTAAAACTGATCATTTATTCCTACCCTTTATTTGATGTCTTTTAACCAATTACTGATCCATGAGAAGACCTTCCCTCTTAGCCCATGACTACTTACTCTGCTTAAGAGCCTTTGCTGAGGGACTTTGTCAAAGGCTTTCTGAAAATCCAAGTTCACTATATCCACTGGATCACCCTTGTCTACATATTTATTAGAATTCTTTGAGGGACAACAGATTGGTGAGATATAATTTCCCATTAAAAAAACATATTGACGCTTCCCCAAAAAACCATGTTCATCTATGTGTCTGATAATTCTGTTCTTTACTATATTTTCAACCAATCTGCCTAATACTGAAGTTAAGCTTACTAGCCTGTAATTGCCAGGATCACCTCTAGAGCCTTCTTTTAAAAACTGGCATCACATTAGCTATCCTCCAGTCATCTGGTACAGAAGCTAATTTAAGCAATAGGTTACACACCACATTAGGAGTTCAGCAATTTCATATTTGAGGTCCTTCAGAATTTCGGGGTTAATTCCATCTAGTCCTGGTGGCTTATTTCTCTTTAAATTTATCAATTTGTTCCAAAAACCTCTTCTATTGACACTTCAGTCTGGGGCATTTCCTCAGATTTGTCACCAAAAAAGAATGGCTTGGGTTTGGGAATCTCCCGCACATCCTATGCAGTGAAGTCCAATGCAAAGAATTTGTTCATCTTCTGTGCAATGGTCTTGCCTTCCTCGTGTACTCCTCTGGCATCTCAATTGTCCAGTGTCCCCACTGACTGTTTGGCAGGCTTCCTGCTTCTGATGTACTTAAAAAAAATTTTTTTGCTCTTATTTTTTTGAGTCTTTTCCTAGCTGCTTTTCACATTCTTTTTTGGCTGCCTAATTCTACACTTTGCTTGCCAGAGTTTATGTGCCTTTTTATTTTCCTCACTAGGAACTGACTTCCAATTTTTGAAAGATGCCTTTTTGTTTCTAATCACCTTTTTTACTCTACTGTTTAGCCATAGTGGCATTTTTTTTGTCCTCTTACTGTTTTTATTTTATTTGGGGTATACATTTAGTTTGAGCGTCTATTATGGTGTTTTTAAATAGTTTCCATGTGGCTTACAGGCATTTCACTCCTGTGACTGTTCCTTTTAATCTCCATTTAACTAGCTTCCTCATTTTTGTGTAGTTACCCTTTTGAAAGTTAAATGCTACTTGATGGGTTTCTTTGGTATTTTTCCCACTATAAGGATGTTACATTTGATTACATTATGGTCGCTATTACTGAGCAGTTCAGCTAGATTTATTGGACCAGATCCTGTGCGCCATTTAAGACTAAATCAAGAATTGCCTCTCCCCTTATGAGTTCCAAGACCAGCTGCTCCAAGAAGCAGTCTTTAATGGGGTCTAAAAAATTTTATCTCTGCATCCCATCCTGAGATGACATGTACCCGGTCAATGTGGAGACAGTTGAAATCCCCCATTATTACTGGATTTTCTGTGCTTGTAGCCTCTCTAAATTCCCTGAGCATTTCACAGTCACCATCACCATCCTGGTCAGGGGGTCGGTAGTATATTCCTACTCATTATTCAAGCATGGAATTTCTATCCATGGAGATTCTGTGCTACAGATTGATTCATTTAAGATTTTTACTATATTTGACTCTATGCTAATTTATGCACAGTCATTTGCATGCCACTTCCCCATCTCCCACAAGTTTTCCAACAGTGAACATACAGGCTTGGAGACTAGAAGTTTTCCAAATAAAATTCCATCAGAAGTAGAAACTTTCAGCTCTCCCTTAGAGTGTCATTCTGCAAACCTTCTTTGTCTGGTTCCGATCTTACACGATCTATTGATGTTATCTGATTTGCCTCAGTAGTTCTGAAAAACATTTCTCAGGAACATACAGCAGCCAGATGGGCTAACACAGGATTAGATGTTAGAAACTGAACTGATTGCAGAAAAGATGATGGAATAAGACTCCCTGAAATTGTATTTTTCTCCAGGTTTAACCTGATGCCTGTTCTGGATGCCTGGGAACTGGAGAGGGAGTCTGGATATCAGATGATATGCTATTTGTTTTTTGAAGTCTTTACTCTTATGAATAAGCTTTTTTATTATTCGCTGATGCAGAGATCTCTTCAATCAGAATCCATCTTTTCAAATAATGGGACAGATAGCAGCTACTACTAACATGCTCCTTAGAGCACAAGTCTGGGGAGAGTTCCATCAAGCTATTCACAGACTATACTAAATCCTTTGTGTCCTGTTGGTACTAAATTATATCTCTTCATTTGAGTACCGCCATTTGTTTTACTGGTAACCACTCTATTAAACTCAGTTTAGTCCTATTCCTTTTTAAACCTTCTCCCTTACATTATAGGGTAAATCTGTTACTTAGAAATTTCAGCCTTCTCTTGAAAGCTATACACTAGCCCATATGAAGCTTGGAGTATCACTAGCCCTCAGAAAAGAAACCCAACTTCTAGATCATTAATCATTTGGCGCTACAGAAATAAAATCATCAAAAGATAAAGTTCCCATTTTGGAAATACAGTTTCCTTGCAGCATTTCTTTAGAAGAGGAGACATTTCAGTCACATTTTGTTACACTGATATTATCTTTTAAATAAGGGGAAAGTTATTACTCTGTTGAACCACAAGTCAGTTGCACTTACATTATATACTCTGCCGTCTTGTGCTTTCAAGTATTGAGGAAACAGACCGTCTGCATACCGAGAAGCCACAAATTTCCCCAAGCTGGACACATAATCTACATTCAAGATTATAAACGGTTGCCAGTTATACGGATTATTTTCATTATGAACTGTTTTTCTAAATCATATACAACAGAAGAGAGGATAAATGGCACTGTCACTAAACTCTTTTCTTTTGGTCAGCCAAATAACATTTTTACAGCAACCTACAAACCCAATTCAATAATGCCTCTACAGAGGAGACAGTAAGGTTCTTTGGATAAAAGGGGGAATTTTTTCCAACAAGTGATACATGATGCAGGATAGATCCTAAAAAAAGTTACTATCTGACTTTAGGTTCATGCAGCTGGAAGGGAGGATTTGTTCTATCCATGTGATGTTAGTGAGCTTTAAAAAGGTTCTATTTACGTTGAGTTGTAGAAATTATTCTCATCTCCTAGAACCATGTCTAGTTATATCTAATGGGGAATAAAAAAACATACCATCCTGGTTACTGGTAGAAAACTTCTTGGGACTTTAGATTTCTGCAATTTAACTTTTGTATTTTCCATTTACATCTTAAAAGCAAGTGCAAATATTTGTCAGTCAAAAGAGAAACAAATCGTGGATGGATGATGCCCTCCCGTGACATATATGAAAAGGAGCAAAAGTGAATGCAGCTGAAGGCATGTCTACACTGCAACTGAAGGTATGCAATTTGCAGTACAGGTAACATAACTGCAGCACTAGCTTTTATCTAACTAGTGCACTAAAAACAACAACAAAGATGCGGCAGCAAAAACTTCAGCATGTGCTAGCAATGCGAGTACGTCCCTAGAGGGGCTTGTACATCCTGTGTGAGGCTGGTGCCACTCTATTTATGCTGCTGTTTTTGTCATGCTAGCTAGATTAAAGCTAGCACAGATATGCCTACCCGAGCTGCCAATCACATCTTCAGTTGCAGCATAGACATACCCTGAAGAAGGAAAAGCATGTTCTCTGCTCCCTTGATGGCAACAAAAGTTTCTTGGCAGTAGCTCTGCATAGCTGGGACTCCACTGACAGGAAAACATAGAGCATGGGAATATTTAAGAGCCATGGAGCAGCTATTCTATGCAGCATGCTCCTCTGCTAACTCACTGGCTTTTTGCTGGTAAAACCGTGCTATAAGAAGTATTCACTCCTCTCAGCATCATCTACCTCCTTAATCCAGAGAGGAGTGAGTATGCAACCTCTATCTAGCCTTCTAGTAATGAAAGCAAGGCTCCTGGCAGAGGAGAATACAGTATTGCTGGATGTGCAGTGCTAGACTCTCAATTACCCACGGGTCAAAGCCAGCTGCATTCTTAAATTAAACAGCATAAAACAATTATTAATACATTACAACTACTACTTCTTAAACTGTAAGTTCTTCATGTCACGGAATGCCTTACTGCACTTTGTAAAGCCTTATTATGTAAATGGTTTATAATTATTATTTCTCCTCACAAACTCTCTCCTCCAACTGCTACACAACTGCGAATTACAAATTTGTCTTTGATATTGCAGAGCTTGATTTTGCAAGAAAAACAGTCCGAGTTTAAATCTGGTATTAATTACCTGTCTAAAAATTACCAAAATGTTCAACTGGAAGCACAATACAGTAATAATTTATGGCATGGAGCTCAGGAGGATCTTTGTGTTTTCAGTCCACGAAGGACAGGGTTCTTGTGGCAGTTACATTTTCGGGCTCCAGGGGAAAGGTTTGCATGTATGGATTCTGGAACATTCAGTATCTAAAGTTATTTCACAAATGTAGCTAGACTGAGATCACAATTAAAGTGAGGAACATGATGGTGCAGATTTAAAAAAATACTCTCTCTCTCTCTCTCTCTCTCCCCCTCTCCTCAAGAGATGAGAAGCCATGTGGGATATATTCCCAAGCTAAAGTGAAGATGCGGAATGTGACTTCCCTTTCTCTTTTCTAAGATAGCACCAAAAAAAAAGAAACAATTTTAAAGGCTCCACCCCATATACTGTGCTGCTAAAAAGGAGCATGAAGCTCTGGACTATTCCAAGTCAACTTTTAGCTTTTACCATTGGCTACTCTCCTACCTTCCCTGTGCTGAAATCCAATTTGTGATAAAATCTGAGAGAGGGATAGTTTGTTTCTCTTGAGTCCATGACACTGAAGCCATTGAGAGGATGAGATGAGAGGCTGTACATCCAAGTCCCACAAAGTGCTTTTCAGTCTCCTTTCCTTCTCTTTTGACTTCCCCTTGTGGGCAATGTCGGAATCTGACTTTTCTTGCTCTCTTTTGTGTTTCATATCAAAGGTAACCTCTATAAAGAGAAAAAAACATGAGTGTTTAAACTTACCAAAAAATTGTTTATTCCCTCCCACCATCACTTGTCTCACCATTCCTTTTGCAAGGCATATTTTATATTTATCTCTCTACCTTTTTCTCATTCTACTGAAAAGTGTGCTTAACTATGGAAAGTCACCTTCAATTCCATATGTTTACCAGCTATCATGTCCCTCTGCCAGAAAGCAACCCTTCGAACCCACAAGAGACTTAACTCCAAATACTGGGAGAAATAATAGGCAATCATAACATGCACATCAGAAGCTTTCTATTGTAAATTATCCAAGAATACATGCAAAATATGTCTACTTCTTAAGATACTCACGGTCACTCCAGGCAACTCTTTTACACAGATTTCCGATCATTCTGGACTCCTTGATTTGGGGGCCTTCTTTGTTTTCCTCTTAAAAACCTGCAGAATTAAAACCAAACAAACACTATTCAGTATACAGAGCAGCAGCCATGTTAGTCTGTATTCGCAAAAAGAAAAGGAGTACTTGTGGCACCTTAGAGAAGTCTCTAAGGTGCCACAAGTACTCCTTTTCTTTTTGCTATTCAGTATAGTACCACTCAGAGGCCCAATCACAACTGAGACCTTATTGTTCTAGGCAATTACAAGTATAAAATAAAAAACAGTTTGTACCACAAAGAATTTATCATCTAGAAGGTCAATCTTAGAAATACATGCATAACTTTAATCATGCATATAGTCCCATTAGATAACATTACACATGTGTGTGACTGCAGTGTCAGGACCTAAATGTGGAAAAGACACAACAGGTGGGAATAGAACAAAAAGGTAGCGGGTCAGACATGTGAAAGTAACAGGACTACAGGATTGCATATACTGGTTGAGTGTGCAATTTTGAGGCTTCAAGATTTTTAAGTTTCATTTGATTTTTTTTTTTTAATAAAATGAATGAAGAAGAGATATTTATGAATCAGTAGCAGGCCACCTGCCTAACTGCTGTCACCATGGGCATTACTGCAGAGACAGGATAAATTACAATATAACTAATCTGTAACAAAAGAATAACTATTCCTCCCTCTTTCTCTTTGCAGAATCAACAGTGTTATTTTTAATCTCTTGTATATTAATCTATCAACTATTATAATCTAGGAAGACACTAACAACACTAAACACAGATACAACCTTAGTTCTTATGGGCCCTGGTAAGAAAAAAGGCAAGGAGTCCTCTTTGCAACCTGATAATATATGTTATGTATATAATGTGTACTATATGTACAGAATAATTTTATTTTATCTTAATAAAATTACACATTAGTAGCAGGGTCAATATAACACTCAAAGAGAATGCCTTTTATTGGGCAACCAAAGACAATGTGTCTGTGTGATTTCTAACCAGAAATAGACAAACTAAAAGGTTTGTTATCCTAGCAGCTTCATGTTAACAACTAAACTGAGCAGTATTTTGCACAGTCTTCTGCATTTGAATTGTGGATCCCAGAAGCCATCTCCTTTTTGTAGCTTCCCATAGTTTGACTATAGATTTTCCTTCATTTTATAATAGAAATTCCACTCCTGATCACCCCGTCTGAACAGCATCTGTATGTAAAATGAATTTTATGGAAGGGGAAAAAAAAAAAGGTTCCTTGACAAGAATATGAAACGGCTTCAACATAAATATCAAATTAACCTCAAATATAAGGAAAGGCAACCAGCTAACCCTGAGCCCAAAATCGGAACCAAAACAGATTTTTATAAATTCAATAAAAGTTCACCTTTATCCTTTCACTCTGCCCAATACAGAAAGGTTTTCTGCACCCTCACTTACTGTGCATCTTGAGTTTTTAATCTGCGCCGGGAAAACTGGACTATTTGATAAATACAAGAACAGCACGGGAAAGCCTGAGGAATTTCAAAATTGGAATAGAACTGATGAGAGCCCAACAAATTGTGAAACCTTGGCAAGGAACATGTATTCACAGAGCTAAGACAGAAGGCTGTTTCATGTGGAGGGAGGAGTTAGGGGAGGATGAGAGACTGGAAGGGCTTGGAGCAGGGATGAGCAAACTTTTTGGCCCAAGGAACACATCGGGGTTTCAGAACTGTATGGAGGGCCGGTAGGAAAGGCTGTACCGCCCTGAACAGCCTGGCCCCGCCCCCTATCTGACCCCTCCCACTTCCTGCCCCGACTGCCCCCCTCAGAACCCCCGACCCATCCAAACCCCCTCCCCCGCTCCTTGTCCCCTGACTTCTCGCTGCCGAGACCCCCGCCCCAACCATCCCCCCGGACCCCACCCCCCGCTCCCTGTCCCCTGACTGCCCCTACCCCTATCCACACGCCTGCTCCCTGACAGGCCCCCCGGGACTCCCACGTCCTATCCAACCACCCCCTGTCCGCCCCCCATCCAACCCACTCCCTGCCCCCTTACCACGCCGCTCAGAGCAGCAGGACGGGCAGCTGCGCTGCTCGGCCAGAGCCAGCCAAGCCGCTGCGCAGTCCCGCCACCCAGAACACTGGCAGCATGGCGCGCTGAGGCTGCGGGGGGAAGGGGGACAGCGGGAGAGGGGCTGGGGGCTAGCCTCCCCAGCTGGGAGCTCAAGGACCGGGCGGGACAGTCCCGCAGACCGGATGTAGCCCGTGGGCCGTAGTTTGCCCACCTCTGGGTCGGAGGATTATGAGGCGAGGGAGAACACAGAAAGGGTTGTCAAAGATCTGACACCTACCCATGCCATGGGGAGTTATCTACAGCAAAAAGAAAAGGAGGACTTGTGGCACCTTAGAGACTAACAAACTTATTTGAGCATAAGCTTTCGTGAGCTACAGCTCACTTCATCGGATGCATTCAGTGGAAAATACAGTGAGGAGATTTATATACAGACCATGCAAAAATGGATGTTTATCATACACATTGTAAGGAGAGTGATCACTTAAGATGAGCTATTACAGCAGGAGAGTGGGGTGGGGGGAGAGAAAACCTTTTGAAGTGATAATCAAGGTGGGCCAAGTACTCCTTTTCTTTTTGCGAATACAGACTAACACGGCTGCTACTCTGAAACCTATCTACAGCAAGTAACTTTGGGGATTTTTAGAAGTCAAGAGCCATGCAGAAGTGTGAAAGCCACAAAACTGAACTAACCGGTGTATCATGAAATACAGCCAATGATAATGCAGGAGGGAAGGAAAACACATGCCCTCGGGAGTAGGGGAATTTATGGTTCCATAGCTTGATTTTCTGAGCACCCACGACCACAGCTCCCATTGCAAACCAGGCATGACTGGGGCTACACCACCCTACCCTCACCTCTCTCTTTCCACGGGAACCTGGGTGTTTTAAGGGTTGCCCAGCAATGGCGCTCAGGGGCCTGGGGCTTTAGGGGTACTGGTGGGGAAAATAATGACAATAAACATTTAACTCGCTGGGGCCCCTGGGAGCTGCACCCCTGTCCTGGGGTCAGGGAGAGGGCTCCAGCTGCAGGCAGGGTGGGTGGGGGGAAGGAGATATGGGTTTAACCCCTCAGGGCTCGCTGGCCCGGCCGCTCCCCTCACCACGTGGAAACGTGACATTCCATCCCGGCCACGGCGGCGGCGCCCCCTGCCGGCGCCCCGCTGGCTCGGCCCCTGCAGGCTCCCCTCACCTGGCTGCGGCCGCTCCGCCGCCGCTTCCATCCCATTGTGACGAACGCGGCGGGTTCTAAGACGCGGCCGCCCCAGTGTTGACGCTGGAGACAGCTGGGTTGCTAAGGCGGGGCCAAGGGGAGCGGGGGCGGGGCTGATGCCTCAGGCTAGCGCCACGCCCCCGCCACCGACCAGCCCCTTGCCCGGGTAGCGGGGTAACCCAGTCGGAACGTGCCTGTGTGTCACCCGCTCTCCGTGCAGGGGGCCCGGGTGTACTCCTGGGGGCCTGTTTACATGGCCAGCTGGGTGCCCTGATGTATTTTGCTTGCTCAAGCTGACTTCCAACGAGCGCTGGTAATTTACAGGACGCACCGCGTTTGATCTATTTCTTTGTTCATGGATCGCCGGCGGGACAAGAGGTTCTTGGTTAGACGGTTCGAAAAGCACCAGGGACTTTAACACCCGAACTGGGAAGAACTTTCTTTTATTGGGGTTCCAGATTAAACTGAATTTGCTTCCCACCCCTCCTTCCACGCTCCCGGCACAAGTCATCATCGCTGATTGTATTAGTGTCGGTCTCAGGATATTAGAGAGACAAGGTGGGCAGGGGCAGAAGGTTGGTATAATTTTTTTGTGGTGCCTAGAATGAGTCCAAGTCCTGTCCCACCCCCCACACACCTGCTTAAGGGGCTCTGGGAGGGAGGTTGGATGCAGGAGGGGGTTTGGGGTGCAGGCTCTGTGAGAGAGTTTGGGTGTGGGAGGGTGCAGGCTCTGGGAGGGAGTTTAGGTGCTGGGTGCGGGCTCTGGGTGGGGACAGGGGGTTGGGGTGTAGGACAGGGTGTGGGGCTGGGCCAGGGATGAGGAGTTTGGGGTGCAGCAGGCAGGCTGTGCTGGGGTGGGGGTCCAGAGAGGAGGACTTTGCCTAGCCCTTTCCCCACCGGCAGCAGTGAGGTCCAGGGATGGGGGGCCCCTCCTCTGCCCCCCACCCCAGCACAACACTCATCCAAGCCCTCCCCAGGCTGCTGCTTAGGAGCTCCAGCCAGGATAAGCCCCCTGCCTCGGAGTCTCAGCCAGCCCCTGGCGCCCCTCCCTCATAGCCAGCAGCGGATGGCAAGGGAGCACAGCGCAGAGCTGCAGGGGGCAGCCTCCTGCTGCCCAGGACAGGCAGGGACGTTCAGGGAAGGTGTGTGGGGGCAGCAGGCAGGGCTGGGGGAAGAGACTTGGCCCCGAACATTGGTGGAGCCGGGCCCCCTGAGTCCTGTATTTGGTGGAGCCCGGGCATCACGGACCCATATAACTCGCCATCCCTGAAGGTGGGTGAATATCATCTTTTATTAGACCAACTTCAGTTGGTGAGAGAGAGAAGCTTTTGAGCCGTACAAAGGAAGAAGAGCTCTGTGTGGCTCAAAAGTTTGTCTCTCTCACCAGCAGAAGTAGGTCCAATAAAAGATATTACCTTATCCACTGTGTCTTGCTAGTATTAGAACGCATTTATTTACTTAGTAACACATCAAAGGGAACAAAAGGGCCACAAGCACCGACACTTTAATAGATATAAATATAAAAGCCAACAAAGACACAGTAGCTTTTGTTACCCCTGGTCATGGTTGCTTAGTAAACAAAGGTGGAAAAGAGAATCTCCTTATAAAGTGTACAGTTCAAATATGTACACTACCAGTCTCTTAGTTGGAAACTATGTTTATATTTTTCTTCATATATTTGGAATTGAGAGTTTAAAGACTAGACTGAACATGCTAAGTCATTCGTGATGATACAGCTGTTCCCTTGGGGGCAGAAGAGGTGCTCAGCCGTGAAAAAGTTTCCTATTATGTCAATAAAAGAAATAAGTACTGAATGTTCTGTGGATTATTTTAGATACTGGGATTACCATAATATAAGGTTTTTCAGTGGGAAAAAATGTTGTTTCTGTTTCAGCCATTCTTTATTATTCTTGAAAGTGCAACCTGTGATCTAGAGCAGTGGTGGGCAACCTGGGGCCCAGCAGGGTAATCTGATTGCAGGCCACAAGACATTTTGCTGACATTGACCATCTGCAGGCACGGCCTCCCGCAGCTCCCAGTGGCCACGGTTTGCTGTTCCCGGCCAGTGGGAGCTGTGGGAAGTGGCGGGCTGCAGGGACATGCTGGAACCGCAAACCACAGCCACTGGGAGCCTGTGGATGGTCAATGTCAACAAAATGTCTCGTGGCCGGCAAACAGATTACCCTGATGGGCCGCAAGCGGACCGCAGGTTGCCCACCGCTGATCTAGAGGCACAAAAACACATTCTGTCCATTCTTCTGCTTTGCTTTTGCAGCCTTCAGTAATGGAAGTCTCTCTTCAAAGATCTAAAATGAAAGTTTATTGAGGTCATTTTCTCTGCACTGTACCAAAAAGTAGTCAAAACTACAATCATACCTATGTAACTCCGAGAGACCCCAGTCATCAGCTGACGGGATCAAACCTTTGACCTCTGGAGCTAAAGACATGAGCTTCTACTGTATGAGCTAACCATATGGCTATTAGCTAAGGCTGTAGAGCAGACTCATTAATCTCTCTCTCTAAACAGTCTCTGTGCCACTAGATGGGACAGAACACCACACCAAGGAGGTGTGGGGATTGCATACTTTCCCTAGCTGAGGAAACGCACCCAGAGCGTCAGAGACTTCCCAGTTGATATCCTGGATGAGCCCCCCCCCGGAAAGGCTGACAAACCCCAGTCATCTGCTGGCAGGGTCAAACCTGGGGCCTTTGGAGTTAGTGCATGCAACTGGCTGTTAGAATCATAGAATATCAGGGTTGGAAGGGACCTCAGGAGGTCATCTAGTCCAATCCCCTGCTCAAAGCAGGACCAATCCCCAATTTTTGCCCCAGTTCCCTAAATGGCCCCCTCAAGGATTGAACTCACAACCCTGGGTTTAGCAGCCCAATGCTTAAACCACTGAGCTATCCCTCCCCTAGCTAAGGCTGTGGAGCAGACTCATTCATCTCTCTCTCTAAGTGGTCTCAGTGCCATTAGATGGGACAGAACACCACACTCAGGAGGTTGTGGGTTACACCTACATAGCTATACATACAGTGATTGCAGGATGTGAAAAAAATTTAAGTAAGCATTTAAATGTGCTTTAATTTTCCATACTTGTAGACTGTCAAAACCCCTAAATTTTGGACATGGCTACACTAAACAAAAAAGAAAATATTTCTTAGCATGATTTGAGTTTGCACTGTTGTTGTAGTCAGGGTATGAGAGAGAAAAGGTAGGTGAGGTAATCCCTTTCACTGGACCACCTTCTCTTGGTGGAAGTTTGTACTCTCCACCTACAGAAGTTGGTTGAATAAAAGATATTAGCTACCTTGAACTTGCAAGACTTTTCCAATTCAGTGAAAGAGTACTGGGGTACCTCCTGGTGAGATGCTAACTTGAGCTCACCCTATGTTCCATGGTGACAGTTAAGATCAACTGGGAGATTCTGGCTGTCAATTCCTAGGTAAAACTCTCTAAGACCAGCAAATAAGACATTCACTGCACACTAGGGTGACCAGACAGGAAATGTGACAGATCGGGACAGGGGGTGGAGGGTAATAGGAGCCTATATAAGAAAAAGCCCCAAATATCGGGACTGTCCCTATAAAATCAGGACATCTGGTCACCCTACTGCACACCAGGCAAACATGAACATGTCCTACTTCACTATACATCCCTGCTTCATTCACAGTACACCATTGAACTTGTGCAGAGAATGAGTCATAGTGTCATAAAATCTAAGGCCAGAAGGTATCACCAAATCATCTCGCAACCTCCTGTATATTACAGGCCACTAACACCACCCAGCACTCACACACTAAACCAACAACCAAAATTACACCAAAGTATTACAGCCACAGGAGACGAAACTATTATATGTCAGAGGCAGAAAACAGGAAGGACTGAGGTGCACTAATGCCTGAGGACTCCACAGAGGCAGCGACATGATGATGTGAGATATACCTAGATAATCCTGGCAAATGACCCATACCCAAACACTGCAGAAGAAGGTGAAAAAACAAAGGTCACTTGCAATCTGACTTGCGGAGAAATTCCTTTTTGACCCTACAAATGGCAATCAGTTAGTTCAGCCAGTCAGTTCAGCACCTGAAAGAAAGAATGCTCAGAGCCACCTCAGAGCCCTGGGTCTCCCCATCCAATGTCCCATCTCCAGCTGTGGCCATACCTGATGCTTCAGAGGAAGGAGATAAAAAAAAATCCCTTCCTCACCCCTGCAGGTGGCCAGCTGAAACCCTGAAGCATAAGTGTTTAGGAACATAAAACATAAACTGGAAGTAAGCCCCAGGGTTGCTGGGCCTTTCCCCCTACTATCACAAGCAACCCCGTCATATAATTGTCATAAATTTGTCCAGCTCTCTCTTGACACTAATTAAGTATTTGCCTCCACAACTCTTAGTGGGAGACTGTTCCAGAACCTCACCCCTCTGATGGTTAGAAATCTAACATCTAGCAGCCTGACTTTGTTCCTGGTTAGTTTATATCCATTTGTTCTTGTGCCAACATTGTCCTTTAGCTTAAATAACTCTTCACCATCCCTGGTATTTACCCCACAATGCATTTATAGAAAGCAATCAATATCCCCTCTCAGCCTCCATTTGGGAGACTAAACAAGCCAAGCTCTTCCAGTCTCCTCTCAAGGAAAAGGTTCCCCAGATGCTGTCTAGTGAATGAAGCAAAGCTCAAAATGGTGGGCAGTGAGTGAAACAGGGGTTTACTCATTGAACAGAGAATAAAAATAAATATTGAACAACTGACTCATCCGACCTGTGCACTGAACAAGGCAGGAGTCCTGTAGAAAAAGAGTTTATAATATCAATGGCAAAATCATTTATCTTATAATTCAAAAATATATTATAATGCATTTACCTAAGGAGCAGAGTTAAGGCTTCACTAGCAACCATAACTTTAGTTTGTCCTGATTTTTGAATGTTTTACTTTGCAACCCAAATTTTTTAGCATATTTCTGTGTAGCTAAAGCTGGTCATAGACTGCTTTTTTCCTGTAGCTGTTTGCTTTTTTCTTTTTTAGGGAAGAACATTTTTTAACCACAGTGAAAGGACACTCCGCTTTCTTCCCTGCTCCCAAAATTTCAAAAATTTCTTATTTTGTTCTTTAGCAATTTCTCTGCCAATATTTCAAGTAAAGAAAACAGGACTTAGCATATAGTCTAGTGCTTTATGTATGCCAAGCATGGCACATGGCACAAATATCAGGCCATTACTATTTTATGAATTAAAGATACAGATTTTTGTATAATAAAACTTCAGACACTGTCTACGAATTAGTATGCTATGAAGAGGTGAGTTTCAACAGGAAGTTTAATGTTGACACATCCTGCAAGGCACTGTCCAGTGTCACACTTCCTGTTGACTCAGACACATACACTCACAAGAACAGATTGCATTCAGTAAGACTGAGAAGGAAGCCAGGCTACATTACAGCAGCATCCATTCTCTGTTTACTTTATAAGTTATTTCTAGTGATAGTTTAAAAATACCATCCTAACGCCTGTCTTAGCACCAAAATAATACATTTTTTAGTGTGTGAGCATCAAGAGAGAACCAAAAGAATGCAGTAGTCAGGCTTTATTCCTTCCTCACATAGACAGTCCTCTCTCATCAAGAACTTCCTGAAAAAAAGAGTTCTAAATTCCCAGGCATTAGCATATACATAATGATACTATACTACCCTTTATTGGGAAGTGTTCTGTTGTAACATACATGGTACCACAAGGAAAATGGCAGGCAGAGATCCATCTCCCCCGATAATGAAAGGGTCTGCTATATACAGTGGTTCTCAAACTTTTGTACTGGTGACCCCTTTCACATAGCAAGCCTCTGAGTGCAACCCCCCCTTATAAATTAAAAACACTTTTTAATATATTTAACACCATTATAAATGCTGGAGGCAAAACAGGGTTTGGGATGGAGGCTGACAGCTCACGAGCCCCCATGTAATAACCTCGGGACCTCCTCAGGGGTCCTGACCCCCAGTTTGAGAACCCCTGTGCTATAATAGATGTGCCATTTTCTTCTACTTTCTGAATATTTTTTCCCCATTTTCTCATGATGTGATTGGCCTCAGAACTAGAGCTGGGCAAAATTATTCAATTATTTCAGAAAACAGAGTTTTTGCTGAAAAATACAATTTTTCAAAACTCAAGAAACTATTCACAAATTTGGGTCAAACTTGACAAAGAGTTTGGGCCAAAAGTAACGCTGGCTTTTTAACTCAAAATGTTTCTTTACTTTTTAAAAACATTTTGTTTCAACTTTTCCACTTTGAAACATTTCATTTACACTTTTTCATTTCAAAAATGTATTTTGTTTGCAAATTTTAAAAAAACCTCTCAAAAAGGGTGAAAAGCACCCAAAAAGGGCTGAAACAAAATGAAAAGTTTGAAAAAAATTGTTTTGAATCAACCCAAAACATTTTGGTCAATTCAAAATTAATATTTTTCAAATTTTTAGTTCAACAAAAACAATAAAAATGATATCAGTTCAAATTGAACCCAATTTTTTTTCTTCAGATATTTTGTTTTGGCACAAACTTAACAAGCAAGTATTAGTTCAGCTCTACTCAGGAAGAATATATTGCAGATGAGCCAGGCACTGTTCCTTCTGAGCTACATGCTTGCACAACCATGCACCTTGCTGGTGGACATCTCACACACAGATAAAGGCTGGCTCCACTGGAGACAGTCCCATCACTCAGCAGGAGACATCTGAGTTGAGAGGTGTATAGAGACTTTTCCTGGCCACCTGATCAAACAGAGAAGGGGGTCCAACATTATGTTCTTCCACCACTCCCCTTCACTTAATCACTCTAGCCACAACCAGTTCTTGGAGTGGATGGGAGGTCTCCTGGACTCTTCCTTCCCCAACTACTCCTGGTGCTTTTGGTTCTCAACTGGGGAAGGAGGGAAGAGGCATTGGGCTCCCCATCTCTTCACTGAGGAGAGTCAAAGTAATGAGTCATCTCTCTCATTATCATCTCTCTCTCTCTCCCCCTGTGTCATAGAATCATAGAATCATAGAATATCAGGGTTGGAAGGGACCCCAGAAGGTCATCTAGTCCAACCCATTGATGATTTAACTGGGAATTGGTCCTGCTTCGAGCAGGGGGTTGGACTAGATGACCTTCTGGGGTCCCTTCCAACCCTTATATTCTATGATTCTATGATTCTATGAACCCCCTGCTCGAAGCAGGACCAATTCCCAGTTAAATCATCCCAGCCAGGGCTTTGTCAAGCCTGACCTTAAAAACCTCTAAGGAAGGAGATTCTACCACCTCCCTAGGTAACGCATTCCAGTGTTTCACCACCCTCTTAGTGAAAAAGTTTTTCCTAATATCCAATCTAAACCTCCCCCACTGCAACTTGAGACCATTACTCCTCGTTCTGTCATCTGATACCATTGAGAACAGTCTAGAGCCATCCTCTTTGGAACCCCCTTTCAGGTAGTTGAAAGCAGCTATCAAATCCCCCCTCATTCTTCTCTTCTGCAGGCTAAACAATCCCAGCTCCCTCAGCCTCTCCTCATAAGTCATGTGTTCCAGACCCCTAATCATTTTTGTTGCCCTTCGCTGGACTCTCTCCAATTTATCCACATCCTTCTTGAAGTGTGGGGCCCAAAACTGGACACAGTACTCCAGATGAGGCCTCACCAATGTCGAATAGAGGGGAACGATCACATCCCTCGATCTGCTCGCTATGCCCCTACTTATACATCCCAAAATGCCATTGGCCTTCTTGGCAACAAGGGCACACTGCTGACTCATATCCAGCTTCTCGTCCACTGTCACCCCTAGGTCCTTTTCTGCAGAACTGCTGCCTAGCCATTCGGTCCCTAGTCTGTAGCTGTGCATTGGGTTCTTCCGTCCTAAGTGCAGGACCCTGCACTTATCCTTATTGAACCTCATCAGATTTCTTTTGGCCCAATCCTCCAATTTGTCTAGGTCCTTCTGTATCCTATCCCTGCCCTCCAGCGTATCTACCACTCCTCCCAGTTTAGTATCATCCACAAATTTGCTGAGAGTGCAATCCACACCATCCTCCAGATCATTTATGAAGATATTGAACAAAACCGGCCCCAGGACCGACCCTTGGGGCACTCCACTTGATACCGGCTGCCAACTAGACATGGAGCCATTGATCACTACCCGTTGAGCCCGACAATCTAGCCAGCTTTCTACCCACCTTATAGTGCATTCATCCAGCCCATACTTCCTTAACTTGCTGACAAGAATACTGTGGGAGACCGTGTCAAAAGCTTTGCTAAAGTCAAGAAACAATACATCCACTGCTTTCCCTTCATCCACAGAACCAGTAATCTCATCATAAAAGGCGATTAGATTAGTCAGGCATGACCTTCCCTTGGTGAATCCATGCTGGCTGTTCCTGATCACTTTCCTCTCATGCAAGTGCTTCAGGATTGATTCTTTGAGGACCTGCTCCATGATTTTTCCAGGGACTGAGGTGAGGCTGACTGGCCTGTAGTTCCCAGGATCCTCCTTCTTCCCTTTTTTAAAGATTGGCACTGCATTAGCCTTTTTTTATTCTGTCTATTCAGTCTATCTCTGTATCTCACACACAGGGTGAGCCTAGTTGACTGTTATAAAAATTCCCTACTTGTTTTTCCCCTTCCCCTAGCCTGTGTCTACCTATCTATCTGCCCTTAGGCTGGGAGCAACCCAGAGCAAGGAATGTCCCTGCTTGAAGGTCTAGAAGATGCTTAGCACATTGTAGGCACTACCATAAGCAAATCAATAGTACTAGAATGGGGGGTTAGCGATGGAGGGAAAGGTAATGAGACAGTGAAAGAGAGAGCAAGTGATGAAGATGAGACCATAATGAATGCAAGATATAGAACAAATGAGGAAAGAGACTTAGTCAATGGAGAGGAAGGAGGGAGAGGGAAGGAAGGAAGGAAGGAGCATGTAGATGAATTACAATGGGAGTAGAAAATGAGGGGGAGAGAATGGGAGTGAGATAAATTGAGCATATTTAGTAAGTTTTAAATGTTAAGCTCTCACGGTCACTCATTCCACACCCATACGCAAATAAATAGATGGAACATTGGATTCAAGTAGGGGTATCCATGGCATAAATGATAATAGGTAGTGACAGTTTGGATTGTTTGTGTGTCAGAAAGGGCCCGAGACTTAAAGAATGTGCTTCAGTGATGGTCATAAGTTACTGGGTATGTTAACAGATAGTAAAACAGAATAAAATAAAGTTAAAGTTTCATCATTCCAAGGAAACAAAGGAATTGAACTGTGTTCTCTGGGGTGCAAAGATTCAGAACATCCTAGACACTGGGAAACAAGAGCTGTAGTCCACAATCTGAAACATGGAAACGAACTGGTTCATTTTGGGGAACCAATAAAGCTACAATTCTGCAGGTTGAGACAGTGTTGTCAAGGACATTGAAATACACACTGGCAGCATTGCTTGTAAACGGATACAGAGAAGCTGTGTATGACAATGTCATCAAAATATGCCAGTGCTCCTGGCATGCCAGCCAGGATGGAGGTGATAAATTTCTGAAAACAACTAGAGGCAGAATCTCATCCAAAAGACATTCATTGGTAATGAAAGAAGCCTTTATGGGAGATTAGCAATCAGGTTGTTTTATTTAAAACATAAAAGGCAATAAGAAAGGTTCTATACATACATTAGGCACAAGAGACAGACGAAGAAAAGTGGCAAAGGGTCCTGTGGCACCTTATAGACTAATAGACATATTGGAGCATAAGCTTTCATGAGTGAATACCCACTTCGTCGGATGCCACAGGACTCTTTGCCCCTTTTAGAGATCCAGACTAACACGGCTACCCCTCTGATACATGAAAGAAAGTGTAGATCACTACTTAGGAGGAAGAAGAGCTAATAACAGTGAACATTGAGAAGGCTGAGGTGTTTAATCCCTATTTTACTTCAGTCTTCACTAAAATGCTGATTTGTAACCAGATGCTTAACACAATTAATATTGACAACAAGGGGGAAGGAATGCAAACCAAAATAGGGAAAGAATAGGTTAAACCAACCTAATTTCCTGTAGCTGTAGATGTGATAGATCTTGATTTTAGTATGGTTTTTGACACAGTCCCGCATGACATTCTCATAAGCAAACTAGGGAAATGTGGTCTAGATGAAATTATGATAAAATGGGTGCAAAACTGATTGAAAGATCAGACTCAAAGAGCAGTTATTAATGGTTTGCTGTCAAACTGGGGGGTTTATCTAGCGTGGGGTCCTGCAGTGGTCTGTCATGGGTCCAGTACTATTCAATATTTTCATTAATGACTAGGATAATAGAGTGGAGAGCAAGTTTATGAAATTCACGGATGACACTAAGATGGGAGGAGTTGCTAGATTAGAATTCAAAATAAGCTTGACTAATTGGAGAAATGTCTGAATTCAACAATATGAAATTCAGGAAAGACAAGTTCAAAGAACTACACTTAAGAATGAAAAAATCAAACGCACAACTACAAAAAATGGGAAATGACTAGCTAGTCAGTACTATTGAAGAAAAGGATCTGGGCTTTATAGTGGATCACAAACTGAATATGAGTCAACAATGTGATACAGTTGTGAGAAAGAAAAGGAGGACTTGTGGCACCTTAGAGACTAACAAATTTATTTGAGCATAAGCTTTCGTGAGCTACAGCTCACTTCATCGGATGCATTCAGTGGAAAATACAGGGGGAGATTTATATACACAGAGAACATGAAACAATGGGTGTTTACCATACACACTGTAACAAGAGAGTGATCACTTAAGGTGAGCTATTACCAGCAGGAGAGCGGGGGTGTGGGGAGGAAGAAAACCTTTTGTAGTGATAATCAAGGTGGGCCATTTCCAGCAGTTGACAAGAATGTCTGAGGAACAGTGGGAGGTGGAGGGGGGAATAAACATGGGGAAATAGTTTTACTTTGTGTAATGACCCATCCACTCCCAGTCTCTATTCAAGCCTAAGTTAATTGTATCCAGTTTATAAATTAATTCCAAGTCAGCAGTCTCTCGTTGGAGTCTGTTTTTGAAGTTTTTTTTGTTGAAGAATTGCAACTTTTAGATCTGTAATCGAGTGACCAAAGAAATTGAAGTGTTCTCCAACTGGTTTAAATGTTATAATTCTTGATGTCTGATTTGCGTCCATTTATTCTTTTACGTAGAGACTGTCCAGTTTGACCAATGTACATGGCTGAGGAACATTGCTGGCACATCATCTCAGGGCATTGGCACCCTGACAGCAGGATTGTCTGGCTATGTAGACTCCCTCCTCAGGCCCTACGCTACCAGCACTCCCAGCTATCTTCGAGACACCACTGACTTCCTGAGGAAACTACAATCCATCGGTGATCTTCCTGAAAACACCATCCTGGCCACTATGGATTTAAAAGCCCTCTACACCAACATTCCACACAAAGATGGACTACAAGCCGTCAGGAACAGTATCCCCGATAATGTCACAGGAAACCTGGTGACTGAACTTTGTGACTTTGTCCTCACCCATAACTATTTCACATTTGGGGACAATGTATACCTTCAAATCAGCGGCACTGCTATGGGCACCCGCATGGCCCCACAGTATGCCAACATTTTTATGGCTGACTTAGAACAACGCTTCCTCAGCTCTCGTCCCCTAATGCCCCTACTCTACTTGTGCTACATTGATGACATCTTCATCCTCTGGACCCATGGAAAAGAAGCCCTTGAGGAATTCTACCGTGATTTCAACAATTTCCATCCCACCATCAACCTCAGCCTGGACCAGTCCACACAAGAGATCCACTTCCTGGACACTATGGTGCTAATAAGCGATGGTCACATAAACACCACCCTATACCGGAAACCTACTAACCGCTATTCCTACCTACATGCCTCCAGCTTTCATCCAGACCACACTACACGATCCATTGTCTACAGCCAAGCTCTACGATACAACTGCATTTGCTCCAGCCCCTCAGACAGAGACAAACACCTACAAGATCTCTATCAAGCATTCTTACAACTACAGTACCCACCTGCTGAAGTGAAGAAACAGATTGACAGAGCCAGAAGAGTACCCAGAAGTCAACTACTACAGGACAGGCCCAACAAACAAAATAACAGAACGCCACTAGCCGTCACCTTCAGCCCCCAACTAAAACCTCTCCAACGCATCATCAAGGATCTACAGCCTATCCTGAAGGATGACCCATCACTCTCACAGATCTTGGGAGATAGGCCAGTCCTTGCTTACAGACAGCCCCCCAACCTGAAGCAAATACTTACCAGCAACCACACACTCCACAACAGAACCACTAACCCAGGAACCTATCCTTGCAACAAAGCCCGTTGCCAACTGTGTCCACATATCTATTCAGGGGACACCATCTTAGGGCCTAATCACATCAGCCACACAATCAGAGGCTCGTTCACCTGCACATCTACCAATGTGATATATGCCATCATGTGCCAGCAATGCCCCTCTGCCATGTACATTGGTCAAACTGGACAGTCTCTACGTAAAAGAATAAATGGACACAAATCAGACGTCAAGAATTATAACATTCAAAAACCAGTTGGAGAACACTTCAATCTCTTTGGTCACTCAATTACAGATCTAAAAGTTGCAATTCTTCAACAATAAAACTTCAGAAACAGATTCCAATGAGAGACTGCTGAATTGGAATTAATTTGCAAACTGGATACAATTAACTTAGGCTTGAATAAAGACTGGGAGTGGATGGGTCATTACACAAAGCAAAACTATTTCCCTATGTTTATTCCCCCCCTCCACCTCCCACTGTTCCTCAGACGTTCTTGTCAACTTCTGGAAATGGCCCACCTTGATTATCACTACAAAAGGTTTTCTCCCTCCCCACACCCCCTCTCTCCTGCTGGTAATAGCTCACCTTAAGTGATCACTCTCTTGTTACAGTGTGTATGGTAAACACCCATGGTTTCATGTTCTCTGTGTATATATATCTCCCCACTGTATTTTCCACTGAACGCATCCGATGAAGTGAGCTGTAGCTCACGAAAGCTTATGCTCAAATAAATTGGTTAGTCTCTAAGGTGCCACAAGTCCTCCTTTTCTTTTTGCGAATACAGACTAACACGGCTGCTACTCTAAAAGTTGTGAGAAAGTATCATTTTGGGGTGTATTAACAGGAGTGTTGTATTTAAGACATGGGAGGTAATTGTTCTGCTCTATTCAGAACTGGACACAATACTTCAGCAGAGGCCTATTGCTTCTGGGCACCACACTTTAAGAAAGATGTGGAGAAATTGGAGACAGTCCAGAGGAGGGCAACAAAAATGATAGGCAGTTTAAAAAAACCCGACCTGAAGAAAAGTGAAAAAAACTGGGTATGTTTAGTCTTGAGAAAAGACAACTGA
Organism: Caretta caretta; assembly: GCF_965140235.1. Lineage (NCBI taxonomy): Eukaryota > Metazoa > Chordata > Testudines > Cheloniidae > Caretta > Caretta caretta. Next base: position 121,019,260 of record NC_134206.1, on the reverse strand, counting down.
GGGGGCACATGAAAAAGATTTCATTAAGGGCTGTTATACGGAGGACAGTGATGAATTGTTCTCCATGTCCACTGAAGGTAGGACAAGAAGTAATCAGCTTAGTCTGCAGCAAAGGAGATTTAGGTTAGACAGTAGAATAGTTAAGCACTGGAACAGGCTTCTAAGGGAACTTGTGGAATCCCCATCATTGGAAGTTTTCATGTACACTTTAGACAAACAGCTATTGTCCAGCCCACTGTGCTAAGATTACCTCTTCGAGCCCTACATTTCCATGATTTTTAAACACTTGGAGCTACTCTGCATTTCCATTATACCTTAGCCAGGCCATAATATTGTTATTCACATGTAGATTAAATGCCTTTCCCAGCCATGAGGAATTATATCATTACATTTTATTTTCTCAAGTATTTTTGTGTTACATATATTTCTGCCATCTTTGATTTATTTTTATAATTATATTTAAACTAAAAACCCAGGTTGTGATAACTGATTCTGTGTGAGTAGTGAATGCTGGAGAGTAGACTACTGACTGATAAGGGTGAATAACACAAATTCTCTATAATATTGTGTACTAGACCACAGAGGAACTTTTCTATGATAGAAAATTATACTGAAGCATGGGATCTCTCTCTCTCTCTCTGTATATATACACTAGATCGATTTTTTGCACGTTGTTATATAACTTCATGTATGTATTATTTCTCCAAGACTAAAAATATATTCAGCACTATACAATACACAAACTATAGACAGTCTCTGCCTTATCCACACTGGAAAATAACACCAGCATACCCTGAGGTGCGACTTTAAACTCATAGCGTTAAACAAGCGCAAATCCCTCTGTGGACACTCTTATTCCTAATAATAAGAACAGCCTTTTACAGTACTGTACAGCTTAAGATGATTGGAAACAGGTTTATTAAACTGAAATAATCAGCTCTTGGACCAAAATAACAGCATCCACACAGGGATTTGCACAATTTAATGAGATAATCTTTAAAATGATTTAAATTAAACTGGAGCAATTTACCCATATATAGTGCAAAGGATTAGAGTAAAATCATAGAATCATAGACTTTAAGGTCAGAAGGAACCATTATGATAGTCTAGTCTGACCTCCTGCACAACGCAGGCCAGAGAATCTCACCTACCCACTCCTGTAACAAACCCCTAACCTATGTCTGAGCTATTTAAGTCCTCAAATCATGGTTTAAAGACTTCAAGGTGCAGAGAATCCTCCAGCAAGCGACCCGTACCCTACACTGCAGAGGAAGGCGAAAACCCCCCAGGGCCTCTGCCAATCTGCCCAGGAGGAAAATTCCTTCCCAACCCCAAATACGGCGATCAGCTAAACCCTGAGTGTGTGGGCAAGGCTCACCAGCCAGACACCCAGGAAAGAATTCTCTGTAGTAACTCATATCCCACCCCATCTAATATCCCATCACAGGGCATTGGGCGAATCTACCACTAATAGTTGAAGATCAATTAATTGCCAAAATTAGGCTATCCCATCATATCATCCCTTCCATAAACTTATCAAGCTTAGTCTTGAAGCCAGATATGTCTTTTGCCCCCACTGCTTCCCTTGGAAGGCTATTCCAGAACTTCACTCCTCTGATGGTTAGAAACCTTCGTCTAATTTCAAGCCTAAACTTCCTGGTGGCCAATTTATATCCATTTGTTCTTGTGTCCACAGTGGTACTGAGTTTAAATAATTCTTCTCCCTCCATGGTATTTATAGAGAGCAATCATATCTCCTGTCAGCCTTCTTTTGGTTAGGCTAAACAAGCCAAGCTCTTTGAGTCTCTTTTCATAAGACAGTTTTTCTATTCCTCGGATCATCCTAGTAGCCCTTCTCTGTACCTGTTCCAGTTTGAATTTATCCTTCTTAAACATGGGAGACCAGAACTGCACACAATATTCCAGATGAGGTCTCATCAGTGCCTTGTATAATGGTACTAACCTTGCCTGAGGTCTCACCAGTGCCTTGTATAATGGTACTAACACCTCCTAGAAATACCTCACCTGCTGCATCCCAAGACTGCATTAGCTTTTTTCATGGCCATATCACATTGGCGGCTCATAGTCATCCTGTGATCAACCAATACTCCGAGGTCCTTCTCCTCCTCTGTTACTTCCAAGTGATGCGTCCCCAGTTTATAACAAAAATTCTTGTTATTAATCCCTAAATGCATGACCTTGCACTTTTCACTATTAAATTTCATCCTATTACTATTACTCCAGTTTACAAGGTCATCCAGATCTTCCTGAATGATATCCTGGTCCTTCTCTGTATTAGCACATTCCCGCTTTTTGTGCCAAGGTCAGTAATAAAAAGATTAAATAAGATTGGTCCCAAAACCAATCCCTGAGGAACTCCACTAGTAACCTCCTTCCAGCCTGACAGTTCACCTTTCAGTGTGACTTTTTGTAGTCTCCCCTTTAACCAGTTCCTTATCCACCTTTCAGTTTTCATATTGATCCCCATCTTTTCCAATTTAGCTAATAATTCCTCATGTGGAACAGTATCAAATGCTTTACTGAAGTCGAGGTAAATTAGATCCACTGCATTTCCTTTGTCTAAAAAATCTGTTACCTTCTCAAAGAAGGAGATCAGGTTAGTTTGACATGATCTACCTTTTGTAAAACCATGTTGTGTTTTATCCCAATTACCATTGACCTCAATGTCCTTAACTACTTTCTCCTTCAAAATTTTTTCCAAGACCTTGCATACTACAGATGTCAAACTAACAGGCCTGTAGTTACCTGGATCACTGTCTTCCCACCTCCCTCCCCCTTCTTAAAAATAGTAACTATGTTAGCAATTCTCCAATCATATGGTACAACCCCTGAACTTACAGATTCATTAACATTTTTTGCTAATGAGCTTGCAATTTCATGTGCCAGTTCCTTTAATATTCTTGGATGAAGATTGTCTGGGCCCTGCGGTTTAGTCCCATTAAGCTGTTCGAGTTTGGCTTCTACCTCAGATGTGGTAATATCTGCCTCCATATCCTCATTCCCATTTGTCGTCCTACCATTATCCCTAATCCCCTCATTAGCCTCGTTAAAGACCGAGGCAAAGTATGTGTTTAGATATCGGACCATGCCTAGATTATCCTTAGCCTCCACTCCATCCTCAGTGTTAAGCGGTCCCACTTCTTCTTTCTTTGTTTTCTTCTTATTTATATGGCTATAGAACCAGTGGTGAGGGACAACTGGTTCTAAAAGGGCTTCTAAATTTAACAACCGGCCAAAAATGGCGCCTTAGGCACCAACTCCATGGGTGCTCTGGAGCTGGAGCACCCACGGGGAGAATTTGGAGGGCTGAGAAGCAAACGGTGGGGGCTCTGCACCCACCAAATTCTTCCCTTGGGTGCTCCAGCCCTGAGCACCCACTGAGTCAGTGCCTAAGGCGCCACTTTTGATGTGATCCGTGGGGGAGCGGCTGCTCCCCCCCAGCTACGCTACCCCACCCCTAGGAGCCAGAGGGACCTGCCGGATGCTTCCTGGGAGCTGCCCCAGGTAAGCACCGCTGGGACTCCCCACCTCGCCCCCCGGCAGGTCCCTCTGGATCTTAGGGGCAGGGCGGGGTGGGTACCCACTATAGTGGCCCACAAAACCCTCCTTCACCTTTCTGGGGGTAATCAGGGGTAGGGGAGGGGGCTGGATGGGGCAGGGGTCCCGGGAGGGAGGGCATCAAGGAACACAGGGGGTTAGATGGGGCAGGAGTCCCGGGGGCGGGGGTGGGGCACCACCCCCTCCTGGGGTGAGGAGGGAACTGGTTGTTAAGATTTTGGCAGCTCATCACTGAATAGAACCTTTTACTATTGGTTTTAATTCCCTTTGCAAGGTCCAACTCTATATGGCTTTTGGCCTTTCTCACTTTATCCCTACATGTTCTGACCTCAATAAGGTAGCTTTCCTTGCTGATCCCTCCCATCTTCCACTCCTTGTAGGCTTTCTGCTTTTTCTTAATCACCTCTGAGATGCTTACTCATCCAGCTTTGTCTACAACTCCTGCCTATGAGTTTTTTTTCCCCTTTCTTGCGATGCAGGTTTCTGATAGTTTCTGCAACCTTGACTTGAAGTAATTCCAGGCCTTCTCCGCCTTTAAATCCCACAAGTTCTTCAGTCCAATCCACTTCACTAACTAATTTCCTTAATTTTTTTTAAAGTTAGCCCTTTTGAAATCAAAAACCCTACTCACAGATCTATTTTTGTTTATCCTTCCATTTAATTTGAACTGAATTAGCTCAGGATCACTCGAACCAAGGTTGTCCCCTACAACTATTGCTTCTATGAGGTCCTCACTACTCACCAAAACCAAATCTAAAATGGCCTCTTGTTGATTCAGCAACTACTTGGTGAAGGAATCCATCTGCTATCACATCCAGGAAAATCTGAGTCCTATTATTATTACTTGCACTTGGCCTCCAGTCTATATCTGGGAAGTTAAAGTCTCCCATGATCACACAATTTCCATTAATATTTACTTCATTAAAAACATTAAAGAGGTCTCTATCCATATCGGATCCCAGCGGTCTATAGCACACCCCAAGCACTATCCCAGGGGAGGCTCTAGTTGCTTTCTTCCCCAGTGTGATTTTTGCCCAAACAGACTCTGTCTTATCCATTCCATCACTTCTTATTTCTTTACAGTCTGCCTCATCATTGATATACAATGCTACTCCACCACCTTTGCCTTTATTTCGGTCTTTCCTAAACAGCACATGCCCTTCAATATCTGTAATCCAGTCATGACTACTATTCCACCATGTTTCTGTTATCCCTGTAATATCTGGTTTCACTTCCTGCACCAGTAGTTCTAGTTCCTCCATTTTGTTACCTAGGCTCCTTGCATTGGCGTACAAACATCTTAATTTTTGCTGTTTGGCCTCGCTCACATTCTTTACCCGATTAGGCTAGACGTTCTACCGCCAGTATCACCTATCAGACTGGTATGTACACTACCCTTCCTCCTTATGTCCATTCTCCTACCCAGGGCCGGCTCTACAGTTTTTGCCGCCCCAAGCAGTGAAAAAAAACTGCCACCGCAGACAGCAAAAGGGAGAAGCTGCCACTGATTTGCCGCCGCAGCGGAAATGCTGCTGCCCCTTTCAAACTGCTGCCCCAAGCACCTGCTTGGAATGCTGGTGCTTGGAGCCGGCCCTGCTCCTACCCATGGCTGTATCCTTTCTTACTTCATTTTCTTCCCTCTCAATGTTAAAATCTGGTGTGGAGATTACCTGGACATCTCCTAACCATCTCCCCCAAATTCCTAGTTTAAAGCTCTCTTGATCTTAAAGCCAGCCTCCATCCTAGAAGTCTATTTCCCTCCCTACTCAGGTGAAGTCCACCCCGAGAGAACAGTCCTCTGTCCATGAATGCTTCCCAGTGGCCATACATCCCAAAGCCCTCCTTATAGCACCAGTGCCTGAGCCATCTGTTGAGCATCATAATCTTGTCAGAATCCCACTGAAGATCACCTGAGCCTCAATTTCCTTAATCATCTTCCCCAGCCTTGCGTAGTCTCCCTTGATACGTTTCAGTGAGAATCTAGCCGTATCATTTGTTCCCACATGAAGAGCAATCAGTGGATTCTTTCCCGCTCCCGTTAGGATCCTCTTCAGCCTCCACATCCCATATCTTAGCACCCGACAGACAGCACTCCCTTCTGTTCTCTGGATCAGCTCTTGTTACAGGCCTGTCTATTCTTCTCAGTAAGGAATCCCCAATCATGTAGACCTGCCTTTTCCTGGTGATGGTGTGATTCTCCAGTCTATCCCCTGTTCCCTTTGGCTGCAAGTCCTCTTGATTCCTATTGTCCCTTGCAATCCTCTGCAACCCATCCCGTAACCTCCTAGGGCTCATTTTTAGTGGTGTTATTTCCATTGACTCTTGCCCTCTTCCTATAGGTCTTGTTGCTCTTCTCTTCTTCCTTGCCCTCTCACCTTCAGTCACCACCTGCTGTGCCCCTTCTTCATTTTCCAACTCAGCAAACCTGTTCTTGAGCTCTGTTTCTCCTTCACTAGCCCATCTTTTCCTCTGCCTGGTTCTCTTAGTCACATGCTTCCACTGTCCACTTTCCTCACCCAACAGTCTCCCCTCAGAGTTCTTCGGTCCTGCTTCCATCTGCAAGTGTGAGCTTTTCACTTCAGCCTCCTCATGTCTTTGCTCCATCATCTGCTCAAACCCCCTTCTAAACTCAACCAGAGTTTCCACCTGCATCTCCAATCCTTGGATCTTTTCTTCCATCAGCTCTATCAGGTGGCACTTCATGCAGACGAAACTCTTTTCAGGTACCCCCTCCAGGATCATGTACATGCCGCAGCTTCCACATCCCCTCATCTTCATTGTGTCTTCCACTGCTTGGGTCACTACCACTGCTGCCTCTATATGTGTCATCACCTTCTCATCTAAGTCCTGTTAGTCTACAAATACCTTCTCCTCCAACAGGACTCCCACTCAAACTCCCCTGTTTACAGCTCTGTTTCCTGACTCCGGTAACACCCATAAGACGGGACACACTGGAAAATCAGAGGTCAAGGTTAGTTAGCATATTGCTTATTCTTGTTATTGTTTTATTAAAATTTTAATCTCACTTCCTCTGGGCCATGCAAAAAATAAAGGTTTTAAAAAGAGCTAGGATTAACTCAGCAAACTGGGATAGGAAGGGCATTTCATGCTTTAAACTCCTTCTGGTATACAGAGTACTGCTAAGAGAGTGAGCTGGATTCTACTTTTCATGCACCATGAACAGACTTAGATCCTGATCCCAGACAATGAGCTGCAGTGTACCTTCACAGAGCTCACTGAAGCATCGGGTCCTTATTCATCACATTCCAGTCACATCTGTGCATAGTATACCCATGAAAGGCAACGGGCGTGAAGGGGGGTACAGAGTGACTAAACACATAATGTGCAACTAAGCACATAATTTGAGGTGAATGGGGTTGCACAAGTGAAACTGAGAACCTAGTTTGGTTTGCAGAACCTTTACTAGTGGTGATAATGTATCAAAAGAAAAGAACCGCAGTTGACTCTTAAATACTAAACAGTGTTCCAGGACTGGCAGTTTGGAAAATTCCCTTTTTACTTATAAATTGGGCATAATTGACCCAGAAATTATTTACAGATAATAAATATGGATTCTTACAACAACATTTATATTGAGTCACTTTTCAGACTAGAACTGCACTTTAACAATAAATCAATCATGGTGCATTAATTCATACTAAAACAGTGCTGGGCAATCTGCAGCCCGCAGGCCACATGCAGCCCATCAAGGTAATCTGATTGTGGGCTGCAAGACATTTTGCTGACATTGATCGTCCACGGGCACGGCCACGCGCAGCTCCCAGTGGCCGCAGTTCGCCATTTCCAGCCAATGGGAGCTGCGGGACGCGGTGGGCCACAGGGACATGCTGGCTGCCACTTCCCACAGCTCCCATTGACTGTGAACGGCAAACCGCGGCCACTGGGAGCTGCGGTGGGGCCGTGCCTGTGGACGGTCAATGACAGCAAAATGTCTTGCGTCCCGCAATCAGATTACCCTGATGGACCGCATGTGGCCCGCTGGCATTAGGCTAGGCTTAAAGCCAAAGCAGTGTGTAGGCTACCATTGTGTTAGGCTTAAAGCCAAAGCAGTGTGTCTTAGATATAGATTTTATACCCAGTAGGATCCATGCTGGGCTAGTTTATTTCATATAGAAAATGTATATATAAAATATTTTTGTAAGCTGTGCAAGGTAATGTGGGGATCTGTTTTCTCTTCAGCAGCAAATGTACAACTCTCATTAATATGAGTTACATGTGGCTCTGGGAGACAGATTATCTCTGGCCACTACATTTGTCATTTGTGCTGGAAATGGCCCACCTTGATTATCATACACATTGTAAGGAGAGTGATCACTTTACATAAGCTATTACCAACAGGAGAGTGGGGTGGGGGGAGAGAAAACCTTTTGTAGTGATAATCACCCATTTTTTCATGGTTTGTGTGTATAAAAACGTCTTCTGTACTTTCCACAGTATGCATCCGATGAAGTGAGCTGTAGCTCACGAAAGCTTATGCTCAAATAAATTGGTTAGTCTCTAAGGTGCCACAAGTACTCCTTTTCTTTTTGCAAATACAGACTAACACGGCTGTTACTCTGAAACCTACATTTGTCATTATTACATTGGATTTTAGTAGCATAATGCAAATAGGAATAACGTAACATTTTGATAATGTAGGAGGAAAAAATTTTAAGCAATTGAATCAGGTGGTTTCACTTGCCATTTACACATTTCTTTTATGTTTTTGTTATAGTTATTGCTTATAATATTTTAAACCAGGCCATTTTAGGAGCCAAAATGTGCCTAAGCAACTTTAGTATATTCATCTTAAAAACTTCAAGGAGCTCAGCCGAAATACCTTTAAGTAAAGGAAATATTAATAACTCCACTGTACTACACACTTCCCCAGTGCTATACACTTAAGATAATAAAATTACCTCTTTACATCAAATTTTAATAAATATTGTGTTAAATTATAGATTACAACCACCAGGAAGCGTTTCTGGACAATTTATTTAATGTTGTCATTGTGGCCAGCACAGTTGTCTAGCAGCAGTGCAGTAAACAGCAGGTCCATGACTTTGGCTTGTTCTCTCCTTCCCTGGTTACCAGAAACTATACACGCTGTGGAAGTAGTAAGCTCAACTCCTGCAGAGAACAGAGTGGAACATGTCATTCGAGTAAGAACTCTGGCTGATTTGGGAGCAGTGATACACATTAGACATAAGTGAGAGCTACACCCAGCCCTCAGAAACCTTATGATGTTCAGCTACATGGGTTTAGAATGAGGGGAGAGTAAAAAGGGGTAGAGGAGGAGAGACTATTCAGCAGCATCAGGCTGCAAGGCGATTAGAGACATCTAGGAAAAAAGAGTGCTGTTTAGTATTGAGGGTGGAGACTCCAAGCCAAAGGTTTAAAGCTTGGATAGAGATCACCCTGTCACTCTGATGTCCGTTTTGATCATCATATTTCCTCAATCCTCCTTCCATCACATCAAAGTAGGGATGCTTAGAGCTATTCCATTCTGCAGCTGACAGGAAATACTGATACGATGGTGAAACCAACACACACCTTGCTTTCAGAAAGGAAATGCCCAAGTATAATTATACTAACAATTACTGGTGTTTTTTCTCCTCCCATCATATCCAGCTGCAGCATTTATATTATAATTGAACCAGTATTAAAACATATCAGCTTTAATTTTCCATAATACTACAACAGTTAAATCATATTTATAATTTTGGGTTTATATCAACGACAATCCATGCAATCCTGATAGCTCCAGTTATTAATTTCTTAGTGTTGTATGTAATTGCAGCTATTTACAAAGTTAATATCCTGCTCCCAGGCTTAATAGCAGTGGATACTCATTTTTACAAATTCAGTAAAATAGCTTGAAGGATTAGTGATTTCCAATATCTACTGTTTTGTAGAACACAGGGTCATAGCATTCTGTCTGGAACATCAATGGGATCTCTTATCCCATGTACCCAAGTGTGACACAGAGGCCGACTGGTGGTTCACTATTCTGTGTCAGCAACTCATCAGGCCTGATATACTTACTACACCTCACACACTGTTGTCATGACAAAAGTTGGCATGTAATATATCATTGTAAAACTCAGAACTCACTGATCATTAATATTATTGCATGGTGTCTGTATGGATAACATTCAAAATTACAAATGTGCTGAAATGTTTGGCAAGCAATGCATAAGCCCAGTCGGCCCTGTACAAAGGAATGTCTGTTTATTTATCTGACCAGCTTGGTCATCAGGCAGAGACATACATTTACATAAAAGATAAATCAATCCCTCCACATAGCGAGAGGGAGAAATAGCCTCTTGCAGGGATCTAAACCTCAAATGATAAGCAATTTAAGCAACTGATTGTACATTCTGCAGAAAAGGACCTAGGGGTTACAGTGGACGAGAAGCTGGATACGAGTCAACAGTGTGCCCTTGTTGCCAAGAAGGCTAATGACATATTGGGCTGCATTAGTAGGAGCATTGCCAGCGGATTGAGGAAATGATTATTCCTCTCTATTTGGCACTGGTGAGGCCACATCTGGAGTATTGCATCCAGTTTTGGGCCCCCCACTACAAGAAGGATGTGGAAAAATTGGAAAACATCCAGCGGAGAGCAACAAAAATGATTAGGGGACTGGAACACATGACTTATGAGGAGAGGCTGAGGGAACTGGGATTGTTTAGTCTGCAGAAGAGAAGAATGAGGGGGGATTTGATAGCTGCTTTCAACTACCTGAAAGGGGGTTCCAAGGAGGATGGAGCTCAGCTGTTCTCAGTGGTAGCAGATGACAGAACAAGGAATAATGGTCTCAAGTTGTAGTGGGGAGGTTTAGGTTGGATATTAGGAAAAACTTTCACTAGGAAGGTGGTAAAACACTGGAATGCATTACCTAGGGAGGTGGTGGAATCTCCTTCCTTTAAAGTTTTTAAGGTCAGGCTTGACAAAGCCCTGGCTGGTATGATTTAGTTGGGGATTGGTCCTGCTTTGAGCACGGGGTTGGACTAGATGATTTCTTGAGGTCCCTTCCAAACCTGATATTCTATGATAACATTACTATATTACACAAATGTATCAGGTAGTATCTTTTATGAAAGCCTGTGACACACTGGTGATGAATATTATTGTGAAAAGTATGTGTTAGCACTATGAGGAATTAGGAATACTCACTAATATTATGCTTTAAACTCTGATCAAAAACAGAGAGAAACAGGAGGGAAGGTAGCATTGTGGAATCAAAACAATGGAAGCCCCATTAACATAAAAATAACCAAGGAGATAGGCAATCCACAGGAAGGGAAGAACAGTAGGCAGTCATTCTGCCTCTTGGAACAGGGCCAACAAACTCAGAGATAAGGGGAAACAGACAGCCATTTTGGCAACTAGGACAGTGGTCACCAACCGGTAGATTGTGATCAACTGGTCAATCATGGAGCCTCTGTCAGTCAATCGCGGTCTCCGGCCGCTAAAAGTCCGGCACCACAGCGGGACTAAGGCAGGCTCCCTGCCTGCCCTGGCCCCGTGCCTCTCCCAGAAGCAGCCACCACATCCCTGCAGCCCCTTGGGGTGGAGGTAGGGGCAGGAAGTCTCCGTGCACTGCTCCTGTCTGAAGGCACTGCCCTCACAGCTCCCATTGGCTGAGAATGGGGGACTGCGGCCAATGGGAGCTGCCGGGGTGGTGTCTACAGGGAGGGGCAGTGCACAGAGCCAGATGTCCCACCCACAGGGATGTGCTGGACACTTCTGGGAGTGGCACAGGGCCAGGGCAGGCAGGGAGCCTGCCTTAGCCCTGCTGCATGCCCACCCGGCAGCCGCCTAAGGGAGCTCACACCCCTCCCCTCTCCTGCACACCAACCCCCTGCCCTGAGCCCTCTCCCAGAGCCTACACCCCATATCCCCTCCTGCACCCCAAACTGCCTCCCATACCCCAACCCTTACCCCCTTCCAGAGCTTGCACTCCTTACTCGCTCCTGCACCAGACTCAGTTCAGAGCCCACACACACACAGCAAACCCCTCATCCCTAGCCCATAGCCCCTCCTGAACCCCAACCTGAGCCCAGTGAAAGTGAGTGAGGGTGGGAGAGAGCAAGTGACAGAGTGAAGTGGATTGAGTGAGCAGGGTGGGGCCTTAGGAAGGGGCAGTGTAGATCCTGGGTTGCACTTAAATTCAAAAAGTGATCTTGTGCTTAAGAAGGTTGGAGACCACTGACCTAGGAAGACAAGGGAAAGCAGTTGGAAGGTCCTGACTGACACAAAGTCAACTATGGTTGGTGTGACAAGATGGCTGATGTTAGTATGGTGGGTCCACAATTTTTCTTGGCTAAGATGCCACCCCTTGCCCCTGCTCTTGGGGCACTGAGGGCCCCACTAGCAGCCCAAAAAGGTGGTAGAGGAGGGAAGTAGGGGAGGGGTCTGGGTTTGTTCCTCATTCTGAGCCCCCGCCCCTCTCAACACCTTTGGGTTCTTACCCTCTTCCCCCTTGGGTGGGGTACTTTCAGCCCTTAGATGCTGGGGAAGGGATTCTCACTGGTGTTTCAAAACACACCTCAAAGCTCCAGTCCTCTCTCCTTTTTCCTCCTCCCTGACTGCTTGAAGAAGGGGGGGTATTAGGTTCCTGACAGGGCCTTAATTGACTACAGGTGCTCCAATTAACCTGTAGCCACCCTCCTTACTCTACAGGTAACCACGCCTCAATTAACCTAAGGCTTATATATTTCCCCTCTACCACTAGCCCCTTAACCTTCTAGTATCACACTGGGAAGAAGAAAGATTGGTAAGAAATCTACCTTGAACAAAGGCTACCTTGTTAAGTTAACCTTAGCTACTAGAAAGCATATTTTACTTTTATTTGCTTATAACCATTTTTGTCTTTATTCCTTGTACATGAACTCACTTAAAACCCATTTTTCTGTTAATACATTTGTTTTACTTTGAATTGAAGCCAACCCAGTGCTGTGTTTGAATTGCATTGATTGTTTACTCCAATTAAAATAAGTTGTGCTTTTGTCCCTTTAAAGGAGCAGCAAACCTTCTTACTCCTCCGAATGTTCCAGGAGAGGGCTGGACACTTCATAGCAGATGGTTTTGAGGAAATTTGGGACTGGGAGTGTGTTGGAGTCACCTAACAAGTAGTAACCAAGGGTGGTGGAAGTCAGGGTGGGGCTGTTGTTGGGTCAGAAGCGCTAAACTAAGGCTGCACAGCACACAGACGCTCAGGGAACTGTGTGCTTGTCTGCTGGTTGTTGGTGTCTGGCCTGTGAGCCACAGCTGCAGAACACTTAAGGCAGTCAAGGTTACAGGACAGGCAGTGACACAACCCCTTATTGGTCTGGGTTGAACCCCACAATGTCATGTTAGTGCCTTCAAGCCAGATTCTGACACTCTTACTCATGTAAGGTAGCAAATTCCTCCATGAGTAGTCCTAATGACTTCAACAGGCTATTTGCGGAGCATGGTGTGACACTGGCAGACCAGATGCCAGCTCATCCTAAAGCCCAGAGCCTCACTGAACACTGACAAATGAATAGCTGGAAACCCATTGGGCTCACTCGTGTGTTAGCTCTGTTAAAACAGATATTATGTTTATAAGAATGTGTTTAGTGCTTGGATTTTATGAAATGCTTGTGACCTGCTGCATGCATTGATCTCGTCCCATCACAATTTTCCCTCTGGGGGAAGGGAATAAAAATCTCTGACCAGGAAGAACTGTATCAGTTCTGAACTAGGAGTAAGCTGAATATTGTGATTTTTGGTGTAAGGGACCATCTGTCAGAAAGGCAGGCTTGCCTGGATGGTGCAATAGATTGGAGTGCCCAAAGGGACTGTCTGTGACTCCATGTTAAGGCTGTTATAGTGCTTGAGGAGTTCACACTTGATACTTGGTTGATGAAATCTAATTATAGAACACACAGTACAATTTGGCATTTGTGCCCTGGTTTGTAACAGTCTGCCCTGAGGTTGGCACCCATGTTTGTGAGCCACTTGACACAACCTGAACTATGGTACTATTCAGCATGAATAAGGGTGTGATGGGTTTCCCCTGGGGTGCTGCTTGGAACTTGGGTACCATGGAGCCCCCTGACCCACCAGCGTGGGGTCTCTTCACACTGTATTGCTGAGGCAAGCCAGCCAAGCCCTCCCTCAGGCTTCAGACTGCACTTAATCAGCGTGCACACACAGGTAGGGACACACCCAGCTGCAGAAACACACACAGACAATGAAATCAGCTCTGCATGGGAAGGCTCAGGTAAGGATTTGCCCAGTACTCAAGTGCACGCCCCTGTCTAAAGGATAAACCCACAATTATACTGTCTTGCGCTACACAGAGAAGTGTACAGTGTAGGCTCATGAAATTTGCCCCTCCCTCAATGTGGAGAGAGATATGCAACAGCTTTTTGCCCCCCAGTTATGAATTCCACACACTGGGTGTTAGCCAAAACAAAAACAAGTTTATTAATTACAAAAGATTTACGTGATTATAAGGGATAGCAAACAGATCAAAGCAGGTCACCCAGCAAATAAAACAAAAATGCAATCTAAGCTTAAGTTACTAAAGAAACTAGTTACAAGTAGTAGTTTCTCACCCTAAATGTTGTTTCAGGCAGATTGTAGAGATTCTGGAAGGCCAGCTGCACTTGACTGCAGCTTAAAACTTCAGTTATTTAATTCACAGGCGAGACAACCTCCTATCTGGGCTCAGTCCTTCTCCAACCACCCACCGTCCCTTCAGTCTTTGTCTTAGATGTCTACAGCAGTCATCTTAGGTGGGGATTCAGTGAAGAATGAATCATGATTGTCACTCCCCTGCCTTAAATAGGCTTTACATATGACTCGAATCCTTTGTCTTCCAGTGTGATTTCCACCGCAGACCATGATCACGTGACCCTGCAGCCGTAACTTTGAGTCTGTTTGCAGCATCCCCAGGAAGGCTTTCTGGGTGAAAGATTAGCCTCTTCTAAGACCTATTGTTTTTCCTAATGGCCCTTTCCAGCCAGCCATCTAGACCAGTGGTTCTCAAAGCCAGTCTGCCGCTTGTCCAGGGAAAGCCCCTGGCAGGCCGGACTGGTTTGTTTACGTGCCATATCCGCAGGTTCGGCTGATCGCAACTCCTGGTGGCCAAGGTTTGCCGCTCCAGGCCAATGGGGGCTTCAGGAAGCCAAGGGACGTACTGGCTGCCCTTCCCACAGCCCCCATTGGCCTGGAGCGGCGAACCACGGCCACTGGGAGCTGCGATCAGCCAAACCTGCGCACGTGGCAGGTAAACAAACCGGTCCGGCCCGCCGGGGCTTTCCCTGAACAAGCGGCAGACCGGCTTTGAGAACCACTGATCTAGACTGATTGTCTAGTGGGTGTTCCCCAGGTCTAAACAAATTTCTAATAGATGCCTAGACAATATTGCTAACTTCAAATACCAAAATGATACATGCTTACATATATTCAGTAAATCATAACCTTTCCAATGATATCTCGCATGCCTTATCTTGTATAAAATACATCATAGTTATGCCATCTTCATATCCTTATAATATTACTATGAAGAATATGGGGGTGTAATGCCACAAAGGGTATCAGAATCTGGCACTTAGATGTTCTTTAAAGGCCTCTCTCACATAGAGGGGCACACTCCAATGAATATAGTAGCCTTTGAATGCCCTGCAGAGATGTTGAGAGGAGCAAAGCTCATTACAGTATGCATCGAAGAAAAAGAATCCAAAGATTCAAATTACAAGGCTATCATCACTATAATTGCCAGTTCCACCTGTGTCTCAGAAATGATGCAGATACTAGACTATGTTCCAGCACAACAAATTAGCTAATTAGTGCATTTGCCCCAAGAACAAACACATGGGCTCCAAGACATTTGACCTGAAGCCAACTGGGGAAGCTGGGGCTGGGATCCACATTTAGAAGACTGAAATCATCATAAGAACGTTTTTCCCCCCTTTTTAATTTTGGAGAGGTGGCGATACTTATTTTTCTTTGTGTTTCTTTGTAGTTTTAATTTATAACAAAAGTGCCTAGAGCCCTATTATTGTTAGGTGCTTTTTATGTTGTGTATAAATCTAAATAAATGAAAATAGTGTATTTGCCCCAAGAACTATGTAGTAATTAAGTTAAGTTAGTAAATATATTAGTCCTCGGTTCCAGCCCCACTCATGTACATTCTGAAATTTAAGCACATGTGTAAACATTAGTTTTCCTGTTGTACTCATGAATTTTGTTACAATTCGACCTAAGTACCTGTATCCTTGGTATGCTCTTTATTGAGGTAATGTTTCTATTTCCATCACCTGGTAGTTAATCTTTCATTTGTATTTACTGTGCTGTAGGTAACATCAGAAACTGTATCCTTTCTTCTGAACTGTCTCCCTGTAGAACAATGAGATAACATAGCACATTGTATTGCCATAGCTTCCATTTTAAAAAAAAAAAACCTCTCATTTCAAAGACACTTACTGCATTAGTATCTAAACAGCACTTTAAGAAAACATTATGTAACCAGTCAGTCTATGGCGGTTATCCGATGTCTCAGTTAGAGCTGGTTGAAAATTTTCCAATGGGACACTTTTCTGTCAGAAAATGCCAATTTGCCAAAGTTGACTTTTTCCATTGGAACATGTTGATTTCAACTAAATTCCAATAGAATTCAGGCAGGCTTCTGTCAAAAATCTGCCAGGTTTCCTGCCAGTTCACCCTCCCATCTCCTCAACATCACACCTAGCAGGTGGGATAAGAGAGTTGAGGCCCTGAAAGCTCAGGAGCCCTGGCTCCACAATCACCCAGCCTCCCAGGGCTTCCTGCTCCCTTTTAGCTGCCGAGGAGTTGAGAGGAAGCCTCAACTACTTTGAAAAGGCTGAAACAAAATGTCACTTTGACGCTTTCTAAAGGAAACTTTAGAACTCCCATTCCACGGGAAATTTCAAAATGTTCATTTCTTGTTCGATTTCAGAATGATTTTTTTTTTCCCAATTTGCAATTTGCCATGGAACAGAAATTCCAGTTCCCAGTCAGCATTAATCTCAGTTTTGATTCAGCTGTAACTCATCCATAAAGCCAATTTATTACATAACTTTGTTTTCCTGTTACCTGGTGAACAAAGGATTAAAGTCAGCTCTGCTTGGCCATCTCATTGCACAGTGCTCAGGGGAAAGATTATAACAATGCCTATTTGGAAGGTAAAGGGCAAAGAATTCCTTTTGGAAGGTCAGGACTGGGTTGAACCCCAAAATATTTATTTTTCTTCCTAGGGTAGTAAATGGGTATAGGTATAATTTAAGGCAGTAATGCAGGGAGCCTATAAGCCTCAAGGGCTATAAGACATTAGCTTAGCTAAACTGATAAAGGCCTAAGGCCCAGCAGCTAACCAGGAGTAACCCCAGGTCATAAGATGTCACAGGATAGAATGCTGTGATTACCTGTCAGCAGTGTAGTCATTACAAGATGACCGTTTATACCAGCTTAAGATATTTTTAAGTTAGGAACATCAGCAGATGTCTGACCACAAGAATGCCATGGAAACCAATGAACGTATATGCTAATGAAGCTGAGGTAAAAGGCCAAGTAGTCTATGGGAGAAGAGCAATCCAACATTAGTAGAGCGTGGAAGTTCTGAAATGCCTACTGAATGTGCAATAGGCATAGTGGCATCAGTGTCACACGTTATAAAAGTTGTAGCCCAGCCTGCATGCCTCGTGCCTTGGGAGATGCCAGGATGATGACCACTGCTGGTGGTGATGAGGATAATCATGACTAACACTTCAGGTTTTTCTGCAAGAGATGGCATGAGTATACAGATGCTCAGATGCTCATTTTATGTTAGCCCAACTGTCTTTGCTGGGTTGGAGTGTTTGTGACTTTGTTAGCTGTGCTAAATAAAAATGTTATAAGGACAAAATTCCTGTCCAAAATGTAATTGTCTCCTTCATGCATGTTAGGGGTTCCCAAATTAATAATTTTAATAACTCTGGGCCTGGTCTCAGGACTAGACCTCCCAACCCACTGAATGTTAATTGGGATTTCTAATTGATCAGTATAATACACAGTCAAGAGATCAGGCAACATAGCCTGATGTATTTAGACTTATTACTGTATTTTCATTTGAGGAAAAAGACTTGCTGATTAGGTTCTTAATACTGAGAGACCATTTCCAATGGGTAAACCACTGTTTTAAGTGACCACTTTAAAATATCCTTAGTGATTCCAATATAACTTTATCTAAGCTTTAATAATGGCCAACTTCAGCTAGACAACAGCTTTTTTGCTGGTCTCTTGGGTGGTTGCTTATGTCAGGTTTTGCTGTAATATACAAAATATTTATAAATATTAGTCACAATGCATTTCAACTTCCACAGCCACCCATGTTTGCTTAACCTGCAGTAAAGTTCTGTCTAAATCAAAATGAGTTTACAATTAATATGTATATAAAGCTCTCAGTACACACTGTGCAGTACGATAAGTGAACTGTGCCAAAAAAAAAATAGATTCCTACCCCAAAGAGTTTTGAGTCTAGGGGTAAAATGGGTACTATTCAGAAAAACAGAACAGTGTTGCCAGGACAGCTGAGCTACCAGCCATGGGTAGAGCAGGGACAGGAACAGACTACTGCAAGAGTAGTCTGTCAGAACTGCCAGGCAGTTGGGAGTATCCCTGAAAAGGCAGTGACCTTGAGCAGACTAGAATGGCTCCTTTAATTAAGAGCCTATAGACCTGCCTTGGGCTCACCTGGTTAAACACTTGCTTGTGGATTGGCCCTTAGGACTCCCAGGTAATTATCTCAGATGAGTCATCAGGCTCAGGACACTCATCACAAGCCTAGATTTGGCCAACTTTGATTAAAACAAACACATTTTCAAGCCAGCCCACAATGACTGGCACATCTATGATGATAACATATCTTTGTGTTTATGACCTTACTTTCATGTGACAATGGTAAAGAATCCTAGAAAGAATTGCTTTCTTCTAACACTGAGCAAGGAACTCTATTATTATTATTATTATAAGAACATGCTACCCTGGCTGTTTCTCACACAGTCTCTCTACTTCACTATAAAATTCTACCTAGAACCTTCCCTGACTTCCTCCCCCTCCCACTTCCCCCAACTTCCCATTAGATTTAAAGAAACAGTACATATCTTCACAATAACAATCCACTTTCCAATATTGGGCATCACATGTAGAAAGGAAACAAGCAGGACTATAACCTGGCCAAAAAGTGTTTATTAAACATATATTACCAATAACTTGGAAACCATAGACTAACAAGATCCAGTCATTAACATTCGTTAAACACAATAAATGGAATGATCCACTAGTTTTAGAATTAAATCCAGCTATTCAACCAGGAGAAGACATAATTAAGTCCCAATCCACACTCCAGTCAGTGCATTCAACCTGAATTTTGCACCAGGGACTATAGAATTATGCTTTACTGCCCCTATGCCATTGGTCTAGCACAATCATTATAGTATCCTGTATTGGTTGTTTGTTTTTATATTAAACTTATTGTGTTTTACTCTGCCCCCAGAATTTCAATGTGCTGCAGATTTTCATACTGAAAATATATAACTGTCTCACAGAAGCTAGTAGGGGAAAGATGGAGGTTTTGGCAGCTTGGTAGGGAACAGCTGGCACTTTGGCAGCAAGGAAGATCTACAAGTCAGTTTTGGTGGGATTTGAAACCCAAAAGTAGTTGAGTTATTTGGTAATGGGAAGAGACACTTCACTGAAATCAGGAGAATGGGGAGGAGAAAAAGAAGTATCCCTATATTCATGAAGGGCACTTAAGCTTAAAGTTAAGCACATGTTTAAGTGCTTTTCTGAATCAGGATGGACCTAACGTGTGCTTCATTGCTTTCCTGAATTAGGATCTTTGATAGAAGTGAAGGTCATTTTAAATTTGGGGTGGGGTATTCCTCACGCCGTCTCTAGCAGGTCTTGAGAGCAACTAGCCCCTTGCACTCTGCCTCAATAGCTGGCATAAATCTAACAACAGTGGAGAACTTGGATGTGTCTGCTAAAATGATCGGCAGTGAAATGGTAAATGTTGACATTTTAAATTGGCATTATGAGGTTTCATTAATATCTGATTGAGATTAAAATTAAACTAAATCCTCCTTCCCTGTATCACTAACTAGAAGGGTGTCTTGTAGCATTCTTCCAATCAGTGATCTGCCTCAGGACTCCAATTCCCAGCAGTTACCAATGAAGACTGTAATAAGCTTTGTTTAAATTCATTATTCTATTACTTTATTCTACTTTTTCACACCAGGATTCACGGTTTGTCTGGTGTCTTCCATTTAATACCTGAAGTATGATACATCCTCCTCCTCTCCCACAGTGTTGTTTTGTGTAAAAAGTTTAATTTCAGGCTATATTTTTACTTTTATTTTAATATTAATTGGATAAGATTATATAAGGCAATTATAATTTTTGGTGGGTGATTAATAGCTGAAGTGAAATGAGTACATTCTTCTATAAAAACAAAAAATGTATCCTGGTCTACAGCAGGACCAAAAAAATTCAGCAAACAACAAATGTTTTGCCTTTTAAGGTTTTGAAAACGTTATCCTTGTTTGGTTGGTTTGGGTTTTTTACGTTCCACTGTTACTTTGCAGGTTTGGTTTAAATTCGAAAGTGTTCAGAGCTGGGTTCAAAATATTAATTATACAAATGAGTCCAGTATGGAAAATGAAGCATGCGTGTGTTTGCAAAATCAGGGTCCGAATGCAAAATCTGTATTTTTATATGCAGATGAGCATTTGTGCACACAAACTTATATAGTTTTGAAAATATGGTCTATAGTGACGACAGGGATTTTACTATCATTTGAGAGGAAAATGTCTGAATTTTCTGCATTGTGATTGTCTGAAATCATCCTTTCAGAATCTAATCCTAATGGCTTGTATACATTAGGGAACTTCATTGTGTTTAACTTTGTTATGTGTTACTGATAAACATTCAGATTTGTTATTTTGCTTGGTACATTGTAATAAAAAGTGGAAGTTGTGTTTTTTCACTTTTCCTTTTTTTGTCGTCTTGGGGTTCATCTGGTTATTCTGAGTGTTCTCATGCAACATGGCAGGAATTCACACTCCTCTTTCAAGACAAGATTATTTTCCTCATTGGAGATTAACTCAGGCATAAATAATTCCTTCTCCAAGAGAAATCTTTCTCAGAAGAACATGCATAGTAGGGTGTTGTTCCTATCCATGTACATAACAACTGCCTTTTTATATTACCACAACTTGTTCTTGACCCTGAACACTAGTTTCTTCTGTTAAGAAGGGCACACTTCTGTGAAAGGTACACATTGTATAATGTGTGTCCCTAGCAGTTTGTTTGTTTGCATATTTCTTATCAGAAATATCTGATTCACATATTTTAGTTGATTAATTCAATCTGTTAGGACTCAAGAACCCAGATGGGTTCATTCAATTAAAAGATAATAGGACAATTACCTCATTCATTTGTTTGCAAACAAAGCAATATATAAACAGTTTGTATACTTGACTACCTCACTCAGCTTGTCTCTCTCATAAAATCTTTTGTTGGACGAACTTCTGTTGGAAAAAGAGACAAGCCTTCGAGCTACACAGAGCTGTTCGTACCTGGGAAAGGTAACCAGTGTAACAGATTGTTTAGCACAGAGGTGGGCAAACTACGGCCCACGGGCCACATCCAGCCCGCGGGACCGTCCTGTCCGGCCCCTGAGCTCCTGGCCCAGCCCCTCCCCCGCTGTTCCCCCTCCAATGCTGCCGGGCAGGCAGCGGGGCTGCAAGCTCCTGCCGCTCTGAGCAGCATGGTAAGATGGTGGTGCACGCGCACAGTGGTGGGGGAGTTGGGTAGTGGGTCCCAGGGGGGCAGTCAGGGTACAGGGAGCAGGGGGCAGTTGGATGGGGTGGAGGTTCTGGGGTGGTCAGGGAATGGGATGGGGGGGATTTGGATAGGGTGTGGGAGTCCCGGGTGACCTGTCAGGGGTCGGGGCTGTGGATAGGTCGGGGCAGTCATGGTACAAGAAGCAGGGGGGGTTGGATCAGGGGTGGGCTCCCAAGGGGGGGCAGTTTGGGACAAAGGGTCCCAGGAGGGGGCAGTTAGAGGATGGGAAGTGGGAGGGGGCAAATACAGGGCAGGGGCCAGGCTGTTTGGGGGGGCACAACCTTCCCTACCTGGCCCTCCATACAGTTTTGCACCCCTAATGTGGCCCTTGGGCCAAAGGTTTGCCCAGCCCTGGTTTAGCATAAATAACTCACACACCTTGTAAGAGACCATTCAGGGTGCAGTGGGCAATTAACACCTCTGCAATCAGGACAATGGCTATGGCTACACTAGAGAGATTACACAGCAGCACAGATGCAGCTGTGCCACTAAATTGACAGAGCTCTCCTGTCGTCTTCATTAATCCACCCCCAATGAGCTATGTCCGTGAGAGAAGCTCTCCCACCAACATGATGCTATCCGCCCTGGTGCCTACGTCAGTGTAACTTATGTCGCTCAGGCGGCTGGCGTATTCATACCCCTGAGCAACATACATTACACTGACATACGTGGTAGTGTAGACATAGCCAAAGGAGGGTTACAGATTGTTGTAATAAGACATAAAACCAGTGTGTCTACTGAGTCCATCGTTTTTAGTGTTTAGGAAAGTTATGAATTTAAGCTCCCAACCTCCTCTTTTGAAGGCATTGTGCACATTTCCATTGAGGATGAGGACTGAGGGGGTCCAATATGTAATAGTTTTGTGGAAAGTGTTCTTGCATATATAGTGGTCATGGGCCTGCAGAATTTATGAAGTATTTTCAAGGCTCCCAGTAGCTCTGGAAGCCCTAGGATATCTGGACCAATCAGATATGTTAGCAAGTGTTTTAGTTGTAAGTACTGCCACTTGGCTGAGGGTGACAGGTTATATTGTTGCTTTAGTGTTAGAAAAGAGAGATCCCTCATCTTTGATTAACTAGGAAATCCACATGATACCCTTGCTCAGCCAGTTTTTCCAAATTATAGTGGTTCCCCCTCCTCCCCCCCCTTGCAAGTCTGTTTCCCAGACAGGTGCTATTCCCCCACCCAGTTACCACTGGGGAAATAGCTGGACTATGGAACTGGGAGATACTTCCTCCCCAGAAGATGGAAAACACAGATGGTGATGTGGCCAGAGGGCTGAATCATGAAGAGGATGCTACGGTTCCTGTACTGAGGCAGGTCTGCAGGAGAAGGTGGTAGGAGAGGCACCACCAAGAGAGGGCATACTGGCTGAGAGAGCTAATCCCCAAGACAACCCCATCACAAATTCCCATTCAGTTTTCACCCATGTGAGTATAAGAGTGGTAGCACTTAACTAATACTGGAACCAATTTGACATCTGAGACATGATAGAAGCATAATAGTAATTTTGTAGGTCTGGGAGCCCAAATCCCACACCCACCCACCCATGCATGGCTTTAGGGAGCTGGAGTTTTTTAAGTGATAGCTGTGAGTGTTGACCAGGACCCCACAGAAAAGCTCTAATAATCTTATTACTTTTTCTAAAATAAGATGGAAGGATTTATACAGTGAGGCTGCTTAGAATAGAGGAGCCTAAGCAGAATATTAACTTTTATTGTATTAACCCTTCCCCACAGGCTCAGGGAGCGAGAATGCCACCTATTTACATCACTAGTTATTTGAAAGTACTGGATTTAACTTTATCTTCACTAATTCATTAACATATTTGGTACTTTTATACCTAGATATTTGATTGCATCGGTTTGCCTATGGAAATTCCATTGAGAAAAAGGCCCACTACATGACAACTGGGAGATTTCCAACAGTTCTGATTTTTCCCATTTCATTTTGTAACCAGATATTGCACTGGATGTTTGAATTAGTGATCGGAGGGCTGGAATAGTGGTTTCTGGTCTGGATATGTACAAAAGTGTATTGTCTGTGTATAACATCAATTTATGCTCCATGGAACCAATCTGTGTACCTCAGATATCTGGATGAGTCCATATAGCTATTGCCAGGGGCTCAGGAGCCAAATCAAAAAGTAATGGAGACTGCAGGCACCCCTGCCTAGTTCTATGGAAGAGGCTAAGCGTATCCAAGGTCACCTTGTGATTCAAGAGGTTGGGTAAGAATATAACAGTTGGATCTAGGAAATATAGGTCCAAATTTTTGTAAGGTACAAAACATATACCTCCAACCCACTCTATGAAAGCCTTTCTGCATCCAAGGCTAATATGGCTTGTGGTTTGGGGTCGTCATATTTCACTGCTATAATATCAAAAAGAAGTCAAAGGTTGTCGGAGGCCATCATGGTTCTGATAAACCCAACTTGAAATGGGTGCATGATAGAATCCAAAACCTTCTCCAATCTCACCACCAGAACTTTTGCTAATATTTTGATATCCCTATTAAGTGAAATTGGCCTATACTTGGAATATAGCGTGGAATCCATTTTGACTTTCTGAGCAATCTTAACTTTTGTCTCAGTTTTCCCCTCAGTAAAATTGGAACAGTGTTTACCCACTTAACAAGGTGTTGTCAGGGTTAACCCACTAATATTTGCAAAGCACTTTGAGATCCTCAGATGGAATGTGCTAGAGAATTCCGAATTATTATTGGTATTTATTTATTCCTTCCCACATTTATGACCTATTGAGAGAAGTTAACATTACAAACTTTTTGAAACATCCGAACACATGATAAATTTTATATCAAAAGGACATTAACTACAATTATATATTTTCACATTCCCCTTTGTTTATAACATTGAAGCTTGAAAACATTTGTTTTCTAATTGGGGAACACAGTTTGTTTGTTTTTTTGTTTTTTCCTGTTTCATGTGTCTGTTTTCTCCACATGTCTGTGCTCCAACATTTTCAGTAAAGACCACAGGTTTGCGAATAAACTGAGAGCTCAAAAAACTGGCTGTTTTTGTGTCGTCTGTTTCATTTTAGAACAGAATAATCGATTTTTTTAAAGTCGATAGTAGGCTCAGTCCTGCACTCCTTACTTCCACCTAGGCAAAACTTTCAGTGGCTTTAAGGGGCACATTAGTGGGTCTATTTAGTGTGTCTATTCCAGAGGAGTTTCTCAATAATATAATTTTTAAGCTAGGTCAAATTTGGGGCTTATACTACTTGTCGGTGTCTCTCTTTTTTTTTTTTTTCCTTTGCCATGCTCATTCCACCTATCCGATAGCAGTAAACCAAAAAATGTCATTCGCTTTTCCAGAAGTATCACTAGGGAACAAAGACTAGCCAATACAAACTACTGACAGTGCATTCCCTGAAATACTGATCAATGGCATATTCATTTCTGAAAAAGCTGTAAATAGATGCCATGGTTAGGTTGTGTGTATTCCTATGATGTGATGTATCAGGTATAAGAAGTGTAAAAGACTCCTTTTTGACTTAGGGCTTGTCTATGCTTAAAACTCTGCAGAGGCACAGCTATAGCACTTCAGTGAAGACCCTACCTATGTGATGGGAGGGCTTCTCCCATTGACATAAGGAATCCACCTCCCTGAGAGACACAGAATTCTCCCATCAGCCTAGCACTGTCTACATCAGTGGTTAGGTCAGTCTAACTGCACCATCCAGGGGTATGGATTTTTCTCACACACCCGCTTTTTCTCCCCCCTCCCAAGCAATGTAGTTATACCAACCTAAATTCCTAATGTAGACCAAGCCTCCCATGTTTTGCATATGATTGCTTACCTTTTTAGAGGTAGGGATTGGTGGCTCTACACACTTAATTAGTTTGTTTTTGAGCTCCACTCCTTTTTGTTCAATGTCAAACATTTTCTATGCTGCATAGTCTCAATCTTGTGAATGAAAAGGCCTCTGAAATATTTCCCTTTTTTTTAAAGGAATACCATTGCTGAGGCCAGGGAACCAATGAGGACAGAAACAAACAGCTCTAGAAAATGGCTAAATGGCAGCAACTTGCTTGAATTACATGTAACAAGGTATCTTTCCCATGTCACTGTGGAGTTGGGAGAACAAATTGCCAATAGCCCATTGATTTTTAACCCCGGCTAGGATATTGATCTAACCCCAAGACAAAATGTCCAAAGATGAAGCACTGTAAAACAAGAAATGAAATTAACCACATATCTAACATCTGCTTGTTCTTAAAATTCATACCCATTCGAAGTGATCCCTGCTGCTGCTCAAAAGTGAATATCTGTCAGAACAACCAACCAAAAAACAAAGAAAAATGCATAACTGCATATTTGAACAAACTGGGGAGAGCAAATTAAATTATAGTGAAGTTATATTGTGATTTAGCAAAGATACCTTTATACAGTAATATGGGAGGGAGAGTGGAAGCAGCAAGGTGGAACAAAAAGGGGGCTGCTTCATGGAGGATCAGTCCATTAATGACTATTAGCTAAGATTGTCAGGGATGCTGCCCCATGCTCTGGGTGTCCTTAGCCTCTGACTTCTAGAAGCTGGGAGTGGATGACCTGTTCTGTTCATTCCCTCTGGGGCACCTGGCATTGGCCACTGTCAGAAGACAGGATACTGGGCTCGATGGACCATGTATGGCTGTTCTTATATACTATTTGCCTTTTAGCAGTGGCATCCCACTCCAGGCCAGCTAATCCGTGACTCTGATTGGATCCAAGATTGATCAATGTCATCCTTCCCAACAAGGAAGATGTTAGTGGTTGGTGGGTGCTGTGAAACTGCTAACACAGAGGCCAATCCGCAGGGCCCAGCCCAGCAATCTATCAGCTGCTGGGATAATTGTGCCCTTTTTGTGGAACTTCCACAATACATTTCCTTAGCTTGTAAAGTCATATGTTAAGGCAGCATCATGGACAGGAGAATAGGACTCTACTACTTAGCACCAAACCTTTTCAAAGCCCTGTACAAATATCAGATAACCCTCACAATACTGTGAGGTAGGTGCTAGCGTGTTTAACAGAAATCAAGAGACTTGTATGAGGCCACACAAGAAGTCATCAGTGGGCTAGGATTACAACTCAGACATTCCTAATTTGTAGCCTCATGATCATTCCCCTAGATCACACTGCCTCCATATCTGTAGACCCCAGTCTTTCTCCCATGGCATCAATGGCAAAACTTCTATTGACTTCAGTGGATGCAGGATGATGCCTTTAGTGGGGGTACTTTAATCCAATGTTGTTTCAAGATCCAGCATTTATGGATTAGTCCATGTCATCAGCAAAGGCATATTGTTTATTGAAACTGCAAACAGGCTTTATACTGCAGATCATAAAACCGAGATCCAGCTGTCAGATTTCCTTACAGAATGTATTTGAAGTTGAAAGCTGAATACTCCAGCCTTATAAATCAGCAAATTTATTCTCCAGTTATTTTCACTGAACCTTGAGAAGAAGCTATCTAGCAATGCAGTGGTGACATAATATATGGTATAACAAACCTCAGCCTGCAGGGCTGGGTGTTCATATTATTATTCAAATACATATTCTGGTAGTCCAAGAGGCTGTGTGCGAGGTGATATACAAAAAAAGAGGTAAACGTGCCTGCCCCCCAGAGAATACAATCTAAGAAGACAAGCAATGTACAGAGCTTGGGGAAGAAGGAAACAAGATCTATATTGTTTTATACATTTGCTGTTTTATTTGTATAAGCATTGACTTCCCCACTGCCCACTCCAATTAGCTATAAAGTATCAACTGATTTTTAATGGATATCACAGTAAAAGAAGGACATGCGAAGGAGTTGAAGGAAGAAAGGTGCTTCCAAGCACAAGAGGCTGGCATGGAACAAAGAGATATAGATCTATACGGAGAAAGAAAGGGACTGAATACATGATGGTATCATGTAGCAGAATACAAAGATTCTGGGTTGTTGTTTTTTTAAAAGGCCAGAATGGACCATTGTGATAATTTAGTCTGACCTCCTGTATAACACAAGCCATAGGACTTCCTTGAATTAATTCCTGTTTCAAGTCCAATAGTTGTGCTTGAACTAAAGCATATCTTTTAGCAAAGCATCCCATCTTGACTTAAAAATTTCCAGTGATGGCAAATCCACCACAACTAGAGCTGTGCAGAGAAAGGTACCTGTAATTCCATTTCATGGTGGATTTTGGTATTTCCCATTACATTTTCCAATTCAGACTGAAATCCAATTTTTTTTTAAATTTTCTGCAAAAGGGAACAGAATCCCAGCTCTGGAGCAGTCTGCCTGTTTGACTATCCTGGAGCCATGGACCTTGAAAGTCCTGAGGTCCCTGACTCAGAGGCAGTCTACCAGGTGGGCTGCTCTGCTCCTGGAAACTTGGGCTCCCCATCAGCTTACTATCAGGAAACCTGACAAGTTTTGAATGGCCTGCCTGTGTTCTGTCAGATCGTACCATACCTGCAAAACAATTTGATTTCCACAAATTGGCAAGCTCTGACCAAAAAAAATATTTGAGGAATTTTTTGAACCAGCTCTAACCACAATCCTTGCTAAGTTGTTCCAATGGTTACTTATTCCCACTGTTCAAAGGGGTTAACAGATTGATTGGCATAATTCCAGGATAGTTATCCATTATCCAGGAGCCTGTGTTTCATATTCAGGTCTCCTGTTTGTTTGCCACTGTAATAATGTGTGGTGATCTCTTTCATTAGCATCCTTTCATTTCCTATGGACCTTCTCTTAGGCTATGAAGAGCAAAAGTGTCCTAACTAATCAGCTGTCAGATGTGGCCAGGCCGCAGCACAGGAAGGCAGCAGCGGTAACATGAGGCTCTGAACACTGAGGGTTATTTTTGGATTCCTACTTTGTTTTTTCTCTTTAAATATAACTAAACAGCTGGTTATGTGCTGTGAATAATTTCCCATGCAAATTCTTCACAGGATGATGCGTATGGTCCTCTTGTAGTCATGAATGTACAAAATAGAGGCATATCTGTAAGGGCACCCATTCATTAACAAGAACAGGATATATGTGACTTGAAGTAGCTTTAAAATAGCTTCCCTTATACTATAGGCACATAAAATAGTATTTAGGGTCTATGATTTGTGCAGTATGGGTCTAATCCAAAATCTACTGAGATAAATGGGACTTTCTCATTGACTTCAGTGGTCTTTAGATCACAATTTATGATGTTTTGGTAACAATTAAGCACTTAAGGTCTGATCCTGCTCCCGTACAATTCAATGGCAAAATTCTCATTGACTTCAAAGGTGCTGGATTGAGCCTTTAAAGTTAAGATCTTGGAAAGGCTGTTGTATATCCGCCCCAAGAAATAATGTGAAACAAAATGCTTTGAGAATGTCCAATGTTGTTTATCTCTGACACCACCTCCTTCAGATCACACTCAACATAGCTAAAACAGAGCTCCTAAACCTCCCCCACAAACCCTTCCTTCTACCTCCATTCTTGATCACAGTGGAGTGCACCATCATTCTACCTGTCTCTCAGGCCTGAGATCTGGCCTCATCTTCAACTCTCAGACCTCTTTCTAGGTCCTCACATCCAGGCTATTTCTAAATCTCATTAAATCTTTCTGCATAACATCTCTAAAACATGGCTTTTCCCATCCATCCACACAGCTAAATCTCATCCAAGCTTTCATTAACTTGTCTCAATTATTGCAACATCCTTCTCTCTGGCCTTGACAAATGCAGTCTTGCCCCACTGATATCCATTCAGAATGGTTCTGCAAAGATCATTTTCCTAGCCCGTTGCTTTGACCATGTCACCCCCTCTTTGCATCCCTTCACTAGCTCCCCCGTTTCTGTTGCATCAAACATACGCTACCTACATTTACTTTGAAGGCCTTTCACAATCAAGCGCCACCCTACATATCATCCTCAATTGCTATCAAGATGTCAGCTCTCTAATCAGCCCATGATGCCAGCCTCCATCATCTATTTGTTAAATTTTCAAACAAGCACCTCCATGCTTTCTCCCATGCTGCTCCTCGTGCTTGGGAGAAGTTTCCCTAAACATCTGCAAAACTAGTTCATTATCCACCTTCAAATCCCTCCTTAAAATTCTCCTTAGGTGTAATGCCTACAAAAAACTTGACAATAGTTAACCTGCTAGTGTGCTGAGCCCACTGCCTATCATGCTGACCAATGCTTTCTTATACTCCCCTGTTTGCTGTCTCTTGTCTTATACTTAGACTGTAAACTCAGATTGGGTCAAGGATCATCTTTTTGATCTGTGTATGTACAGGGCCTAGCACAATGGGCTCCATGACTAGGTCTCCTGGGTGCTATGACAATACAAAGAATAACATTAACAATTACCAGAAAGTGCCAAGTGCAGAGAGTGTTCAGTCATCATTATACTTTTACTTCAAAGGTGGATCATTACATTCTTTAAAATATGAATAAACCTTTTAAACTAATCTCAGTAATACCCTAAATCTCTTTAGTGCTCTGAAAACTTACATTTACTGTATCTGAAGAAAAAATGGTAATTAGCTTAGTAAAACTAATTGCAGTATCCTGTAAATTCTGTAAAATGTTTAATTTTTTAAAATCATAAATAAAATTTAAAAGATTTTCAATGTGCTTTATTCTTAACCATTAAGGGATTTGTGATTCATGGTATCCATTTAATAAATAATCTGATCTGAAAGAGGTAATTTGTCATAGCCAGAGAAAGTGCTTACTAAAAAAAAAAACATGACAAGTTAATTAAATAAAGCTGAATATACTGTATACTAAAAATAAGAATATGCATTTGTTTTTTGTTTTAATAACTTTTGATGCCTGGATAATCAAAGCACAGAAGCAATTTTATAGACTAAAGAAAGGAGGGAAAAACTGGCAATAATAAAGATATGTTTGTATATTTTATGCTTACAGGATGTGATCTTGCATTCCTTGTACACACTAAACTCCAAGTGAAGTCATTAGACAATTGTATGGTTCAAAAATTAAACCAATTTTTTTTAAATGTTACTCTTTTCATATAATGCCTAACTCTGCAAACCTTGCTGAGGACTAATGCAAGATCACACAAAAGATTACCCATATGAGTAAGGAGTGTAAGACTAGTCTCTTAGGCCCTGTCCTACAAAGACTTACAAATGTGCTTAACTTTACTATTTTGAAATCAATGGGACTACTCATGGTAATAGTAAAGCATCTATCTAAATCTTTGCAGGGCTTTAGAATCTTTTGTTCAAAGGGACTGACTTTGCATACACTTATACATATAAAAGTAACTTTGTTCATTTGATACCAATGTGTGTAAGTGTTGCAAGAGCTGGCAGATCTACCAGCTCATAGAAGACCTAATGCTCCTGGTGCTGAGCCTCTCCAAAAAATTACTGTGTACCCATAACGCCCATTGATACCTCTTCAGAGGAGCTAGTATTGCCAACTCCAGACATTCAACAATCACAGTTCAGGCCCCCCCAAAACCATGAGATTGCCTTAAAAAAAACCCACAAGTTTTTAAAACAATACATTTTGTGTTGTGTTATTTGCTTTCTAATTTTTGAGCTTCCAGGGGTCTCATTTTAAGGCTTTTTCCACAAACATGGTGGCTAGAAACACTTTTTCTTTTTTTATTAAATAAAAGATGAGATTCTTGTGTAATCACATGACCCAGGAGCTGGAGCTTTAAGAAAAACTGCATTTGTCAGGAGAACCGCAAACAAATCATGAGCATTGGCAACAGTGGGCCCTGAGCCCAGCATACAAGTTAGCAACATTCCACTTGTTTACCAATCTGAATTTTTATATTTTTATTTCTGTATTAATTGCTACAAGACTAGCTCCAAATAACAATTCTGAGGTTACTGTGAGGTTATGGCATTCTCTTAAATAATAATTATTAATCTTTCACAATATAATAATTGAAAATAAAATATTTTTGCTAGCTCTCTTCCCTCAAGATACTTTGGGGCAACTCCAGATTAAAGGCTTGATCCTCCAAACACTTAGTACCTGCTGTAGTCCCTCTGGAGACTTTGACTCACCAAAAAGGATGTGTTATATGAGTTGTATTCCATCTGTGCCAGGTCCGCTGCTCCCATCCTGGCTCCCTGACAGCACAGCTCTTTCGAGCTGTGTTGCACTTTCTGTCTCTTACTACTGCCTCTGAGACACACCTTTCCAAGGAAGTCACCCCAGCATGGAGACATGGAGACAGACACATAAAATGTAATGCAGCGTTGCAATGGATTAACCTTATATGACCTTTCTGCTGGTCTTCAAACAGACTATGACTTTCAATCCCATTTCACCCCTTTTTATGTCATAGTTCCATGCACTTGTGAAGGGCTCTCTACAGCATCTGGTGGGGGATAGAAAGGGGAAGAATGATGCGGCGGAAGTCACTGATTCTCCTGCATGTATACATATACACACCCAGAGCATATCAGAAATCCATGCAGAAGGTTTTCTCCCATTAATATGAGAATGGGATTAGGCCCTTAGAGAGGAAGGTATAATGCATTTTACTGGGGGAAGAACAAAATTAAAAGATGTCTATGCCCAGCATTGAAGTCAGTGGGAATTACATCCATTTTTTTTTTTTATTCCAGGGCTAAATTTGGTCCTTTGTTCCAGATTAATGAGCCAGATGCTGACTGCCTGGTGTGCTTAATTCTGCTCCATAAAATCCACAGGCAGAGAAGGAAAATGGAGTAGAAGTTTTCCATACCAATGCTGGTTCCCACAAACCTCTGGAAAAGCCATAGAACAAGGACTGGGGCTCTAAATTTGTGCATGCACATTCCCTGACCTGGCGTAGCTATATGCACATACAGCCATACACACAGATTATTTATGCCCCTAACAGGAATAGTTTGTACAGGGGGAGAAGATAAATCAGTGACAAGAGCAGAATAATGAGGTGTCTACAAGTGCATTTGTCATCCATTTTGGTGGAATTTAAACAAGGAGATATAACTTGACCTCAAATCCTCTTTCTATTATTACTAAAATTAATTTTATACTCTTATAAAGGTATTCAGACAACAGCTGAGGCATTAATATACACCAAAATTCTCTTCTGCTGCCCACTCTTCAGAGGTTCAAGCCACAGACTGGAGAAGGGAATTTTGCCCCAAATGTCAACATTTTGTTACAGTTGTAAACATGCTCAAATTAATATTTCATTTCTATCTGTTTGGTAACTAAAACAAGTTTCCCTTCCACCAACATACTCCACAGAGTATGAGTAAATGTGGACTGAAGTAAAGTGAGTCATGATGATGATAAAATAATGTTGTTTACCTTTAAATGTCAGCTATTATTCTATGCTAAGATTTCTCAACATTGTAGTCCATAGAAAGTTAAATGGGAGAGCTCCACTGCACTAGACAAACACAATAAAAAATATTATCGCCAAAGAAACTACTTCGAGCCTTTCTTTTCCTCTAAGACAGCATTAAAGAGAAAACAAATTCCATTATTAAGTGCAAATGTAACGTTAACCTTCATAACAGTGTCTAATGTACTTGAGGAAAAGGTCAAAACATTTTCTGTTGTTGTTGTTGCATGAGGATCAGAAATGTCAAACCCTCCTCGCTGTATGCTTCACACTGGCCTCCTGATCCTTCACAATACTGCAGCAACACCAACACAAACTAGCAGAGGTATGAGTCAGTATTCTTTTATTATGACAATAAGAACATGATTGCTTGGCAAACTGCTCTTGTTGCTGTTGCTATAACATGAAAGCATATTAATGGCCAGTCCAGTTACCTAGGGGCCGTGCTCTGCAAAAACCACAGGCTCAAATTTCAGGCCATGAGCCAGGTTGTGAATCATTTACACCTACATAAATCTGGTATCATTCCCCTGACTTTAATTAAGGACTTGTCTACAGACAAAAATTGTACCACTTTACCTAGACCCACCCCGCCCCCAAGTGTGATCCATATGGAAAGGGGAATAAACTATCCTGGTATAAGGCATCTTTATTTGGGTATAACTGTGTACACACTAGGGGTTGTAATGATATAATTTGATTGGTAAAAAATCACAACCCTAACTAATATAGTTATACCAGTATAGAGAATATAACCTTAGGCTTGGTCTACACTATAGAGTTAGGCCCAAATGAGCCAGATGCTGACTGCCTGGTGTGCTTAATTCTGCTCCATAAAATCCACAGGCAGAGAAGGAAAATGGAGTAGAAGTTTTCCATACCAATGCTGGTTCCCACAAACCTCTGGAAAAGCCATAGAACAAGGACTGGGGCTCTAAATTTGTGCATGCACATTCCCTGAGCTGGCGTCAAAGAATAAGGCACCTTACATTGACCTAATTATGTAAGTGTCTACACTAGGATCTTACTTCCCCCAGAGTAAGTGGCCTGCTACACCGACATAACTCCATCTCCAGAAGAGGTATAGGGCTTATGTCAGGCCTTGTCTACATGGCCACTTTACAGTGCTGAAACTTTCTCACTCAGGAGGGTGAAAAAACACACCCCTGAGCGATGCATGTTTCAGCGCTGTAAAGTGGCAGTGTAGACAGTGCACAAGCGCTGGGAGCTGTGCTCCCAGCACGCGTAGCTACTCCCCTCATGGGGGTGGCTTTTTTACAGTGCTGGGAGAGCTCGCTCCCAGCGCTCTCAGCACTGGTGCTGTGAATACGCAGACATATTAAAGTGCTGGCACGACAGGGCTTTAACGTTGGTAGTGAAGACATACTGTTAGTGTAGTTAGGGTGACACAATGTCTATGCAGACACTGCATTACTTACTACTTTGGCTGCCAGGCTCACAGCTGGAGCCATGAAATTGACAATGTCAATTTCACTGCTGGTAGGCTCCCTGCTGTGAAATTAAGCCCAGCTCTGAACTCACAGCTGCCCCAGCCCCAGCTGTCAGCCTGGTGTCCAGTTTAGAGCTGGAGCCCCCATCCCCAGGAGCCAGCCCCAGCTGTGAGCCCAGTGCAGGGCTCAATATCACCACATGGAGCCTACCCCCAGTGAAATTGACATTCTTGTCAATTTCACAGCTCCTCCAGCTGTGAGTCCTCCCCTGTTGCTCTGAGCCCCATGCAGCTGCGAAATTGATAAGAATGTCAATTTCAGCACCAGTAGGCTCTTTGAACCCACAAGGGGCTCACTGCTCCAGCTATCACCTCTAGGTGGGTGGCTCCAGCTGTGAGCCCCACTCAGCTGTCAGTGCCTCACAATGCCCCACTTCAGAGAGTGCAAGTGCTCCTGGTGAGGACACACACCATTAGCAGAAGGAGGGTAGTGTGGACACCAACAGTGCAGTGGCTGTAGGTCGACCTAAATTATGTCAACCTAATTTTGTAATGTAGACAAACCCTTAGTTACTTCAAGTTTATGTGAGTGTAGATTCTGGCTTCAGGTCTCTAGCTCCCTGATTCTACAAGGGTTGAGAGCCCTGCTACTCTCTAAGAGGGAAGGAGTGCCTTTCATTATTCAGCAGCAGCTGAGTCCTGATTCAGAGCACTGGAATCTTGACTGGTCGCTGCTACACAGCCAAAAAAATGGTGGCCCTAGTATGAGGGGCTCAAGAATGGGAAGGATTCAAAGTTGAGGGAAATATGAATATCCTCAGAACTTCATCTAGAAAGTGAAGAAACCCTGGGAGTAAGGGACAATCAGAGGCAACTCTGCAGATCTTCTATGGCAGAAGACATAAAGCCAGGGCATGCCCTATATGTTAGGGACGTGGTCCCAAGGAGGAAAGGACTGAACAATAAAGCAAGGTTGGGGGGGGGGGTGTTAATAACAGACCTGTGGGAAAGTAGTGAGGCTGAGTGACAGAGCTGAGGGAGGTGGGATGGTGAGGGTGTGATAAGGCTCCAGGCTTGTTTTTCCTGCCTGCCAATGGTCTGTGGTAGTAGAGGATATATAAGAGCTCTGACTAATGCTTGCAATGGCTAAGTATTGCTGCCCACAGTTAAGCAAAGCAAACTGGTACACTGGGGAATGCCACATCACCAGACTTCTTAGGGTGCGCAAAAAGCTAGCACCAGCCCCTATATACTGTTTACACAAGAGGTTTTGCTTTATGCTTCATAATGTGATTCACTGGGCTGTGCCCTGCAAGAGACTTAGATCTGATTCTTGCACCTGCTTTTATATCTGTCCCTGGTATTTTTTCCCTGTAGAGCAAAAGCATGGTCAGCAACAATAACATAGTAGCATTGTAACCCAAGTTTTCAAAAACTGCTGCTGAAATTGGGCCTGCAGTTTTGCACCCATAATTACTTTTACCCACATTTTGTATTTGCAAGTGTAGTTTTCACAAGCAACTCCTAGTTTCTGAACATATAAAAACCTGAACATGAAAATTTGGGAATGCAAAGTTGCAGGCACGATTCTAAAGTCTCTCATGAATAATCTGTAGTATTGCTGATATGAAAGAAAAGTCTCTATAATATGTATTTTTGAAGTGACTTAGTATAGAAAGCGATTTTTCAAACACATGAAGCATAACAAGAAAACAGAATGTTATAATATAAATAAATGCTTTTATATTGCAGCTGCAGAGAGTAACACAACCTTGCATATATCTAGTGTTGAGGATAGCAACAGACAGCCAATTGTAGTAACAAGCTAGATTTCACAACATACAAGATGTAAATCTGGCATGATTTCTTGCATTATAGATAGTCTTTTTCCGAAGCAATTCCTCCTCACCTGTTGTCTTATATGCTAAAATATTTTTAAAGGATTTTATACAAAGGATATGATCAGTGGGACAATGGGAGTCAGAACTCTTGCATTATAATTCCAACTCTGTCACTGACCTGTTGTGCACTTAACTTTTTTGTAACTCAGTTTTCTATCTGTAAAGTGGTTATAATACTCAACAACTACACAGGAATCTTGTGCGGCTTGAGCAGCTAATATTTTAAAAGTGTTTTGTAATCCTCAGATTCCAGGAGGTATGTAGGGAAAAGAAAAGTATTATTAATTCAGAACTATAGACTGAGAGTGCGGTGTGCAGACCAGAATTCATCTGAAGTACCGTCTGATTTTGGGTCTGACGCAGAGCCAAACCTGTTCAGGCAAGTTCAGCCTCTAGCATTCCAACATGAGTCACCTCCCACTTCAAAAATGCAGAAGAGCTCACATTCAAGATTCTGATTTTTGGCTGATCTCTATTCTAAACCTGTTATAACTGATGCTATGCAAATGTAATGGAGCATTTTTCATGTGGGGTTTCTTGCTTTATTATACAAATGTAGGCTGTTGTGGCAGTTAAGTAATTAAGCAACTAATATTTTCTCCCAGTTTGTTTTGCCCCTCATGAGAATTTATTTTTATGAATTTTATTTGTTTGATCTTATTGTTGATAATCCTTGCATCACTGTCAGATGTTGCTTCGGGCATGAACAAGGCTTTCCCCGTCTATCATGCTGC
The DNA here is from genome assembly GCF_965140235.1 of Caretta caretta. Taxonomy (NCBI): domain Eukaryota; kingdom Metazoa; phylum Chordata; order Testudines; family Cheloniidae; genus Caretta; species Caretta caretta. The sequence goes on along the minus strand of NC_134206.1, from coordinate 120,982,386 downwards.
TGCCAGAATAATGCTCTTTTTGTGTTTCTCTGAGTACGTCTACACTGCAGCTGGAGATGTAATTCCCAGGTTGGGTAGACATTCACGTGCTAGCTTTGATCGAGCTAATACACTAAAAAATCATGTTGCCACGGTGGCATGGGCAACAGTGTGGGCTAGCTGCCCAAATACAATCCTGTACAAGAACCTAAGTACGTATTTGGCACAGTGTAGCCAAGCCACTGTGGCTACACTGATTTCTTTTCAGTGAGCTAGTTCAATCAAAGCTAGCTCATGTACACCTACCCAAGCTGGAATTAACAAATCCAACTGCAGTGTAGATATACCTTCAGACTTAATTTTTTTATGAGGACAGGTTGCTGGGCTACCACACAACCTCCAGCCTGTAGGACCAGTGGACTCTTTTCCATCTGGTCACTACCCTTTGACCAATAGGTGCCGACTCTGTGGGTGCTCCGGGGCTGGAGCACCCATGGGAAAAAATAGAGGGTACACAGCACCCACTGGAAGTCCTGTGGATCAGCACCTCCGCCTGCCCCCCAGCATCTCCCGCCCGCCGCGGTCAGCTGTTCAGCAGTGTTCAGGAAGAGCTGGGGGAGAGGAGGAGGAGCAGGGGCAGGAAGAGGTGGGATGGGTGGGGGTTTCGGGGGAAGGGCTGGAGTGGGGGCAGGGCCTGGGGGGGAGTGGGAGTCAAGCATCCCCTGGGAACAGAGGAAGTCAACACCTGTGCTATAACCTGTCCAACTTGGGTGGCTCTACCCTTGCACAGCTCGCGGAGCCATTGTAACACAGCCAAGGAAGGTATTGCTGTTATAGAAATCCCTTTATAATATAGGACAAAGGCACTTACAGAACTTTTTATTGCCCCTTTTCCCACCAAAATAATTGAGATCAGATTATTGCCTTTACTCTCCCTCCCAAAATCTAATCTGGGTCACGCTGACGCTGAGCCTACTCACTGGAAATGCTTTGCTTGTGAAATCCCCCCTCTGAGGGTGTTTTCAGAATTTTCGAGTGTGTCCTGTTTCAGTATTCCCTGTTTCCCCCCTACCCCTCCTTTGCACAAGTGGGTTTGGATTTTGATGCTGGCTGTTTGTTCTTGAGCCACAGAGTCCAGCTGGGGATTAATGGAGTTGTTTTTGAAAAGAGCCTTTCAAGTGATTTAATATTTGAAACCTGTTTTGTTTTCATTCCTTCTTTGGCTTTGCCTCAGCACCCCATATCGAGTGCTTTGTATTTGTGCTTTGCATTTTCTAATCCCGTTTTCAGATCTTCATAGGGGGTGAACTCATCCCTGTGCAAAGGGCCAGCACAAGGTATAGGTATCACTTCAGCTTCACTTAAACCTGAATTTGAGATATTAAGAGGGAATTAAGTGTTGCATGGGCATTATTCTGAATCTCTACCAGAGCTGAATTTCATCCTTTGAAAGCAGTATCCTCACTAATTAGGACTAGTTTTTGCCTTTTCTCTCTTAGTACTCGATAGTACTATTGCTGTGGAAGGCATAGGGAGAACTGATTTGACTCACTAAGAAGGATTATAGTAAATTACAAAATTGCTTTTCAAGAGAGAGGATACAGAAATATCTACAGAACCCCTTAGGCCTGCATAGCATTAAGCCACATAAGGACCATAGGCTTTTGAGGACCTCCACTCCCAGTTCAAACTCACTCATGAATGCAACCACATCCCTGGCCCAATATCCCACTGCAACTCCCTGCCCCTGTCACTATCTCCCCTTTGAATTTTTGTACACGTTTGTGTACAAGGAAATGTGGGGTATATCACACTCAAGAGCACACCAGATTATGCAAGACTGGGATTTGATGGGCCTCAGAATCCACTGTAGATCACTGTAGATGGGCCTTGGAATCCACTGTAGAATACACCAAGATCTGCAAAAAATCAAAGGGAAATTCAAAAGCAAATGAACCTCAACTTAATCTTTAAAGGGTGAAAGAGGTTGCAACTGGCTTTCAGGTTGGGAGGTCATAAGTATATGCTGAGCACGAGAAAGACCCGACTGAGTGGTCCTTTAAAAGCCTAGGCCCTGTGGCTCAGACCAAGTACATTTGGCACAGACTAGGGGCTAACCCTCACTTGTAAGTATCTGCATATATTCTGATGAAAGTTACTGGGGATCTGAGAGATGAGATAGTAAGTGCTTTGCATCTGCAGCAAGGCACTTCAATCAATCTATAACAACGAAATGTCAGTGGCCATTAACATCTTTTGAGAACTGCAGTGCTGCCACATGTGAGATGCAAGTGTCAGTCTACCCCCTTGATCTCATCAGAGTCAAGATTTTAAAATGCAGAACTGAAAGAGAGGTCCACCCACAGGGCAAAGAGGAAGTCAATCACTGATGGAGAACCGTAAGAAATATGCTGCTGCAAGGAACAAAAATAAAAGATAGAAGACCAAAAAGCAGAAGCATGTACTCAACGCAATGCCAGCTATGAGAGTGAGTCAAACCATCTGAGAAGGATGGAAAATCCAGACATCCACCCTCTCAGTCTTAATATCACACAATACGTAGCTGAATTCAGAAGCAAAGAAAATGCCCTGGTCCCCTGAAAGATATAGAAGAGGACCCTGTCAATAGAAGCATCAGCAGCTCTGAGCTCTCCTGTAGGAGATTTTTTAAAATTAAATTAAATTAAATTAAATTAAAAGCAAACATTTCAAAAATAAATAAGACAGGGACAAATAGAATCAGTTCCTTCCTGGTGCCAAAACATTAATCAAATTATAAAATCAGAACATAAGGTCCTGCTCCTACAAGTTGATCCACATGGGCAGACTCCAGTGTTAGCCCATAGCCCCACTGTCTTCAGTACAGAGATCAGCTTGCGGGATCAGAGACTAAATGATTAACAAAAGTGAAACTAACAACACATTTATGGTACAGTTACTGATGCATTTCCCATTTATTAGCCTAACCTGTGGCCTTATACCGCTCAGGAACTGACAGAGACAATATTAAGAGAAGATCCCATGAATATTTGGGCTCTATGTGGATTTGAATTTAATCAGGCATCAAATAAACTTTGACCAAGATTTTCAAACATGGTTGCCTAAAATTAGGCTTCTAAATCTGTATTTAGGAACCTGAATAAGTGGCTTGATTTTCAAGTGTGCTGATCATCCAGAAGCTCCCATTAAAGTCAATTGTTCTTTCTTGGGTGGAGTAGGAGCCATCCAACTTCATCCAGGTGCTGATCTCCTGTTAGCATTAGGACATCCTTGCAATGTTATTGGTTATGTGAATTGGAAATGAGGTATAAGACTGCGAGTTTGTCACAGAGGTCACAGAAGTCATGGATTCTGTGACTTTCCAGGACCTCCATGACTTCTGCAGTAGCCAGTGCAGCTGGCCCAGGGGCTGCCTGAGCAGTCAGGGGTATAGATTTAGTCAGGGGTATAGAGTACAAGTCATGCACAGGTCACAGCCTGCGCTGCTTCCCGCAGCTATCATTGGCTGGGAATGGCAAACCGCGGCCACTGGGAGCTGCGGGGAGCCGTGCCTGCGGACGGTCAACATAAACAAAATGTCTCATGGTCCACCAGCAGATTACCCTGATAGGCCGCGTGCCGAAGGTTGCTGACCCCTGGTGTATATCTCCACTTAGGTGGAGTTTTATTTAACTAAAATTGCAAATTTATGACACTCTACTTAAATGACATGAAATGTCCTAGATATCACATCAAAAACCTTGCTCTTTTGCAATGTGGACCATCAAAGGACTGGAACATCATAGAATCCATGGTCCTAGAGGAAGATTTATAACACCTGCAATAACTTTCTCATTGGTCACGTTGGGGACTGTGCTCAAGCTGTAGTTGAGGTTCTGTCTGCATCATTGGGGTTTGATCCTGCCAGGTATTAACTACTCTGATCCTGATCCAGCAACACATTTAAGCCTTACTGAAGTGTAAGTATATGAGTAAGTCCTCTTCTCTGGCACTACTTGTGTGCTTAATGTTCATTCAGCTTTTAAGTGTTTTACTAGCTTGCAGCCAGAGTAATCAGTACCTTGCAGGACTAAGGCCAGGGTGAGCAGCATACAATGGGAGCTGAAGTTACTGAGGTAATGTGTGGGACAAGAGCTGAGGAGCAACATATTGGAGGCACAGTCACAACCGCAGGATTGTCAGGCAAGAGCATTCCATTGTCGGAGTGGGATGAAGAAAGGAGAGCCCTTATAGTACTGTATCTACAGCGACAGCCCAAATAGCACTGCTTATAACAGTGCTACTACAGGGGCCATTACTGTAGACAGAATACTCTTTAGTTGCTTTTTTAAGAGGATATTGGTGGCATTTCATCAAAGGCTCAAGCTAAAACCCTACTCCCATACCTCTGTGGCTGCAATGAGATGTGTTTTCAGGGTCTGTGCTAAAATGGTAACTTCAGTGAAACAGAGGGTGGTTGGTATATTACCAAGATGATCAGAAGTTGGCCACCTCTCTCTGTATACAAAGTAATTTATTGCACAATTACATTTACTTTTTAAAATATTAAATTCCTGAAAGTGAAGCATTTAATTTTTTTCTCAATAGTTTAATAAAGAAGAAACTTAATATCATTTATTGAGTAATTTAATTTAGATATGATAGAAGAAGAAATCAAATTTAAAAAAAAATCCCACTACTAAATATCTAGTGGATAATGCAAATGTAAGCCATATGTAGCATAGATTTGCTAAGCATAAAAGTTGACAAACTTGATTTTTTTATGGAATTATAGAATTAGTAGATGAAAAGAACATGGTAGATGTAATATATTGGGATTGTTAGTAGAGCATTTGAAACAATGCCTTACATTTAATTGAAGTTAATAAGGAAAGTACAGCAGGTTGTAACCTAAAACCAATTTCTCCCAACTGGCCCTTTAAATAACTTCCAGCCATCTCAACCCACTTATTTCTGTTGTGGAGTAATAAGTTGCAAAGTATCAGCTTGAGTGTAAGTGGCTAGTGGAGTCCACAGGGTTTGGTATTAGGACCATTTTTTTAGGGCAAGATTCTGATCCTCTTACTTACACGGAGGCCCTGTCTACACTGGCAAGTTTCTGCGCAGTAAAGCAGCTTTGAGCGCTATCACTCCCAAGGTGTTCACACTGCCAAGCCACTTAGTGCGCAGAAACTGCACAGATGCAATGCTCTAAAAAACCACCCCGACACGAGGCGTAGAGTTTTCTGCGCTGGGGCTACAGCACAGCAGTGCCAGTGTAGACACCGTGGTCGATTACAGTACTGCAATCGGCCTCCAGGCAGTGCCCCATAATGCCTGTTCTCACATCTCTCGTTATTTGAACTCTCCTGCTCTGCCCTCAGGTGACCAACCGTCAGCCCCACCCTGAACATTCCTTTGCATATTTGAAAGCCCCCTTCCTGTTTGCTCAGTGGTGCGTGCAGTGGTCTCAGTGCATCTTTCCAGGTTGCCATGCCTGCTCCACGCACCAAGTGATCCCCTGCTTGGAGCAATGCTGAGCTGCTGGACCTCATCGGCATTTGGGGAGAGGAGGCTGTCCAGTCCCAGCTGTGCTCCAGCCATCGGAATTATGCTACCTATGGACAGATTTCTAGATGCATGATAGAAAGGGGCCATGGCCGAGACACACTGCAGTGTAGGGTCAAAGTGAAGGAGCTGCGGAATGCCTACCACAAGGCGTGGGAGGCAAACCGCCCCTCCAGTGCTGTGCCCAGGAGCTGCCAGTTCTACAAAGAGCTAGACAAGATACTCGGTGGTGACCCCACCTCCACTGCAAAGGACCCTGTGGATACTTCGTTGGCTTGCATGCCAGTCGAGAGTGGACCTAGCCAGGAGGAGGCAATCTTGGACGAAGAGGAGGAGGGGGACCCAGAGGCAGAGGATGACTCGGAAGCCAGAGATGCATGCAGTCAGGAGCTATTTTCTACCCTGGAGGAGCCTAGCCAGTCACAGCAGTCGAATCTTGGTGAAGCGCAAACAGGACAGGAGGCCTCTGGTAAGTGGATCTGATTTTGGGAATTGCTGAAGCAAGTTGTTGGGGACAGGAGGGTTGCAGAAAGCAGGCTTGTCTCCCACCTCATGCCTAGACTGAGCGGTGGCACAGGCTGTTGATACACTCCCTCACTTCACGGGACTCTCCCTCAGAGATCTCCTGAAAACTCTTATGGAGATACTGGGCAGTCCACTGCCGCAGGTTCCTCGGCAAAGCTGCTTTGTTTCTTGCCCCATTAACGGTAACTTTCCTGCGCCTCTTTGCCATGATGGGTGGGGGGACCATTGCTGCACACAGGCTAGCCACACAGGGGAAAGGGTGGAAGCCACAGGCTTGGAGAAGACCCTCCCTTGATTCCCTGCTCACCCTCAGCAGCGAGATATCTTCCATAATGATCACCTCTTGTGGAAAGTGTGGGGACAGGAATGATTATCAGGCCCCCGCTACAGTGCTGGCTCTCCCCAAGTGCCCAAGAGCCATGTGCCCAGTATACAGCAGGGTCAGGGAACAGTGATTTACTCTGCCCTGTGGCTACTCACCATTTTGAGGGTCTTGTGGCTCATGTATGCTTGCCTGGGGTCAGCCAGTTAGTGACAGGTGTGTGAGTACTGGCTGTGTTTTAAAGCACTGAAACAGTGTTGTCTGTGTGACAAACAATACTGCTGCTGTAAAATGTTGCATTTAAACTTCACAGAGATGACCTCGGGAGCACAGCCTCCCTCTTTGTTATTGGCGGCAGAACGGCTGCGCAGAATTAGAAGCACCCAAGAAGAACTAAGGAGGATTTTATGTGTGAGGTTATGATGTATTCTGCCACCGAGAAAAAAGAATTGAAGGAGTGGCGGGACAGCAAGAAGAGGGACTGAAAGGAGAATGCGGCACGCCAGAAAGAAGCCATGGAGCGGCTCTTAACAGTTATGGAGCGCCATGGGGACACGCTCCAGGCCATACTAGCTCTTCAAACCGAGCAGCTCCGCGACTGCCCTCCCCTGCAGCTGCTGTTGCAAAACTCTTTCCCATGCACCAAAACTCTTCCCCCCCACCCCCACCCCCACCGCCAACACACTGTTATCAACCTCCTGGCTCCACTCTCTACCCATAGCATTCCACTCTTCCCTCCTCACAGTCCAGTAGTGTGGACTCCCACTGCACTCAACACCCATCCCTCTGCAGTTTGGCCCTGCTGAAGTACAGCACCTGATGCATCATACTGCAAAGGAGAAGGTTGGGTATGATCCCTGGACATACACAAATCTACAGCCATTCCGGGACCCCTCCTCTTCTTGAGACCTTCCATTTCCCCACCCCCTCCCTGCTGATGATATTTTTCATTTGACTCTCTCCTCTGGTTGTTGTCTTTCAATAAAATAATTGTGTGTGTTTGAAAGCAATCTTTATTCTATTAAGTGAAAGCAAACAGAGCACTGCAAAGCAACATACAATTATGTTAAGGCCCCTTCTTGCATCATGTGCGCCAATCACCTCCTAGCATTACAAGCACTGCAATCCTAAGCATAGCAACCAATATGAGTGGCTTTCAGCTTCAAAATGCTGCCTCAAAGCATCCCTGATCCTTATGGCCCCACGCTGTGCCCCTCTAATAGCCCTGGTCTCTGGCTGTTCAAACTCAGCCTCCAGGCACTGAGCCTCTGCAGTCCAGCCCTGAGTGAAGCTTTTAACCTTCCCTTCACAAATATTATGGAGCATACAGCACGCAGCTATAAGCATAGGACTATGTCATCGGCCATGTCCAGCTTCCCATACAGGTATCACCAGCGGGCTTTTAAATGGTCAAATGCACACTCCACAGTCATTCTGCACTTGCTCAGCCTGTTGTTGAACCGCTCCTTGCTGCTGTCAAGTTGCCCCGTGTATGGCTTCATGAGCCACGGCATTAAGGGGTAGGTGGGATCTCCCAGGATCACAATGGGCATTTTGACTTCCCCTATGGTGATCTTCTGGTCAGGGAAGAAAGTCTGTGTTAGTGTCTGTGAAACACCCACGGTGATCCACAAGTGCCTGGAGAACCATTGAGAAATACCCCTTATGATTAATGTACTTGGTGACTAGGTGGTCTGGTGCCAGAATTGGAATGTGCGTGCCATCGATCGCCCCTCCACAGTTAGGGAAGCCCATTTGTGCAAAGCCATCCACAATGTCATGCACTTTGCCCAGAGTCATGGTCTTTCAGAGCAGGATGCGATAAATGGTCCTGCACACTTCCATCAACATGAGTCCAATGGTCGACTTTCCCACTCTGAACTGGTTAACGACCAATAGGTAGCAGTCTGGAGTAGCCAACTTTCACAATGCAATCGCCAAGCGCTTCTCCAGTGACAGGACAGCTCTCATTCTCATGTCCTTGCACCGCAGGGCTGGGACAAGCTCATCACACAGTCCCATGAATATGGCTTTCCTCATGCGAAAGATGCAGACATGCATCACGATGTGATCCCACCACTCAGTGCTTGTTTCCTGAGCCCAAAAGCAGCATTCCACTATGGTCAGCACCTCTGTGAATACCACAAGCAATCTCGTGTCATAGCTAGTATGCGTGGAGAGATCAATATCGCACTCCTCTTGCCTTTGTAGTTTAAGGAATAACTCCACTGCCACTCGTGATGTGTTGGTCAATGTGAGCAGCATACTGGTCAACAGCTCAAGATCCGTTCCTGCAGCCCGAAAGAGGCAGGACAGGGCGCGCAGTACACAAAGTTGAAAGATGGCACCAAATGCGGACGGAAGCACAGGGATTGCTGGGATGCAATGCAATGTATCACAGGGCATTGGGACAGGACCCAGGATGCCCAGCAACCCCTTCTGCCTTCCCACAAATCTTAGCGGTAAAAGAGAAAGAGGTGCTCTGTGGGATAGCTGCCCGAATAGCGCTGCAAGTGCTGCAAGTGTGAACACGCTATTGCACAGGCAGCTGTCAGTGTGAACACACAACAGCAGTTTTCCTTCGGCGCTCTCTGAGTGGCGCTCTAACTGCTGACGCTGTAACTTTGCAAGTGTAGACGTGCCCTTTGTAGCATGTTACCCTGCAATGCCACTGAAGTAAATGGAAATTACTCATGGAGTAAGGTGCTACTCAGTGTAAGGGTATCAGACTCTGGCAATGATCTGGAAGATAGGGGCAAGCAGCATGTGTATAACATGTGCAGATAATAAATTGTGAGGAGCTGGAAATATATGTGAGAACAGAGAAGAATATAAGGGGCTCTAAATAGATTATAAAAAATTGGCAGAACATAACAAAATGAGACCCCATTTGGGCACATGCAGCCTGGTACGTCTGAGGGGAAAATAATCTGAAACACACAAATAATCAATGGGAGGAAAAAACCTGGAAAGCAGTAATCCGGAAAGAGACATGGGGTGATAAAGTACTGCAAATCTGACATGATTCTGGGATGCATTATTACAGCAAAAAGGCCAGTTCACTTTTGGGCTGCACATACCGAAACATCAATTCACAGAACAGAGAGAGAATGGTCCCGCTCTCTCTCTCTCTCTCTCTGGCTTTGGAGCCTAGTAAGCTACAACTCAGCCAGCTAAATCAAGATACAAGGTGTTTACCTACATCTACACTGGGAAAAAGGTCAAGTTTAAGTCAGGATTACCTAATATGTGTTTATTTATTTCAGGTTTAGCTATCACCTTTCCTAATCAAGACAAAACCCTCTAGGGCTCTTGTCTGGCTACAACTGGAACAGTGAATTAATTTCTGAGCTCCACCAAATAAAGAAGATATTGACAAATTGGAGACAGTTTAAAGAAGAGCTACAAGAATTATCTGGAGGAATGGAAAGATTAAAACAGCTAAATATGCAATTTTGTTAAAGGATGACTACATAGGGCCATGTTAACGATCTACAAATATTTAAATAATGTAAACAATAAGGAGGGAGTGGAAGTATTTAGACGGGTCTACATGGATGTGAGTAATTAAATGAAATTAAGAAAGAGAAATTTTAGAATGAATATCAGGAAACACTTCCTGACAGGGAAGTGCAATAGGCTGTGAAACAATCTTCCAAAGGAAGTCGTTGAAACCCCTTCAATTAGGACATTTAAAACAGGAGTGGAAAAAATGCTAGAAAAAGTGCTGTAGGGAACAAATCCATTGACAGGAAAATGGACTGGATGATCTGCAGTTGTTTTTTCCTGCCTATCTCGCTTACTTCAGTGAATATTATCAAGAGAAGAAAATGAAGGCTTGAAGCGTGAAAATTAATCATTTACAACACATTTACAGGAGCAAAGAGCAAGTAGCTCAGATCTATCCCTATCTCCTGAAGGCTGACAACCAATATAACACCTGTGTCCTTTGTGTTCTTCAATGTACTGTTTCTCTGTCACTCACACTAACAAAGCTGACAACCACAGTAATGCTTAGGGTGTGGCTGGCCACTGCAAAACCTGTATGACTGATATTTTTCTGTGCAGTTGGCTCTCACTATTTATCATCTGATTATGGCACTTCTTGAACTTAATTGCGTAATTATTGCTGTAATTTTGGTTGAGCAGCAGGGTTTTATTCACACAGAACACGTACACTCTCCCAAAAGCTATATTCTCTGCTTTATAATCAGAAGTTATTTTCCATAAAAAACTTGACAGTATATTTTGTTGTAGTTCACTGGGATCAAAGGATACTTTTGTATTGAGAGTAAATGATTTCCCTGCCATCAAAATATATTAATGCATCCTGCTCCTACTTACGTGTAACTGAGAACAAAGATTGAACTTTTAATATATAGGAATACTGTATATATACCACCCAGAAACCTACTGTACAGCATCAAGCATTTATGATACACTATAATCAGCTGAATTCAGGAATAAATCTTAACAGAATACCTTCTCTATCATTTACAGACATTAAGCCCTATTTTACTATTTTTGCCTCCAAAGAACTCTTACTGAAAACAGTGGGAGTTCTGGACAAAGATGAAGGGGAGAATATGTCCCAAGAGCTATTTCTTTTCTACCCATTTCATAATATCCAACCAGAAAGTTTATGTATAGAGCATTTAAAAACAGCAAACATTTTAATGCTACATTTAAGGTACATAAAACCCTGACTTGTTTATACTTGTAATGTTTCTTGCATGTTTCATTGCCATTATTTTTTTTCCCATAAAATGTTCAGTTGGTGCTTCCACCTTTTCATTCTGAGATAGATTTTGCCATCTACCTTCATTAGAGAATCCATTGATTCCAATGGGACTTCTTACAGAGAAAGAACAGATTTAGAATTTTTATTAAAGCTAACGTTAAAAGAATTATATAATACATAGGTTGGGAAAACAGTGTCTGTACATCTGGGTACAGTGCTTAGATTATCCACAAATACAAAGTTAGTTGTTAAAGTCAAATGATACATAGAGTACATAATCAGCAATAACCCAAATTTTGGTGAATAGATTTAACAATATAGTTTAGATATTAGAATCCGAATACTTGGGTACATCACTTGTGAAAAGTTATAAGGAGATTTGGTTGTGGAAAGCAAAATATATCAATGAGTGGAGACTGACCCTCAGTAATTGAGAATTAGGTTGGCTGTGCATTTAGAAAATACAATCCATGAGGAAAGTATTTGTTACTTTCCTGACTGCGCTTCTCATCGGCACTCCAGCTCATCCCTCCTGGCATTGCCAATGTCCAGTGATGTGTTCTATGGAGATGTCCCGCGACTAGCTGATGGCGTCCGACACCATGAGTTGCAGCATCAGCCAAGCATAGTGTTGACTGATTCTGCATTCTTTCAGCACTCGCTCGTTACTGGAGTTCCATGCACCTAAGGCTCTGACGATCAGTGCATGTGTCTTACTACACTGTGAGTAAGGGTGACAAAAATCTGTCCCTCTAGAGTATTTTAACAGTGGACTTAAAATATAAGAAGTAGAAAAATAGTTTATTTTTCAGAAAAGAGCACCTGTGTGCAGCAGAAGACTGATTAAAGGGGCAATAATTAAGGGGGAGATCATGCAGTATAACACATTCAAACAATTGCTCCAAGGACATCTTTTTTCAAAGTTCAGGGGGTAGCTGCATTAGTCTGTATCCACAAAAACAACAAGGAGTCCAGTGGCACCTTAAAAACTAACAGATTTATTTGAGCATAAGCTTTCGTGGGTAAAAAAACACTTCTCTTTCAAAGTTCTTTTCCTAGGGAAAGCTAAAAGCTCTTTTCAGAGTAACAGCCATGTTAGTCTGTATTCGCAAAAAGAAAAGGAGTACTTGTGGCACCTTAGAGACTAACAAATTTATTTGAGCATAAGCTTTCGTGAGCTACAGCTCCCTTCATCGGATGCCTCATCATACTTCTTGGTGCATAGACACATCTCCCACTGAAGTTAGTGGGCATTGCTCAGATTTCTCTAAGATTGCTCATGCTCTTTCATGTTGGGTGTGCACTGGGTGGCTCTCAAAACTGTTAACAAAGACATGCAATACTAGGTCACCAAATCAGATGTAAGCCTTTTCAATACAACGACCAAAAGGCTATGGAGTTCCAGCCTGGGATTTACAGAATGTCACGAATGAGGGCCTGCAGCCGGGCCTGAGATCAGCTAGCTAGTTAGTAGGCATCCTTCAGTCCCGAGAGACCATGGGTATGCACCCCTCAGAGGTAAAGAATTTACTCAGTTGGTTTTATGGCAGCTGCAAACGTGGCTGAAGAGACCCACTCAAGAGAGACAACCTTTGCCGCATCTGTCACATTTAAAGGTGAAGTTTCGACCCTTTGCGCTCTGCCTCCTGCAAGCTCTTTTCTCCTCCGCTAAGCTGGATGGCTTCCTCTCCTAACTCTGGAGATCAGCAAGCTAACTGCAATGGAAACCCCTAGTTAGCCAGGTTGCCTGACTGGCGTTGCCAAGACAGCTCTTAAGCCCAGCAGTACCATTGGCCAGTGGCTGCTCAACGCTTATGCCTGCAGCTGTGCTCGCTCTTGTGCCTGCCTTGTTTCCAGCTGTGCTCCAGTCCTATCCCTGCCCTGTTTCCAGTCTAGCTCCAGGCCTGCTATAGTCTGCTCCAACCCTGCTCCGTTTCTGACTCCTGGTTCCTGACTCTGGCTCTGACTCCTGGATCTTGAGTCTGGCTCCAACTATTAGGCTGGATCACCACTGCTTGGACCACTAGGAGTGACCACCCATGACCTGGTGAGTGACAGTTCGAGCAGCCTAACAAAAAAAAAAAAGGAGGTAAAGAAGGGGAGTAGAAATGGGTCAGGATGGATGGATACTGGGATGGATCCTGCTAAGGCCAGCATCATCTTGTTGGAGAAAGTGGATGCCAGTGTTCCCTCTAATTTTTTATGTCCATGTGCGGAATAAATTTTGTTATGTACACCAATATGGAGGTGATGTGTGCTGGGGGTGAGGCCAAAGGGTACAGAGTGTGGCTCAGGGTTAGGGCAGAGGGTTGGGGTGTGGGGAGGATGAGGGCTCTTTTTGGGGTTGTGGGCTCTGGAGTGGGGCTGGGGTTGAGGGGATTGGGAGGCGGGAGGGCGCTCAGGGTTAAGGCAGAGGATTGGGGTGTGGGCTCAGGGGTGGGGCTAGGGATGAGGGGTTTGGGGTGTGGAGGGGGGGATCAGGGCTGGGACAGAGGATAGGGTGACAAGGTATCCAGTTTTCGACCGGAACACCCAGTCAAAAAGGGATCTTGGCGGCTCTGGTCAGCACTGCTGACCGGGCTGCTGACTGACCAGTTGGTGGTGCCATGCAGCGGGGCTGGCAGGCTCCCTGCTAGCCTCCGCTCCGCGCGGCTCCCAAGAAGTGGCCGGTATGTCTCCCCTCCGGCTCCTATGCATAGGGTAGGGTTGGGGAACCTAGGGCATGGCCCGTGGTTAATTTCATCCGGCCCGTGGCGCCCCTGCACGGGGCAGGAGCTGTGAGCATTGGCTCGTCTGGCTGCAGGGGGAAGCCCTGAACCCCCGCGTCCTGCCTCCCCGTGGGTGAGTGGCCCGTGTTTGATTTTTTTTCTGTGGGTCAATGGCCCGTGACAGACAAAAGGTTCCCCAGAGCTCGTACCCCCGCTGGAGCCCTCACTCCAACCTCCTGTCCCAGCCCAGAGCACCCTCCTGCACCCCAAACCCAACAACCTTGGCCCCACCCCAGAGCCAGCACCCCCAGCGGAAGCCCTCACCCCTCCTGCATTCCAACCCACTGCCTCAGCCCGGAGCCCCTTCCTGCACTCCGTACTCCTCATTTCTGGCTCCACCCTGGAGCCTGCACCTGCAGCTGGAGCCCTCACCCCCTCCTGCATGCAAGCCCCCAAGCCAGCCCAGTGAAAATGAGCAAGTGAGTGAGGGTGGGGAGAATGAGCGATGAGGGGGAGATGGAGTAAGCGGGGGTGGGGCCTTGGAGAAGGGGCGGGGCTGGGCAAGGGTGTTTGGTTTTGTGTGAGTAGAAAGTTGGCAATCCTAGCAGAGGGTTGGGTGCAGTGTGTGAAGGCTCCAGCTAGGGGTGAAGGCTCTGGGGTGGGGCCAGGGTTGAGAGATTTGGGGTGCGCAAGGGGGCTCAGGCAGATGGTTGGGGTGCAGGGGTGTGTGGGCTCTGGGGTGGGGTGGGGGTGTGGAGTTTGATATGCAGGCTTCCCCAGGGCTGCGGCAGAGAGAGATGACTCCTCCCAGTCCTCTATTGCTGCAGCTGGGCTGGGCTGGGGGAGAGGCGCCTCTCCTGGGCCACGGCAGTTCCAGCGGGCCTGGGCTGGGCTGGGCTGGGGGAGGGCCTAAGTTAATAAAGACTGGGAGTGGATGTGTCATTACACAAAGTAAAACTATTTCCCCCTCCTACCCCCCACTGTTTTTCACACATTCTTGTCAACTGCTAGAAATGACCCACTTTGATTATCACTACAAAAGGTCGTGTCTCCCCTCCCCCGGCTCTCCTGCTGGTAATAGCTCACCTTACCTGATCACTCTTGTTACAGTGTGTATGGTAACACCCATTGTTTTATGTTCTTTGTATATATAAATCTCCCCACTGTATTTTCCACTGCATGCATCCGATGAAGTGAGCTGTAGCTCATGAAAGCTTATGCTCAAATAAATTTGTTAGTCTCTAAGGTGCCACAAGTCCTCCTTTTCTTTTTACAGAGTTTCTAGCAATCAAGGCAACTCTGAAGAGTGGTGTCACCTCCTGGAGGGAGCTCAGTTCCCCGTCCAGGTTCTCACAAACCCTAAGAACCTAGAGTACTTCTGGATGGCCAGGCACCTCAATCAATGGCAGATTTGATTTTGTTGTAACCTATTACCTAGGGCCTACAAATGGGAAAGCAGATGCTCTGTCCCACAAAAAGTTATACCTATAGACTGGCATGGAACTTCTCTTCACAGTCCTTAATGCATCCAACTTTTTCTTCAGGTCAGTTGACTGCAATCTAATGTATCTGTTCTCAGCTGTTCCACGACCCCTTTGCGACCCAAATCCATCAGACCCTGGATAACATAGGTGCTCAATCTGTCTCCAAATTCAGGCTGCAGGATGGCCTCCTCTATGATAAGGATCGTATTTATGTTCTGGAGAGTCAGCCTAGACTCCAGGTCCTGAAACTGTCATGACATGCCATTTGATGGTCACTTTGTCCAACCCAAGATGTAGGGCCCAATATTGCAGAGTTTCTGGTGACTTCATTCATATGCATGCATCAAAGAGTATGCAAGGTTCTCGGACATTTGCTCCCAATCCAAGAGCTGGCACTTGAAACTGCTCAGCCTTCTCCAGCCTTTGCCCATTCCTTCCTCCCCCCCAGCCCCCCAGCAACCCTGGTCTATTGTATCTATAGACTCTGTTGGGGAGCTGTCTCAATCTCAAGGGCACAAATAGCTTCCCCTACCATGGGCTACCAACTGGCATCATGCTGGACTGTGGCCCCCAGTTTGTCTCCCATTTTGGACAGGAATTTCAATGGCTTCTCAGCATAAAGTCTATCACCTTCTCTGCCTACCACCTGCAGACCAATAAGCAAACAGAACAAGTCAACTAGATTCTAGAACAGTACCTGCACTGTTTCTTGAATTACCCCCAGGACGACTGGTTTTCTCCGCTTCACTATGCAGAATTCACCTTTAACAATGCAATCCATGCCTCGACATAACAAAGCTCATTCTGTGTAACTGTTTTCATTCTCAATTCCATCCTGACATACCCATGAACTCCCCAGTACCTGCAGCCGTAGACTGGGCTGCCCACCTACACCAAGAACTCCAGGAACAATTGATATCCATAAAGGAAACTTACAAACACCATGATGACCAAGGTTGTCGGACCTCTCTCAACTAGCTGCCGGAGACAAGGTCTACTGACCCAGAACCTCAAGTTGGTCCACTTGTCAGCCAAAACTGATCATCAGTACTTGTGCCCATTCAAGATTTTGGAACAGGTCAATCCTGTAGCCTTCGAGCTATGAATACCTGCTTCATTCAAGATGCATCCAATATTTCACATTTCCCTCCTTAAGCTACATACTGAGAATATCTACAAATCACTCCAGCCCACCACCACTGCCCAGAACCATTAGAGAGCAAGAATAAATTAATCTGGCAAATCTTTAACTCCCGGTGAGTTAGGGAAAAACTCCCTTACCTGGTGAACTGGACGGGCTATGATCTGGATGACTGATCTTGGGAACTAGCTGAAAACATCCACACCCCAGACCTACTACAGGACTTCCACTGGGCTCACAGGCATCAGCTTCTTATTTTCCACCAGGGTGCTCTACCCACACTCAGCCCCAGGTCCCGCCCCCACTCCACCCCTTCCCCCGAGGCCCTGTCCCACCTCTTCCTGCCCTGACTCTTTCCATCTCCTCCCCCAAACGCACCCCATCCCCGCTCCTCCCAGCTCCTCCTGCACGCTGCTGAACAGCTGTTCCGCAGAGTTCAGGAGGTGCTGGAAGGGAAGGGGAGGAGTTGATCGACGGGAGCTGGCGGCAGGTGGGAGTGGGGGGGACGGAAGGGAGTGTGGTTGCCTGTGGGTGCTAAGTACCCACTAAT
The DNA here is from genome assembly GCF_965140235.1 of Caretta caretta. NCBI lineage: Eukaryota > Metazoa > Chordata > Testudines > Cheloniidae > Caretta > Caretta caretta. Next base: position 120,965,389 of record NC_134206.1, on the reverse strand, counting down.
TTTTCTCTGGAGCACCCACAGAGTCGGGGCCTATGACTGGGCTCATCCTGAGAAACCAGGCCCTAGGGCTTCTGGGAGGTGTCCTCAAAAGGGAGGGGTTCTGTCAAGAATGAGGGCCTAGATATAGCTGGGCCTGGGATCAGCAAGCACCACAGCTGCAATGTCTAATTGGCCAGACTGGCTGAGCAGCATTGCAAGGTCTGCTCTTAAACCTA